>NC_142502.1:28687500-28995434 GCF_057876585.1 Rhinolophus sinicus | reverse complement strand
CAAAGCTCAGGGCAAAAACAGGGTGAGAGCAGAACTGAAAAGAGTCCATGTCACAGTATAGTATGTTTATAATATTGTATATTTATTGTATAAGTATTGTATATTTATACGTATGCATTTATGGATATATGACTGTATTGTATATTTATCTATCTGGTAAAAATAATATTCTCTTAGCTGCAGAATTTCACCACCACTACCACCACCACACATATAAACTGCTTGAGATGAAGCAGAAAACGCCTACAGGCCAGGCTTAACTAACACTAGTTATTGATCTGTTTTTTTTTATTGCAGTGGGGATAGCTGTTGTTTGAGAAGGGTATTGCTGGCGATTTGCCTGGGTATCTTTTTGGTAACTGAAGAATTCAAGCCAAAGGCTGGATTGGAATGTTAGGAAAATAGAGAAGATTTTTTGATGAACAGACAAGAGAAGGGAGTGTGGGGACAAACAGTGAAGATTAACTTTTATTAAGTTTTTCTGAGTGGTATGTGATATAATTTCCTCATTTCCCCTAGAAATTTTCAGTAAAACTGGTATTACTCACAAATACATTGTACTGTTGGATTTGTTTTGGGGGATGAAGCAAAAGCTGAGTTTGGCTTCAGGGTAGGCACAGGCTGAGAACAGAAGCCATCTCAGAATTTTAGCCACCTCTGGGTTACTGAGACTTTCAGGTAGTGAGGCATCTCTTCTTAATTGAAAATGCCATTATTATTGTCAGGTTATTTGCTGTTAATAGTTTTCTTCCAAATTTGGAATGTTGAAGCAAAAAGATGACTATTTTCTTAGGTGATAAAGTATTTTCTTTCATGTATGTTTTATGGTTATACCTGTATGTTGCTAACAAAACTTTAAACACATGTTGAACTCCTAATGGAGAAATAAGACCCATTTTACAAATGGGTATTTTGGACAATTCAGTTCACAGGGAAGTTTTGGGTGTAAAGAGAGATGAGTTAATAAACACTTGCACTGAATTTAAAATATTATCTTTAAAACCACTTATTAATTTTCCTTGTTATAAAGCTATAAATGTTTACTGTAAACAGAGAATACAGATAGGCAGAAAAAAATAACACTCAAAATACTACTAAAGGGAGCAAATCACTGCTAATATCTGGATGCATATACTTCTAATGCTGTTTGTATAAGGTCATATTCTGTGCACTTATTATGTCTCCTATTTCTAAGTACTGTGCTAAGTGCTCTACATACAATATTTCATTAAACCTCTTTGTATACTATAAGGTAAATGCCATTTTACACATGTGGAAACACTTGGCTGTACTTCTTTTAGGAGTTCTCTTATTTATTCATGGCCAACGACAAATTACATAGGTAAGCTACATTGTCACTTAAGTTACAGTACTCACCATTAACTCTAGCTGTCCAGGCAGTGGCCTAAACTAAAGAATTCCACAAGGATATTTCAGGAATATAAAGAAATCCAAACCAAAGCCAAACTTCTTACTTTACTGAGGAAAGGATTCAGTAATATCCAATGTACAAAGAGGACGCTTTATTGTTTGGAATATAGCAGAACATATCCTCATACTTGGCCCATTTTCAAATATGAAAGTATTAGGCTTGCCAAAGAAAGAGCCGAGCCATCGCAAATAAAATACCCAAGGTGGCTGTGTTTGAACATTATACATGTATTTTGGTATATTTGTTAAAACACTTGACATTACCGTAATTAAAACAATTATGAATGATAATTATGGTTACAAAATAAATGTAGATGACAACATGATGAAGTGAAAATATTTTATGCTACAAAAAGTGTATAACACTTTCCAGCGTTATCAAGCTATGTACTCGTTTATCATGTTTTAATTTCTTAAGAGACAGACTGTATATTTGGGAAGAGTGAAAACGTTTTTCCAAATGAAATTGTTAAAGGCAAAAATCTATGAAATATGAGTCACCTGTCAGACTTCCAAGAAACCAATACTCCTGAGTTTCCTTACACATGGTGATTCACTCTTCCAGGATGTTTAAGCAGATGTCCGGGAAGGTGGGCGGCAAAGAAGAAGAATTTAACAGCAAGAGCAAGAATTAAAGGATAGAATGTGTCTTATTTTTCACATTGGTGTTTCTCACCTGAATGCATATCCTTGGAATTTTCACCCATTTGGGGGAACTACTTGATCTTTCGTTTTTTTATTTCTACTCTTATGTAATTGCCTTATGGTAATTCCCTTTGAGATGGAAGTTATTTGGAACCACTGGGACCACTGGGGAGTTGAATCCTTTTAAGTAACTAAATTTTTCATGTGCTAGAGGTTTACCTTTAAGAAGCAATATTTAAAACCATCTAATTATACTTGAACAACTGCTTTATAAAACGTATTACAGCCTTTAGTGCCCCTTCAAACAGGCTATTCTAAATATAACCAAATATGTTCCTAAAGACTTTGTTCATTTTCATTAACAGCAGTGCACTGTAGGTCTCTATTTGGAAATAGGGTATTTGCTGGTGTAATCAAGTTAAAATGAGGTCCTTAGTGTGAACCTTAATCAAATATGACTAGTGCCCTTCGGAGAAGAGAAACTTTGGACACAGACACTGACAGAGGAAAAATGGTGTGAAAATGCAGAAAGAAGATGACCATCTACAAGCAAAGGAGAGAGGCCTGGAACAGATCCTTCCTTCCTCAGAAGGAACCAATCCTGTCAACACCTTATCTAAGACTTCTAGTCTCTAGAACTGTGAGAAAATAAATTTCTGGTTTTTAAGCCACTTAGTCTGTATTACTTTGTTATTGCAACCCTAACAAACAAGTATAGGTTGAATTGAAAATCATGTAACCAAATTAATTAATACTATAAAAACCAATTATAAATAGATTTTCAGAAAGTCCAAGAATATATTGTCTATAAATAGCTCTCATGAGCTTTATGATATGAATATTGGCTACCCCAAGTTCTAGTCATTTTATACTACCTTTTAGATGGGAGTATTCATTCAATTATTTATTCCATCAATGAATATCCATTGAGCATTTTATATGTACCAGACATTATGCCAAACATGGCACAAAGAGGTATTGGCACAGCCCTCAGGAAGCTTTCAGTCTCTCAGAGAGGAAGACGGTCATGGAAGAAACTAATTACAGTAAAATATTGTGGGAGCATAGGATATTCGTGAGATTCAAAGAAAGAGTAATTTATTTTACCTGGAGTCTCTTTATAGAGACAGTGAATCTTGAGCACACAGAAGGGAAAAGAAGGCATTACACTTGTGGCATGCTATGGACTGAATTACGTCTCCCCAAAATTCATATGTTGAAGCCCTCACCCACAGTGTGATTGTATTTGTAGATTGGGCCTTTGGGAGATATTAAGTTTAGATGAGGTCCTGAGGGTGGGACTCTCATGATGAGATTAGTGCCCTTATGAGCAGAGACACTAGCTTGCTCACTCTCTTTCTCCCTGGCACAAAGATTTAGTGAGAAGGCAGCTGTCTACAAGTTCTGACTATGAAATTACGAACTCATCCTAGAAAACATGCTGCATAACTCATTGCTGAATATCACTATAGCCACCTTCGAAGTTACTCCCCTTGGGAAGCTATGCACTGAGGCCAGCACCTAGTCCACACTTCAAAGCAATTTTAGAATTCTTTTTCTGCAATGGCCATCAGAGCTGTCATTGTTTTACACTTAATGTCCTGAATGTCATCAAAAAGGCTTCCTTTCAATATTTGCTTTCTGTTTGGGTAAAGAAAGAAGTCATTGGATCGTGTTGGAGAGGCTGTGGAGAAAAAGGAACCCTTATACACTGTTGGTGGGAATGCAGATTGGTGTAGCCACTATGGAAGGCAGTGTGGAGATTCCTCAAAAAATTAAGAATAGAATTACCATATGATCCAGCAATCCCTCTCCTGGGTATCTACCAAAAAATCTGAAAACATTTATCTATAAAGATATATGTGCGCCGATGTTCATTGCAGCTTTATTTACAGTGGCCAAGACATGGAAACAACCAAATTGTCCTTCAGTAGATAATTGAATAAAGAAGATGTGGTATATATACACAATGGAATACTATTCTGCCATAAGGAAAGATGAAATAGTGCTGTTTGTTACAACCTGGATGGATCTTGAGATTATTATGCTAAGAGAAATAAGCCAGACAGAAAAAGTCGTGAACTACGTGATTTCTCTGCTATGCAGAATATAAAACTGAACGCAACAAAGGAACAAGACAAACAAATTATGAAACAAAACCTCATAGACATAGACAATAGTTTAGTGGTTACCAGAGGGTAAGGGGGGTAGGGGGTGGTAGATGAAGGTAAAAGGGATCAAAATATGTGGTATGGAAGGAGAACTGACTCTGGGTGGTGAACATACAACGGGATATATAGATGATGTATTACAGAATTGTACACTTCAAACCTGTGTAACTTTACTAACAATTGTTGTCCCAATAAACTTTAATTAATGAATAAATAAATGAATATCTTAAAAAAATAAAATAAATTGAAAAAATTTTTTTAAATACATGAAATATTATGCTGTGTGTATCTAGATATTTTTCTATCTAACTACCTATGCCTTTTAACATGTCAGTGCCCCTTTTTTCATTTCTGCTTGGTTTCAATGCCAACTGCAAGCTCACAGAGGCCAGGAGACAGGATGGAATGGGGAAGTAGTCAGAAGACATATGTTCATGTCCTGCCCCTGTTCTTTATCTAGCTGAGTGACCACAGACAAGTCCTTTAGGCTTTCTAAGCCTCACTACCTTCCAAACTTGTTTGGGGAATTAAATGATATGTCACAAGGCTTTGGAAAGTAGAAGACCATAAATAGTTCAATTTTGATTTATTACAGAAAAAAATTGAATCTGCCCAAGAAAAGAAATAGTTGAAATTAATAAATGGCAAATGAAACTAGCGCTATATCAGGTACGGGGAACATGTTGTTATCTAAAATTATTTCAGTTATTTTAAGTATTAAGTGGCTTTTTGAAAAGTTCAGTTTTCATTGTTTTTACTGGGGCAATATCAGTTAAATGGTGCTTCCTGCTTGATTGGAAAATTGAGTGTTTACTGTCCTATATATGTGGGATCAGTCGGGGGTGCTCGTAGTTGGATCGGGGATATTCCCTGAAAGGCAACACTGCTTGTGGTTAGACACACAGACTCTAGAACTAATCCCAACAACTTACTTTTCCTCTTCAGGTAAAAATGAAGATAAAAGTAGTACCTGCCTTATTATGGGGTTATTATGAGAATTAAATAATTTAAGATTTATATAGCATTTAGAGTGGCTGGCACATAATAAGTGCTGTATAAGTATGAGGTTAATAAATAAGTCCTGTGCCTCTGAAGTGTCAGCTTTTCCCAACAACTGCGGACAAGCTTTTACACCAAATGCTGGCTTTGGCTCTGATTTCTCGACATCGCTGCACACTGTAGCAATACCTACTCAGAAGGCCCCTGGGACTCTCCATTGTTCTGGGATAATAATCTAACCCTGCTGCTGTCTCATTTTACAAGTTTGGGATGGAGACAACAGAGTGACAATCGTTTACATTATCTCAGTGAAGTATAAGAGCCCCAGTGGAGGGGCCTCCTGGCAAAGCAGTGAAACGGCCTCTTTCCTCTCCTAGGGTTATTTGGGAGCTTACTGGTTTGCTATGTTAAGGGCATTATGGCACTATCAAACATTGCTAGTGAAACTGTTGTTGGATAATATTTCTGCAAGACAGTGTCTCAGAAACCTTAATAAATGTGCTGGTTTCAGCTTTGGCAATTTGTTTTCAGGTAAATATTAGCAAGTGCTCAAAAAAACTGGATGAATGATGCTACAGAGGTGTTGCTTAAAGCGATGGTGAAAAGTAGGAACTGCTTAAATGTTTGACAATATTGAACGGAGTAATAAATGATGCTGTGCTCGTATATTTCCGTCTATAGGGCAATGGGAGAAATTTTTATCTTTATATGAAAAATTCTTCATGATATATTGTTAAGTAAAAAGCAAGTTACAAAATGATATGTAGAATTTGATCCCATTTTTAAAAAAGAGGTAACTTTTATCTTCATATTTGAGTAGAAAAAGCTTGAAAGAGTCTGCAAAAAATTATGAATAGTAATTGTCTCTGGGTAATGGTATTTTGAGTAGTTTTAATTTACCTATTTTTTTGGTCTGTTTGTTTATCTGTATTTTCTATATTTTCTTCAATGGTCATGAATAGGAATACACCAGGGCAAAAGAGGAGAAAAATATTTTAAGGAGGTATTTCATCAGTTTGGTTAGTTTTTTGTCATCCAGTTATTTGGGAGAAAAACGTTTCCATGCATTCCAAGAGAGCTCTAGGGGAGGAAAAACTTCCTTTTGTCTTGTAGGTTCTGTGGCTGGGCCTAAGAATTAAACTGACAGAGACAGATTAACAGGAGAAAAGGATACACCTTTTATTTAATATTTTTATGCGTACATGGGAATCTTCAAAAGGAAAATGATGACCAGAAGAAGCCAAAGTATAGGTCCCAAAGTTTATAAATCTTTTCAAACAAAAAATAAATTGGGAAGAAGGTGATAAGACAAAGGCTTTTGGGCTAAGGGCAATAAATAAACTGTGAGACAGTGACTAGAAAATATATGGGGGAAACTAATGAAAGATAACAGTCATTTTAGTAGGTTTGTTTGTACACCAGCCTCTGGTGATATGACTGTTCTCTTCCTTGTGCAGGGGGGTACCTTTCTCATAGGAAATTTTGTGGTCTGTTTTTGGGTAGAAAGGGTGAGGTCAAAGAGCCCTTCCTGCATCTTCTATTTCTCAAATGCCTGCAGCTCAAAATAATCAATATGCCAAAGCAGCATGTTTTGGGAAGGCATGTTCTCAACCCCTCAGGCATTGCTAGCCTTAGGATAATTATGTTTTTCTCCTGACTCTACTGGCAAGGACCACATGCCTGGGGATTAAGTGAAGGCTGATGGTGTAAACACCAATGCTGAGAAGTGGTACAATGGCCATTAACTGCTTCCTGCCTCCCTCCCCTTTCTCCCCACATTATTCTCAGTGGGAAAGAGGATCTCTATCGCACAAGGTCGAAAGTACTTCACTATCTAAGGTCTCAAGAGGGGAAAAAAAGAGAGAACAATCCTTATCTCGACCCAATAATCAACAGTGAGCTCTCTAAACCACAATGGCTCCCTTTTGCTAAGCTAATTATCTTGGTTGAAAGAATATCTGTGAGCTACTCCCAACAGACAAGTTTCAATGATGAGGAAAGGATTTGAGGCTTTTGGCTAACAACTCCTAGAGGTGCTGCCAAAAGGTCTCCTAAGGCTGTTCTCAGGCTTTTCTGGAAGATTTCCAGAGCCTAGAAATCTGAAAATATAAAAATGAAAAAGAACAGAAACAGACTGGATTCTTGCCTCAGTGAGTACGTGACCAGCCTCAAGCTCTTCATCCAGGCTGAGGCTGCAGCCATGGTTGCAGGTGAACCAGCCAGAGTAAGGATCTCCACCTACTGTGCACTGTTTCTCCTGCCAGGGGGTTCTTTTTGTTTTAAATAGCCAGCGAGTCCAGATGCCACTAATTCATTTCCTACCCTTTTTATTGGCACACATCCGATTAAATTCAGGCATCCATGGACCCATCCTAGGTGGAAAGAACCTAGCTAAGCATTGTCGTGTAATAGTGAAGATCCACAGCTCTGTACCTGAGTTATCACTTGCCAGCCAATTGTTTCAGCAGAATTTCTAAGCCTCAGTCTCTGTGGAGGTAAAAGAATAAATATAGTACCCACTTCAAGAGGTTACTGTGAGAATTACATTGAATTGTGTTCTTAAATGCAGGCATTAAATGCAGAGTAAGTATTTAATAAAAGTCTACATAAGCAAAGAATAGCTTTCGGGGAGTTAAGGACTAACTTGATTCTGGTTTGGGAGGCAGAGGAAGGGCAGATTGCACTGAGTTTATGGCTAGAATCCACTGTATTGGGAATTGTGACCCCACCTCCCTCCCTGTTGAGTAGAGTCATATAGGCAGTTACTTGTTCAGTACAAGTCTTTCTTTCTACTCCCAAACCCCATAGTATTTAAAACAGCACTACCATTTCATGAAGGTGATGTTTTGGATGTCTGTTTTCTTGAATCATTCTTAAGTTTATGCCTATAAGTTTATGCCTTTTAACCACAGAACCTCAGATGTGCTGATATCTGCTGGGAACCTTCCCAGGGAAAAAGAACACTGCTTCTTATGCTGTCAGTTTCCTCGTGAAGAGAACACCAAAAAGCTCAGAATATTCAGGTTATTTGAGAATAGTAGGAAAAAATGAACTATTAAATACTAAAAATAAAGAAAAGCCATTGAATCTACTTAAACTGATCACCGCAGCTGGCAGCAGCTCATTGAAAGTCAGTTTCAAAATGTGATAGCTTTGAAAGAACCTTTTCATATATTTTCTGAGGTCTTTCTGAAAGGATTCCTTTCTTCGTGAACATGGCTGTTAAGGAGGGCCTCCATAAACCAACATGAATTTGAAGGTAAGCACGGTTCTTAAAGGAATAGAAGCTTGATTCAGAAATGTTTATGGAGCTGGAGAACTCCAACTGACTTTCCCATCCAGGCATAGCAATTTTTCTCATATTCAAAGCAAACCCCACATTTTATAGTCCTAAGGTCCCATTTAGGAAATCAGCAAACAGCTCTGTTTGCACAGGCTCGTGCTCTGTGCCAGCACATTTTCTATGAGATTAGGCTGCTACGGTGACATATACGGTTGCACTCTCTGCGTGTTTTCAAATCACAAAGTCACCTGCGATCCCTGGAGCCGTTTCTCTACCTCCTCCTCTTAGTTAAATATTTGCCCCTAAAGACAAAATACTTTTTTTCCCTCTTCTGAATCTTCACTGCTGTTAACTGCTCAGAATTTTTGCAATGACAATCAGTTAATACAAGAGTAGTAATTCAGAGTCTGGCAAGATGAAACTGGCCGTGCCGAGTGATGATGTCTTTCAGTGTTCCTGTCGTGTTTGGCGGGAGATGTTATGTGTTTGCATATATCCAGGATCAGGCACTTTAAAGCTAAATGTGAGGATTACATGAGATAATGCATCAGAGGAATGTCTGACACAGAGATGAGGCATAAATGTTCAGCCTTTCCCTCCTACTCCACCCCACCCTGAAACAGCACACTTTCTACAATGGAGGCAGCTATTATGTGTCCCTTGAGTCTTCTTTACTCTCAGGACAGACACCTGGTTTTATTCTTTTCAATTGTTCCTCAGATAACAGAGTCTGTGTACCCCCTCAGTATGTTTGTATTGTCCTCAGCTTAACAATATTCCTTTTCATCTCAATTGTGGTGTGTTGAACTAAAGTCAATACACCAGGTGAGGTGAACTCCGCAGAAGGGGGTGGCCTTTATACCTTTCTGAACATGCTTTCTCTCTCATATCAGACCAAACTCACCTTGGTTCACTCAGTGTGCCATTGATCTATATTCAGTTGCAGAGTCTCTTACATGTTTCACCATTCATTGGTCAGGGACCTGTCATTCAATCAGTCGAGAAGACACTTCCTTTATTAGTATCCCATGAAAGGCTTTGCCAAATGCTTTTTGGAGATCCAGCTGTGCTCTGACTATGGCACATCTGGCATATAGTAGGCACTCAGCAAGTAACTTTTGAGTGAATGAATTTGCACTTCATGAATTACATTGGCTCTTACATTACACACCCTCAGACTGGTTTTAACATGTCTTCTAAAGCTAAGCTATGGCTTGTGCAATTTACTTTAGGAAATCGTAACTATAGCAGCCCTGCTGTCATCTTCTGTCCTTCAGCAAATATATTTCAATACACTTCTCAGAAGTAATTGGAAATGGCTCAGAAATCATAAGAGCCGTTTCCTTGGGTGCCGACCACTTTAATTTGTGGGGATGAACTAGTCCCTTTTCTCTCTCACAATTTCACATATCTTATGCTTCTATATTCTTTCATTAATGTTTGTTCTACCATCCTTGGTCTGAAGTCTTTTCTTCCTGAAAGAAAACTGAAAAGCAAAATCAAACACAGTTTTATTTCTGCTTTCTCTGGGTCATTTGTCAATAGCACACTATTTGCCCCAAGAAACGAACCTGTCTTCTCTAGTCTTCTAACTATGAATACTATTAATGGGACCATTTTGTTGTCCCTAGGCGTTTATGACTTAAGAAATCCTGGTATTAGTCAATTGTGTCTTTCAGCTGCTGATACCTTCCAGTAACTAACTGAACTGCCAAAGTTCTCAGAGAAACTTGGAAGAACTTAAGCCATTGCTTAACATTTGTAGTAGTACCTAGAATGCCAAAGCTGAACAAATATTTTTAAGTATTCAAGCTATATTTCTGACTTATAGACCATTGTTTGAAAAAATAGCATTATATGTTTTGTTAATGATTTCATATAAAAATATTGTGATGATATCAGTAATAACTACACTTGTAAAACCTATGTCACACTGGATGCTTCACATGTAATTCTTATGATGATACTATCATTTATATTTTTGCAGTTGGGGGAACTGAAGCTTTAGAGTATGTAATAACTCACCCAAGCTCACCCAATTAGAAAGTTCAGAGCCAATACTGGGACTCAAGTTTGCCTACTCAAAGCCTTCACTCTTCCTCTACATTACCCTTTATTAAATTTAATACCCTAGGGCAGCCAGTTATCTCAGTGGTTAGAGCGTGGCGCTCATAACACCAAGGTCACTGGTGTGAGTCCCACACGTGCCAGTGAGCTGTGCCCTCCATAACTAGACTGAAAACAACGGCTTGATTTACAGCTGAGCTGCACCCTCCACAAGACTGAAAATAACAACTTGACTTGGAGTTGAGCTGTGCCCCCCACAACTAGATTGAAAAATAATGACTTGACGTGGAACTGATTGATCCTGGAAAAACACACTGTACCCCAATATTCACCAATAAACAAACAAAAATTAATACACTATGTTAAATTATTACAGACAAGAAACTTTATTTTTTAATTTTCCAAATCCCATTACCATGCTCTCTTATCAGAAGTATCCACCAAAAAAAAAAAAAGAAGTATCCACCAACTTTTATTCAGGATTAAAAAATGATTTTATCAGAAATTATACTCTTCTTAAATATGGGAATTAAGAAAGTTTGAGGCATGTGGACATGTGATGATTAATATAGTAAAATAACATATGTATATTAAACATATGCATACCCAAATATATACATTTCAAAAAATATGTATATATGCATATAAATTGTCCTCCTCAAGTGAGATGACAGCATACCCCAAGAAAAAGCATTAATAAGATTTACAAAAATTGCAAACAAGTAAATCAGATCTTTTCTAGAATGCTATAAACTTGTAAAGAGAGACTCATTTTATGTAAATGCTATGAATTTCAGTAGATGACAAGAGAATAAGAGAGCAAGGAAACAGTGGGGGGGAACATGGGTAGAGGACCTTGATGCAAAAACCATGAGGAGTTCGGATTTTAAGATATTTGGCATCCTGTGTTCTACTGAGTGACATGATCACAAGGAAAGTAAGCAATGTGTCCTTAGCTTCACTAGTATCCTTGTTGGGGAGCTTTTCTGGAGTCTCAGAGTCATTTCTTCTGTCTGCTGTGGTTAAGGAAAGGAATAGCCAAAACCCTCAGTGTACATCCTAGTTATTTCTTTTCTTGAAGACTTTTCTGGATTTCTCACCCTGAGATAAGGAATCACAGAGGAGCAGTGCTGCATGAACTCCAGGAGGACGAGCAGTGCACCTGGGAGTGTCTCAGTTCATTTAGCTTATTTCAATGATTTTTTCTTAAGCACATAATTCTGACCTGTTTGGTTGAAACCAGACTCAGATATGGAAAAAGTGCAATAATGTGTCTGTATCTATTTTTACAAGGTTTCTAGGCTGATTGCTAGTCCTGTAAAATCTGAATAAACCAAGATTTCCTACAGTTTTCCTGACGTACACCCTGCTCCTAAGGGAAGTGTATCCCTCATCCATCAGAGAAATCCATCAGAGAATAAACTAGATTAAATATCACAGACAGATCTAATGATACCAATCTGTTTATTGCTTCTTAAGATGTCAGTATATTTTCCTAGTTCTCCATGCCTCTCTATGCAGAATCACGGAAAGCGGGTGCCTTGAGGAGGAACACATAGCAACATAATGAAAATTTCTTAAACAATTTTTTTCATCTATAAAATGGTATAGTAATGGAATACGTCAGAGATTTTTTATGGATTAATACATGTAAAGAGTTAATATGTGCTTCTCACAGCATCTGGTACAGAATAAGTGTTCTAAACAAATGCTTTTAATACAGAGGGCTTGCATGAAACACTGATTATAAAGAGAGGAATCTAGAGTCCATTAATCGATATTCATTGCTGAATGCTTCCTACCTTGTATTCAGTCTTGAACTTTTCTTAAATGGCTTCGCCTCATTAAAAAACTATGACATCGGGATGCGATGAAATATGATATAAAATAGATTAATATAGTCAGAAAGGTACCAAGTCTTAACTATCAAAGTATTACTGTTTCATAAAGAAGTATGTGTTTATTCAGTGCAGGCAAGCACGATGAGCTGGGCTAGGCACGGAGAGCGCCTTGGAACAGAGAGATGTAGGCCAATTGTATCCCCTTTAGAATTTAACTACCTCTGATTGTGAATTCCCTTGTACACTTCCTCTGCTCTTGAATTAAGTGAATGAAAAGTCAACAGCAAACAACTCCCCACAAATTTATATCTCTGTAACAACTGAGAGCAAATACAATTCCTGATAATAACCTAGCAATGTAACTGCCACTGAAGGAACCAAGAAATACATAAAGTTCTTGTCCTATATTGGCAGGGGCTCCAAACACAGGACAGAACATCTAGAAGTATATAATAAATTCTCTGTTCTCAGATATAAAGGATATGAAGTCCTAGTGGAAGATCCCTAGAGGAGCTTCCCACAGCGATACTCAGCGTTTGTGGGGTTTGGGGTTGGTCAGCGTTGTTTCTCACGTCCTAGCCCAACCTCTTTATCTCTTTCATCTCTGCTCGGCCCTCACTAACTCTGCTTCAGCCATATTGGCCTCCTGGGCATTCCTCGGACAGGCAAGGATATCTTCCCTCTCCTCCTTCAGGTCTTTACTTAAATGTCACCTTCTCACTGAGGCCTTCCCTGGCCACCATGATTAAAATTGCAACCACCTCTCCCTAACGCACTTTCTCCTTATTTTTCCCTGTAGAACTTGCCAATTGCTAATATACTATATATCTTATTTATTTTCCTTGTTGTCTGCATCCCCTAACTAAACTGTGAGTGCCAGAAAGGCAGGGGTTTGTGTCTCTTTCGGTCACTGCTACCTTCCTAGTGCCAGTCATTGAGTGGGCTCCCTATCTCTCTGTCTGATACATGGATGGATGCCCATAAAAAGTGGGAGTAAAGGCTTTAATGGTGGTAGTGATGATGGTAGCGGAGATTAAAACAGCTCTAAAGCTAGCAAGGTGGGCAGACTGACCACAAGGTGGGCAGATTGAGGGACTGAAAGAATCTGATAGGCCTGCTGAGATTAAATTTATTTCTGAACTGCCAACTCTACACTGGAAGTAGATTAGATTTCTGGTGAAGGCTTCTGGCAGCCACGTCACTATATTAAGTAAGAATACAGTTGTAGGCCAGCCCGGTGGCTCAGGAGGTTGGAGCTCCGTGCTCTTAACTCCGAAGGCTGCTGGTTCGATTCCCACATGGGCCAGTGGGCTCTCAACCACAAGGTTGCCAGTTCAACTCCTCAAGTCCTGCAAGGGATGGTGGGCTCCACCCCCTGCAACTAAGATTGAACAAGACACCTTGAGCTGAGCTGCCGCTGAGCTCCCAGATGGCTCAGTTGGTTGGAGCGTGTCCTCTCAACCACAAGGCTGCCGGTTCGACTCCCTCAAGGGATGGTGGGCTGCGCCCTCTGTAACTAACAATGGTAACTGGACCTGGAGCTGAGCTGTGCCCTCCACAACTAAGATTGAAAGGACAACTTGACTTGGAAAAAAATCCTGGAAGTACACACTGTTCCCCAATAAAGCTCTGTTCCCCTTCCCCAATAAAAGAAAGGAAGAAAGGAAGAAAGAGAGAAAGAAATAATAATTTAAAAAAAAGAATACAGTTGTATAAAAACAGAACCCTGAGGAAGACAACTCAGGAGCCCAAGGGCCAGTGGGGTGGGGGACATTATAGGCTTTTAGAGTATGGATGTGACAGCCTTAGGAGGTTAGGGGAGCAGAGAGAACACTGGGATGCAGCAGAAACCAGGGCAATCCAAATACTTCAGGACTATGGAACATCATTTTGTGCAAAGACACCATTTTGTGTGTGTTCTCAGAGCTTTTCCACACGTACTTTCTGTAACACCCTTCTCCAGATGTGCCAAGCCACTTATCTTTAATCCCCTATTGACCAAGGGACGTTCCATCTCATTCTACTTGCCTCATTAGAAGCAGAATCTTGGTTTATATTGTTCACTAGTTTCTGCTTCTTTCTTTTATCTAGATAACTTGTGCTGTCCTGAAGGGGGAATGCTATCAGAGGTAAGGTTCAATAAAACATGAGTGGAAAATAAATAAGCAAAGTGATTTCAGAGTCCAAACTGCCATCTGTGTACAACCTCATTTGTCACAGTCATTTCAGATGCTCAGTGCTCTCATCCTCTCTCTCTTCCTTCCCTATCAGAACCAGCTCCCAAATGTCATAAACTTTTCTCCATTAAAATATAAATGCTAGATAAAACATATTCTATTATCCCTCTTGAGAATGTTTGCATTTTGGTAAATAAAGTGGTAATACAGATGCTCCTCAATTTATGATGAGGTTATGTCTTGATAAACCCATCATACGTTGAAAATATTGTAAGACAAAAATGCATTTAATACCGAACATCATAGCTTAGCCTAGGCTATCTTAATGTACTCAGAACACTTACATTAGCCTACAGTTGGGCAAAATTATCTAACACAAAGCCTACTGTATAATACAGTGTTTAATATCTCACATAATTTATGCAAAAACAGAAAACACAATATCCAACACAATGCTGGCAACACAGTGTACTGTCGACCATCGGTTGTTTAGCCTCGTGATTGTATGGCTGACTGGGAGCTGTGACTCACTGCTGCTGCTCAGCATCATGAGAGAGTATCATACCGCATATCACTAGCCTGAGAAAAAGATCAAAATTCAAAATTTGAAGTATGGTTTCTACTAAATGAGTGTGCTTTCGCATCATCAGAGTGTTGAAAAATTGTAAGTTGAGCCATCGTAATTCAGGGACTGTCTGTAGAGGTAAATAAAGTATTAAGCCAATCAAAGGTATTCCTCATGGAGTAATTATGTAACTTCAATATCTGCTAGTTAATGGCAGGCTACTGAAATGTGGAGGCTTTGGTTTCTGACATCAGAGTCTATGTCAGTGAGTGCACGGAAGAGATGCAGCCTGCTCTGCCTGACGCCTTCAGATCCCTGCTTCCTAAGACGAGGGATACTCAGGGCCCTTGAAAGACTGATCTACGTAAGACGGGTGCTCCATTTGTTATTAGAGAATATAGAGGCCATAATATCTTTAGACTTCTCTCCTCTGGAATCACCATTGATCAAGGAGAAATGTAAACATTCAGTAAATCTTAGGTATAGAAAGCTAGCCAATTCATCATCTTTTTCACCAATTCCCGTTGGTTACTCTGTGTGGTAAACTGACTTCCATCTTTATTTCTCTATAAGAAATGATCAACATCACAATATGTGTTTCCTGACAATTCCAGCATACGTGATTTTAACTTTATTTTTGAGTTTTCTGAGAACTGTTAGTGCATTCTCATGAGCAGAGCTGTATTCCAGAAGTTGGAAACTCAGAATGAATTAATCATGAAAAATTCTTTCTGGGTGTAGTAATGAAATCTGGTTTCAATGTGTTTTACTATGGTTACTTAGCAAAAGGCTTAAGTGAGCCCAAACTGATAAATGTGGGCTAGGTTTTCCTCCCCTTTGAAGCTCTTACTTCTCTCTCAGGAGACTGGTGAGGAAGAAAACTGCTCTGTCTAGGATGGCGGCCCTTCTTGCCTCCAAACTCATCCAGAGCTCCATCAGCTCACTCGCCAGGCACACAACTGTAGCTTCCCAGGTCACACCTGGGCATTAGATTTACAGTTTCTACAGAGGACCCAGGAAGAGAAAGGTGGGGCAAACGTGAGGCATCTGTGCCCTGGGATAGAGCAGCCGATGCAGCCTGGATTTCTCTCTTTTGCACCCTGGGAAGCTGGTGGTCTTGTTGACATCCACTCTCAGTACAGATCTTGGCTCTGGCATGAAAATCAGGCAAATTCTCACAAGGAGCAGAAAGGAGGAAAAGGTCTGGACAGCATCTCAATGTTTCAAAATTTGTGCCTCCTTAGAAAGCCAAAGTAACAATAAATGATTTGCAATTTCAAAATAAGCATTTTTATTTAGTTTTCCAAATATAAAAGTGTATCATAATATTGATGTGTTTGGGGTTTTGTTTTTTGTTTTTTCCCAAAACACACACATGCTTCCCTGAAAGACTAATATACCCCCACAGAAAATCTTTGATCTGAAGTGTGGGTGATCTCACCAGGGGTCCTGGTCTCCCAGGGGCCTGGGGGTAGGGTGTGGAGAGCTGGGAATTACCCCCCTGCTCAGCAGGGGGTTCACCTTTATAAACACTCCTGGTATGTTGCTTCAATTAGGAGTGTGAGGCATGCCACCCAAGGGAATCGATTTGGCAGTTATCCCAGTGATTTGGTTAAGGGGAACAGCTAACTGGAATAATTCAACTTGATAAACATATTTTCTTTCTTCCCTTCCAGTTTGCCTGCTGTTAATGGAATAAAGTGGATGATTCCCAAATTTAAAACTTGGGCACAGATTGGTCTTACTACTGGTGGAAAATTTAGAAACATGGAAGCCATGTAATTATTTTGTATGAGCTTAATTATTTCCCATTGTCAGCTTGTTATTATTTAGGAGAATCATTTTAAAGTGCTGTTTCTTTTACAGGATAATCTCTTTCAATGACTTCTTTCTACCATTAGCCAAACAGTAATTGAAAATCAGCAAAGCCTAAGTTACTCATGATAATAATATCTTTGTGTTATTATGTCTAATTATATGATGCATATCATGTAATAATAACATATCTTTTCAAAGAAACAGGAGACTCCAAGGGTGGGGAAAGAGGATCAAGGACTATCCAGAATCTTCCTTATGAAAGGAGATTTGAATGTTGCTTGTTATCTGAAAGCTGATGTCACCTTGAAATAATAGACTCAAAGGGAGTGAGAACAGGTCAGGATGGGGTCAAAAAGAAGTAATGTTAAGCAGCCAACTAATCTTATGTGATCTTTTTAGGAATGAAGATCATTACAGTGGGGGGGGAGGGGGGAGGGCAGATCTCTTTATCAGCAAAGATCTTAAAGCACACTAACTTTTCTTTTTAAACTCAAATTTTACTTTGAAATAAAGGGTCATTTTCTTCTATAGATTTCTGTATATTTAGAAATTTACTTTGGATCCTCAGACATTTCTACAAATTTACACAAAGAATGTCCTTTGGAGTAATTAAGAAAAACCAGTTTGCTTTCTCTAGGGTTATGTATGACATGTAGATTTGTTTTACATGGTAAAAAATTGTTTTTCAATAGTCATAGTATGAAATTAGAACTGAGCATTCATTTAAAACATACAATGTTTACAAGTTATGTTTGCCAATACTTACTTAGTTTGAAACATTCAAAAATAAAATTCTAGGAATTTTAGACGAAACCACCACCCTATAGTGGCAAATTCACCCTTTAGGAATAAACAATTTGCCTTCAGTTTGCAACTGTCCCATAGTAATTACAACAGGAACATCATTACCAACCCAAATGGTCCCTTAAAATTTACAACGGGCTGTCATGTCCAGAATCTTACTTAATATTAAACAGCCCTTTTTGAGATTGTCAGAGCAGACAGTATTATTATCCTCACTTTTAAAATGCGGCAATCAAAGCAGGAAGAAATTAAATGACTTGGCCAGGGTAATCCAACTATTAAATAGAGAATCTATTTAACTTTAGGAGTGTATGGCCTGCTACCCAAGCACTTTAACAGGACTTTCACAAAGGTATACTGATTCCAAAGCCTTTTCTCACCACAACATAGTGTTTCTTCAACTACCTTTATTTACAAACAGCTTCAGACCCCACCACCACCTCCAAATAAATTACAGTTGGGTACAGTCCGGTTGGTACTCACGGATATTGGGCATAACCTAATCATGCACTTCCCTTGTTTCCTGCCACCACCTCCCCTTCCCTTCACCCACTCGTCAAACAAAAATTCCCTAATAAAATATCTGCAACCAAAGGAAGAAGTTGTGTGAGTATATATATTTTAGGAAGCAGATTTTCCAAATGGAGAGAGACAAACAACTATTTTTTTAATAGGTGTTGTGATCACTCTTGGATTCCATATAAACAGACAGATAATAAGTACTTAAGATGCCGTTGCCACATCATAGAAATGATATAATACAAACAATTTTAAAAAAAAGTTATGTGAAACACTGAAACAGGAAAATAAGCATCCAGACTCAGTGATAACTTGCCTTGCTGTTGCTTCAAAAGGTAAAAAATATAGCCTTGCCTTCCCAGAGGTGACTAGAATAATTAAGCAACAGTTTGTAATATGATATGTCTATATTTTGCTTTGGGCCGGTGACTCTTCTCAGAAAAATTTATCATAATATTAACATTCAAAAGCTACTTCTGCTCTGCTGGAAAACAAGACTCCAAACCTGCAGAATGGGTTCGCTCTTCCCTGTTAAAGGCTAGTACTCCCACCTTGAAGATGACGCTGAGGCCTTGCAAGAAAACACATGCCCACCTCAGGATGTAACTCACCCCACGCCTTGTACCTGCCAGACCAATAACTAGGGTCAAGTCACAACTTGGGGGAAATGATACCCTGCTGGGGAGCTGCCGGGGAGCAGCTGGGCCTGTGAGGGGAGAAAATGGATGTTACACTAGATCAGCAATCTAGCTGATATGTATCAGCAGTTTCTAGGAGAGAATATTTGGGAGTGTGCCAAACCAAGTGGGATGGAATATATAATATTTAACATAAGAAAAGAAGAGTTTACTGATACAGGAACCCACTCTCTTGGCACAGGATTTAACACTGGCAGGGTCTAGTGAAGATGGTACTAATACATACTAGAGTGACTTTGGGAACTTTGGGGAAATGATGGCTCACACTCACTTAAACAGACATTTCAAAATTCCATGACAAAAGGTTGAGCAAGGGATCAAGAAACTCATGGAAGCGGGCATGCTAGAGTGAATACACTATGTAAGGTCAGAAAGCCCCCCGGCTGTGGGAGAGCCCAGAACGCAGTTTACCAACCCCATAAGAAAGGCACGGTTGAAGGGGTCCCAGTGTTGTGTGGAGCTCAGTAACATTCATTTCTGGTGACCAGGGCTAAGGGTAGGAGCAGCTTTGCAGAACTGGGCTCTCTGAAAGCTATGAGGAGAATGGAAGCCAGGTGATAGTATTTAACCTTCAGTAGCAAAGCGTGAGTAATTATTATAATGAACAGCGTTGTAGGGGTTACAAATAGAAGAGCACGAGCCACCAAGAGCTCTGAAGATGGTTAATGGAGCACGATGTTCTTTGGGCAAAGTAGCTGGGCAAACAACAAGGTTATTGTTCAATGTAAACTACAAAAGAAACCCCAGACGGCTAATTAGGAGGGTGAGGGCACAGAGCCCAATAAAGCATCGCAATCCCTAGCATAGTTTCCAGAACTGAGCCAGTTTTCAGACCCATAACGTATTGACTTAAGGAGCAGCTGGGTCCCCATAAGGATGGACAACTGTAACACCACAACAAATGGATACATGAATGATTCTTTCCCGTTCTTTCCCAAAGGATCTACCACCATATGCCAGGTAACTAAACTCTGGGAAAATGGTTATACCCAGACATTTTGAGAACTGCTGAACCTAAAATCTGACTTGATATTGACAGTTAAGGACCTGAAGTCTCATCCTGGCCTCTCCAGTAGAGTAGTGACATCTGTTTTGGCCAAGCAATAAATGGAGTCCTGGCTCCTGTGGGGCTCACGGATTAACAGTGTTCAGTTCCTCAGTCTCTGAAGATATAATGGAAGTGGAAACACTGGGTAGTTGTCAGAACACTCATTTGGAATCCTTGGTCTGTGTGGGAAGAGCTATCACATGGTGGGAACGCCAAGTAGACACCTCTATAATTGCCTCCCTTGGGTCAAAATAGTAAAACTGAAACAATTTCACATCCCAATAGAAATGGCAGAAATTTGTGACACCCTTAAAGACCTCAAGGATTCCTCGGTGGTGGTCCCTTTCATGTCCACATTTAATTTACGGCAAATTACATGTATGGCCCCTACATAAAACAGGTAGATCCTGGCAGATGAAAATGGACAACTGCAGACATAAATAAGTCATAATTCCAATTACAGTTGCTGTTTATATATGATAGTAAACAGTGGTGGCTTCTTTAGTTTTTTTGAGGAGAGTTGATAAAGATTAGCACAGCTACAGTTAAAAACAGGAAGATCAGGGATGTCTTCAAGTACAGTTGAATGATATTAAGGATCCAGCTAAAGTTGAAGACCATGAATTAATGGCGACAGTGAGTTTTCATGCTCAGAAGACTAGAAGAAGGGTCTAAACAACTCTTTGGATTTCCTAGGGCTGGTATAACAAAGTATCATAAACTGGGTGGCTTAAAAAGACAGGAATGTATTCTCTCACAGTTCTGGGAGGCTCACAGTCTGAAATTAAGGTGTCCATAGGGCCATGCTTTCTCTGAAGGCCAGAGGAGGATCCCTCCTTGCCTATTCCTAGCTTCTGGTAGCGCCTGGTAATCCTGGGCTTGCAGATGCACAATCCCAACCTCCATCTTTACATGATGGCCTTTCCTCTGTGTCTTCACATCATCCTCTCTCTGTGGTGTGAGCAGGAAAAGTCTCCAGTCTTCCTCCTAGGTTTCTCCTCTACTCTCACCTACTACAACACACACAGCACTTCTGACACCAGATGTGTGGATTTCCCCCACACCAACCAATTCTGTGACACCAGCTCCAGTTTAACTCAATTCTGATACTATCTATTTGGCGATAGTGTCAGATCCCACAGATTAAGGGCTCAGTCCCACAAGACTGCTCCCACCCTACTTCCAATGCCAACACACAAAGGTAGTCATTGTACCATTACAGTAGCAAAATTAGAGACAGCCTAATATCCCACTCCATCCACAGGTAATTGGTTTTAAAATGTGGTTCCTTGGTATGATGGACTATTGTAAAACTATTGAAAAGTTTTAGTCTCCTCATGAGTAAACAGAGATGATGAAATCTGCCTCTTGAATATGGGTGGTGGGCGCCCAGCTCTCTAGCTGTTGCTGGTTTGTAAACAGTAAAGAGAAGTGAAGTGATCACAACGTGTGTAAATTGCATAGCTCGGTGCCTACCGTATTGTAAATACCCCCCAAATAGCACCTAGTGTTATTATTTGTCCTCATTTACTTTCTCCGTATAATAGAGTCACATTGCAACAAGGATCTCTGAGGTGCCTATGGTTGTTTGCATCAATGCCTATTAGAGATATCATTGGCTTTAAGCCTTTGCTCAAAAAATGCAGCTCCATCTCTCAGCTACTCACCGGATGGGTCTGTCCCCAGCAGCTGTTTCCCAGCCAGGCTCAGGCAGGGCTTCCTGCCAGAGAGCAGGAAAGCATGCTTGAGTGAATCCCTAAAGTCCTTTTTGTCTCTAGTTGGGGTTACTTTACTTGTGTTTGCAATACAGCAGCTGCTAGAGACAGGGCTGCCCATTCTGCTCACGTGGCAGCCTCCTCCCCCAGCTGAGAAGCCAATTGCCTCCTCGTGGACAGGACAAAGGCTTAAACATTGTGATTCATAGTGTCCTACAGCCCCTTTTTTTGGAAGACACATAATCATTTACTAAAATAAAATTTTGATACATTTTACAATTTGTGACTTACAAGACTCAAATATCTCTATTCTGAAGAAAGTGTAAACATGACCAAAATGAATCTCTATGGTGCATTTTTCCAGTCTGCCAAGCACTTACTCCTGTGAAATGTCTTTGCAAGTTGAACTTTATATGATGGTGGAGAAAAAGCATAAGGAATTCAATTTGCTGTTATAACCAACTATAGGTCACTTGTTACTTAGTGTCTCACAACTCAAGTTAAATCAAAACAAAAATATTTTTACTGATTTCCTTCTTCAACATCATTCTGTGGCTTGCTTTCTTTTCGAATCTCCTTTCAGATACATTACTTTTCTTACTGTGAGTCCCCTTATTTTATATCTATATATATCTATATATATAGATATATATATACACACACACATATATATGATGTATATATGTGTGTATATATATATATATATTTGAATGTATTTTCAAATATATATTTTACCTACTTTACTGTTTTTCTTCCTATTTTCAAAATGTATATACCTGAATTACATTTCAAATGTATATTATTGTTATCATTCCTTTGAAGAATTTTTCCATTTCGTTTTGTTTTGTTTTGTTTTTCACTTGTCAATTCAAGTGCCCGCTGCTCTCTGGATCCCAAAAATATTTCTGACAATGTTAGGGGAATCTTTAATTGTTCTCATTTTATACATGCTGAATGTATAAAAAGAGCCCATAAAATTGGTGGATTAGGAACTGATGTATGAATGGTCTCCGTTTTATGATCCATGGTCAATCTATCTCATTTCTTTCTATATACAGCTCTTACTCAACCAACAAAAGCCATGTTCCCAAATCATCTGGGTCTGTGGTCTTATTTCCACTTCCTCTAGTTAAGCCCTACTTATCTCTCAAATTTTGGTTTAAGCATCACTTCCTCAGGGAATTACATGTATTCTCTGACCACATCCTACCCCTACCACAGATGGTTCACATAGTCATTATATATTCCATCTTCCTATATGTTTTCACCATAGTGTTTATTATAATTCTCAGCACTTATTTGATTAATATTGATCTCTCTTCACTAGACTCTTAAACTCCTTGAGGAGAATGATGTTCTCTTTCCCTTATATCTTGAGCCTAGAATAACGCTTGACTCAAGTAGGGATTCAATAAATATTTAGTGAATAAGTACACTCAATACAGTGATGGCTAATATTATTATTGTTAGTTTCCATTCCAAATCAAATCAATTTGCTGAGTATTTAGTTTGTCGAAGACCTGTCTATGCTTTCAGAAACCAAAAGTTATGTGCTCTTTCAAATACATTGTGTTCTATAGTTGAGTTGTTTTCTACAGCTGAGCAATAGATATGTAGAAATAGAAAGATATTACATATAAGTGTATATGCGTGAATGTATGTTAATAAAGAATACTTCAATAAATTTTAGATGTAAAATAATGTGAAATATTTTTTCATTCAATAATCATACATATTCAAATCTATATTCATCTTTATTTAATTTTATTAAAACAGTTAAATTTTTAGTATAAGTTTTATCAATCCTTATCAAGATTTCCACAATGAAGAAATCTATGACCTGGAGTAAACAAAGTTAATTATTCATACTTTTTTTTTCAAAACCTTGATTTTCTTTATTTTAATTTGAACACTTTAATAAAATTTGAAAGTTGTCGAAGACTTTCATTTTCTTTTGAAAAAAGTATGATAATCTCAATAATATAGGGATTTCTGGATAATTAATTTTTCTGTAATAATACAGTTAATTTGAATTTTGATTCTCAATTTACTGATATTAAGGGGTCAAAATTACTTGATTTTTACATGCACATGAAAAGTTAAAGACATGTGACATTTAATTTCTTAAAATGAGTTTACTTATGACTCACAGACAATGAAGATATTTTGAAAGCATTGTTCCCCACTGAAATAATTTTCTAAAAAATATTTATTCAGGGCAATACTTCTGTAAATTTTTCTCTTGGAACCAGAATATCATAACTCATCCTATCTTTTAATTGGCTTGTCAAACTTTCCAGGAAACTTATTTAGTATATTTTTTTGAATTGCAGAAATGACTTTTTCAAGACATGGATGGGCCGAGAGTTCACTCAGTCACCTCATTTATTCAGTGCCAAGATGCCAGCTGCCCATCCCTGGTCTCTTCCTTTCCAGCTGCAGTGTGCTTCTGTTGTACCCAAATGCTTGCATTGTGGTTCCTGGAAGGAGCCGCACTTTCTCCTTGACTGTGAGTCTTTGTGTGGGCTGCTCCTTAATGCTGGAATACCATACTTCTCATTCTCTGCATGACTAACTCTTACTGGTCCTTCAAGATTTGCTCAGGCATCGTTTTTCTTCATGAAGTCTCCTATGACCGCTGTTCTAGTCTTTTTGTAGGAAAGAAACCTACTAAAATTAGATCCTGGCAAAGAGAAGGGGCATTCTTTAAAGAATGCAACAACAGATAAAATCCAACGGCAATAGGTAAGATATAGCTGAGCCAGGTCCTGGGTGAGGGTGCTGTAAATCAGGTCATTCTGTGTTCCCTCACGACTGTGCTTCTCTCCAGGTGTTTCCCTTGCTGTCTACCCCAGATTCCTCTGCTGACACACCTTGCACAAGCCCAACATGGTCTCTCTCAGCTGCTCTTTCTGTTTTTACATTTTATTTACTTTGACATTCAGTATTATTTTACATTAATTCCAGGTGTACAGAATAGTGGGTAGACATTTATATATTCTCAGCTGCTCTTTCTACATGACTTCTCAGCTGTGTCTGATGCAAATCTCAAGTGACAGCAAACCTCATAGCTCAAGCCAGAGAAAACCTCAGTCACAGCAAAGGCAATGGATGAGCTGGGTTTCTGTGAGGCATCTGATCAAATCAGTTGTGACCACGGAGCCATATCCCAGGATATGTGGGGCTGCCTCTTCCAGTGGCTCTCAGACTGGACTACAGGGTATACAAGCAACGATGGTGATAAGAACCATGGCCCTCCATTTTGGGATTTGTACCTTTCAATGAGCTTCCAACACCTTGTGCTACCCTTTCATAGCTCTCAACATACTGTACTGCAATTAAATGTTAGTATTTCTGTCTGTCCCACTGGGCTAGAGCTTTCTTGTTTTTCTTTATCCCCAGTGGTTCTAGTACAGCCCTTGGTAGACAGTAGATAATCGATAAATGTGTGTTCAGAGGGCTGGTGTATTCGCATTCAGTATAAATATTTTCAATCTATCTTCCATACTAAATATATTATTTTGGTAATTAGATGGTAACTAATTATGGTAATTTCTTGCCTCTCAGTTCTGGAGTCCTAGAATACAAAGGCTCTGTTTTATTTGCTCCATAGAAAATGGAGATGCATTACAGAAAAAAAAAAAGCTATTACCGGAATTAAGTCAATATTAAACTGAAGTAGATGATAAATTAAAGATGCATATTCTAACCTCTAGAGCAGCTACTAAGAAAATCACTTTTTAAAAAAGCTAAAATTCAACAGAGAAATTACATGGCATAATAAATAGTTTTGAGACAAATTATAAGAAGTGAAGGAGGAACAGAGGACAAATACAAAATAAAAAGACATGAAATATTTATAAAACAAATAAACCGGCAGGCATAAATGCAGATTACCAGCAACCCTTAGGTTTTGTTCAAACTGAGGTTTAACAGAAAATGAGGAGTGGCAGAGACTGCAGATAATCAAAAAGTGAAAAACTGGCGGCAGCTCCCTCTAGATGGGGCATGCATTTTCCATGTTTCCAGTTCTTACTACTCTCAATTACCACATTTTGCCGTGTATAATGCACCTCCGTGTATAATGCGCACCCATGTATTTGGCCCAAACTTTCACAGAAACAGAATTACTATGACCCCTGTATAATGTGCATCCTTATTTTTCCCTCACAAATTTGGGCAAAAAAAATGTGCATTATACATGGCAAAATATGGTACATCTTACACTTCTGGGTTCACTTCCCAGAGGGGCCAGTTTTCCTTCCTGACCCCATGCATGGGATCTCCCTCTGTAGATGCATATCCAACAGCAATGTTCAAACTTTCCCCCAAATTATGTATAAATCATGCATAATTTATGTAAAAATGAAATAGTTTTATTCTCTCTCTTGGGGTAGGGACTCGGTGATTTAAATATAAAAAGAATACATTTAAATTATTATGGAAAGTTGGGAAATGTTAAACATTGTGTTGGATAGCAGTGTAATTTTATGATATTATTTGTAACACCATTTTATAAATGAGGAAACTAAGTCTCAGAGTTCTTGTAATCAGTACCAGGTCACATAGCTACCCAAACTTCTTTCAGAAGGCATATTTTGGTGCTTACAAAAAAGAAAGAGAAATTAAGATGTCATACAAAAATCTTAAAAATAAATTAACACCATGAAAAAAACCTCTTTTTTCTAAGTCTCAAAGATTACAGACTCTTAAGGTTTTTGTTTTTTTTTTCCTTTTTGACTGGGCTAGATGTCTGGTGTTTCACTGGAGAATTGAAGAAAGCTGGGAAAGCTCTGGAGCAGCTGCAAAAGTAATTACAGCACATTTCATTTTTAAAAAGCTGAACAGAGTTGTTTCTCAACTTTGAGGCGTTATATTCAAACATAGCTAAGTGAGTTTTGTTTGGTGTTTTGGTCTTATCTACATAAAAAGCACCAAGAAAGAAATGTGTCAGTATTTCTGTGTAGTAAAACTTGAGAAATCTTGTGAAACCTTAAGCTATTATTTTGACACTGTGGCACTAGTCCTCAATCATTAAAGCAGAGTGGTTTAGGATTAAGGGGGAAACATTCATTGTTCACCTTTGCACTCACCAGAGAAGTTGTGTTGCAGTTTTATATCTCATGATTTCATTGTACTTTGGAGTGTACTGTCCCTCAGACCATTTAGAATATAAATAAGACTTCAACAAGGCTTAACAACAGGCACTGCAATGTCTATAGCTAAAAATGATATGAGTGGCATACTTGATCCACTTTTATTCCTCTGATTTTATAATTCCAATTGGATTTTTAGTTACTCATAAAAGTCCCACCTGGCACAGGGGAGGCATGAACATAAGGCAGAGGCCACATCCTGGTGGCTTGTGTGCCAGGCCCACCCCGCAGATGTGTTACATTTTGTTTGGCCTGTAAAGTGTTTCAAAAAATTGTTTTTCTCAGTTTTGCAGACAAAATTTTGCAATCTGGAGAATTCACATAAACATCTAAATTCCCTGTTTCGCTTGAGAAATCCATCTGGCCACAATGGGCACACAATCAATTTACTGCAGAATTAAATGCTGCACCCTTCAAGAGGGCACACAGTTCACCTAAAGGAGACGGCTTCACTCATTTTTGGTTCCTGTTGATGCTTAGATTGTACACTGACTTTTCCAATGGGTGAAGTCTTTAAAGTGATTTATTGCCTTGGGATGCAGACAATAACTTATTCCACTTGTTTTGTCAGGTTCAAAGCCACTTTGGAAGATCTCTGTGGAGTTGCTTTTAAAAGTTTTGACACTCATTTGACCAGTCTCCTTTCAGCAAATCTTTGTCCTTGAATCTGATTTTTGGAAACAGTTAAGGGAAAATTTGGAGCCAAGTTTGGGGTAAAAAAAATATGTGTAACTATGAAATGGTGAAAACCTGTTTCTCTTGGGTGGTTTGTAAGCTGACTCAAAGGTAATTGAAAAAAAAAAAAAAACAACTCAATAATGCTTTGATGGATGGAGTTTACTCCTTCCAGATGTCAACTATCCTTTCCACTAAGCTTTCAGACTAGCCTATTTGTGACTCTATTATGCATATATGACTTGGGTTTTAATTTTTTGTTTATTGCCTTCACCCCCTTGGATCTAGACTGAAAGCCATTTGGAAAAGACATACTTTTATTCATCTTTGATATGGTATGTGTAGTTGGAGGCCAAAGATTGAAGGATTCATTATTGAATGAATGAATGAATGAACGAATGAATGAATGGAGTCAATATACATGAAAAGCATCTCAAGTTAAAGATTTTAAAGGGGACAACATACACTTTATATCTGTTAAACACCTGGTCTCGTTTTTTTTAAAAAAATTGACTATATTTGTGTAATGAAAAAATGAATTGTTTTGGAATTGTATAACTTTCCTTTGGCAGTGAAGGCAGTCCCAGGTATTGCAAAGCTCTTGAAAGTCACTAGTTTCACCTTGACTGGCAAGACTCCCTTTACTACACACTTGTGGTTTTTCTGATGAGCAAGGAAATGTAAAAGTTGAAGAATCAAAGGTGAATCAACACCCACCAAGGATTATAGCCTACTGTTCGTGTCCTAGTTCAAAAATAAAATATTGAAGTATTTCAGATTGAGATAATTTTTGATATTGCTAACCAATTCTCAGCATCAACCTCAGGACAGGGCAACGGGACACTTTGAAGCCTTCAATATAGAAAATTTAAAGGAACTAATAAGTATATTAAAACAAGAGCAAGGACAAAACCCCAGAAAACACAAAAACCCGTGGAAGACTAAGTATCCCTTCTCTGTGTGTTTTTGCAAAACCAGATATTTTAAGGTAGGATGTTCCTCTCTCGGAGTAGTGCAGATAGTGGGCCGGCAGGCTTGGAGGGAATTCTTGATTGTTTCTATACGTGGGAGAAAAAGAAGATCGTAGTCCCCCTATTTACATGTGCACCCACAAACACACAGGTCTGTCCCGACTCCACTCTCCTACCTTGGGGAAACTGCACGAGACTGGGCCGCTGCATCCTACTTCTGCTATTCCTGCACTATTTTGGGAGCCCATGATCTCATGCCCTCTGCAGACCACACTCTGCAATTCCAGTCCAGCCCGCGCCACGAGGCCACGCAGGGCGATTCCTGCAAGTGTTCGGAAGGTGCCCCGGGGCGCGGGGAGGGGAAGGCTTTGGGGGAAGTTAAAGGTACGCCCACGTTAAAGGACCCAAAATAACCGACACACAAAGTGCCCGAAATCAGACAGGAAGCCAAATAATCCAGGGCGTTGAGTTGCTTTCCCCCTCACTTCTAGCTCTGGGCGGCGGGCGACTAGCCAAGGGTCTGGCGACGAGGGGCGGGCGCGGCGGCGGGGCGGGGCCGGTGCGGAGCCTATTAAAGGTGCGGCGGGGCGGCGGGGCGGGAGCGCCCCGGACACGATGGAGCGCGACGGATGCGCGGGGGGCGGGAGCCGCGGCGAGGGCGGGCACGACCGCCGGGAGGGCCCGGCGGGGAACGGCCGCGACCCAGGCCGCGGCCACGCCGCCGAGGCACCCGGGGACTCGCAGACGGCAGCGTCCTTGCTGGCCCCCATGGACCTGGGGGAGGAGCCGCTGGAAAAGACGGCGCGCGCCCGCCCGGCCAAAGACCCCAACACTTATAAAGTGCTCTCGCTGGTAGGTCCGCGGCCCCGCGCGGCGCCCGGGGCGGGGAGGGCGGCACCAGCTCCTGCGCTCCGAGCGCGATCAGCACCCGCGACCAGGAGAGAGGCAGCTTGTGTGCCGCTCCTGTTCGCCCTCGCGCTCATCTCTGCTGGCTGCACAGCGTGCTCATCACTCCTGTGCCTTCTCTTCACCCCAGGGGAATAGTTCACTCTCATTTGTATTAACTGATGCATAAAAAAGGGCCTGTTCCTGAAAGCAGGCTGTTAAAAATTGGTCTATATAAACACCGTCTCTAACCCCCAGGGAGTGCAAGGTTTTCAAAGGGGAAAAATTACCAGCCCGAAAGTTGTTGATCTTAGGAACTACCAACAATGTTTTATCCCCTGTGGTTGGCGTTTGGGTGGCTCTGGGTGCGATATTGATGACTCACCTGGTGTTAACTGATTCCACTTGAAAAGATTGAAGAGAGCTCAGTGTATTTCAGGAACTTGGGAAAATACATTTTCCTTTGGTTCTGTTTAGGAATTTCCTTGCAGCTGTTTAGAAATTCCATCAATATTCATATTATGTGAGTGTAAAGAAACGATTATGATTCTTTGTCCACTCTTTAAACTATTGGCTACTCGGTTTTGTTGCTAACAAAAGTCCTTATTATTCCTTAGCTATTCTTTTATGACAGTTGCAGGATCCACAGTCAACTTTGTGAAATGTGGGGGTTGTTTTTCAGTCTAGATCTGTGGTGAGAAGTGCTGGACTGAGAACGTTGGGTTCTTGGCTTCGTTGTTATTAATGGCTGAGGCCTTCCATAACCACTCCCCAAACCGCGATTTGTTCTTTGTTAAAATGAGGACAACATCAACTCCACTGCACATCGCGTAAGATTATTGTGAGAATCACATGGAACAATGCATTTGGGGAAGTAAATTAAAAGACTACAAGGAGAACAAATCACTTTTATTGTAACATATGGAAAGAACAGATTTCCACATATAGAGTGCCCTAAAATATATCGTCACTTACATGTTATGATTTGAACAATGATGTGTAGACAATATCTTTTCTGACTTTTGAAATCTTTTTTCCTTTTGTAAGCATTTCCATTTTCACTGTAGTTTGGGTATCATGGAACTATTACAGTACTTTGAGGAATCAACATTCCTAAAGAGATGGTGTCATACGTAGTACTTAAAAACAAGCCTGAGAGTCAATGAGTAAAGTGTCCCAAAGTATGATTTTATCTCAAAATATATTTTGCATCATATATCACTGTTTATGTCTAGAACACATGATATTGATGAGAACTTAGTTTTAAGTCTATTGAGTTACCTTTTTAGTTTTTGTTAATAGGAGCCCTTAGCTTTTTTATCACAATCATTTCAATTTTTAGTATCAGTACTTTCAGGTGTTTAGCACACTATGAGCATTCAGTAACTATACATTGAATCTGTATGTAACTCCAATGTAAAATCATATCTAAATGTTCATACTCTAGAAATGTTGCTAAATTTAGGTTTTAAATCTTTCCTACTCATTTACTTAGAGATTTACAATTGGTATCAGTAGAGGTCTGCCTTTGGAACATGCATTCTGGTCTTTGACCCATGCGATCAGCTGGTCAAGCAGTATTCTGTTATGCTCCAATGATGCAACGCCGGGTGTTTGACATGGAAGTGTCCTAGGATTTAATTTCCACAAATAGCACAATCCTAAATATTTTTTATCTCATTAGGTGGAGTCTTTTGTTGTGACACAAATTTAATTGGAAAGAACTCTTAACCTCTTGTCTTTTGATGAACTGCTGTAGGGCGTTAAAATCCACCAAAACTCATTGCTGTGTTTTTGAAACTCTTAATTTACCCACTCTTCTTTTACCCATGCACTTCCAATGGGAAAGTCTCCAAAAGGAACTTGACAATTGCCATCAAAGAGCCCTGGGACATGTCTTCTAGAAAGGAGCTGCAATTATGGGATTCCTTTTTCAGGTTAAACATGAGCACGCTTTTCATAAAGCTGAAGGAACGGATTGACTAATTGCATCTGGGGTTGAGGTTACAAGAGGCCAGCCACTAAGGAGGTCCTCAGGCACAACATTTTCATCTAGCAGGATAAACACAAGAGTAGCCTTGTAGAGAGATAATCTGTGGAAACTTGACTGTTGCATTTTTCTGAAAATCCTTCAGGTAAACTAAATGATTTGGCATGTGAGAATGGATGCAGAGGGGAAGATCCTGCCCTACCCTTGCTTCTCTCCAGTGTGGTTTTTGATCCCAGGAGACCAGCAGGCCCTGCTCTGGGAGCTTTGGCTCTAGGCCCTGGAAATGCTCATTCTTAGGCACAGAGCCAGACTGCAGGAAACTTCAAGAGGGCAAATACACGTTGTATTCTCTATATACTTCAGGAGATATGTTAAATACTGGATCCTTTCCTTGGTTCCAAATTAAATTTTGAACCGAAATATTCACATCCACTGAGGTTAGACTTGAAGATTTATTTGAGATGTCTTTTTTGCTCCCTGGCATAATTTTAAGGGGGCAGGTAACTTTCACCCACATGGCAGTAGATTTCTCCATTCTCCAGTGAGCTGTTCTATGGCATTATTTTGTGTTTGTGAAATTCTGCTGTACTCATGAATACATAGACCTGTGTATGTGTGTGTAAAGGGCCTTGTGTGTGGGTGGTGGTAAGTAAAGACTACTTTCACCTTTCACTGAAAGAGTTCTTTGTAAGTGGCAGAAGTTGGCCTTGTTTATCATAAATTTGGTTGTGAAGGTTATTTGTTCTGTTACGTAGATTCTCTTTCCTTCCTCTTGTAGCATATTATCTTATCTCTAGAATACAGCATGGAGAATATTCAAGATAGTTCTCTGCTCTTAATCTGTCCTAGAATTGACATTGCTCTTTGATTTGTAAAATGTAACATCTGTCCAGCCATACTTTAGCATTTATTTCAAAATGACCAGAACATCTTGGAGGCCAAAGAAGTCTCCTGTTTGCCCCTTTATGGTATTTGTTCCACATGTTCTAGTGAAATGCGCCAGAAATTTCTAGGAACCCAACAAGACTGTTGTATTTACTACTGGGCCTAACACAGGGCCTTACGCTTAGTGTCAGGTTTTCGTTCAATGAATGAACGCACTGTGTTTTTACCTAGACCTGGTGACACACTGACTTGGCAAAGGGCAAGACGGGAAGACAAAATACACAACCACATACCCATATACCCATATGGCTGGGTATATGGGTATATGAAGGTTGGGAATCCAAATATAGATTCACTAAGAGAGATGACACTTGGGTATAAATCCAGGGACAATATCAAACTGGTATCAAACATTTTATTAGTGTGTACTGATAATTATTTCTGTAATATGTAAAAATATAATAGTATAATATAACTATTGCTATAAAAGGGAGATGGAAGAGGCAGTAAATGAACTGGAAACAGAAATTCCCAGCTGAGGCCAACCTACCTAAGAGGCCAAACAGGGCCTCCATGATAACTTGAATTCAGAATTAGGATCTATCCACTGGGCATTCGCTCAGGTACAAACAACCCCAGTGTGGCCATCTGGCATGTACAAGTAAGGCCACCCCGAAGGTTCAAATGAGAGTCTCCTCACTTATACCAAGGCCTCTTTTTTTTTTTTTTTTTTTTTTTTTTTAAGGGGAACAGGACTTTATTGGGGAACAGTGTGTACTTCCAGGCCTTTTTTTTTTTTTTCTTTCCCAAGTCAAGTTGTCCTTTCAATCTTAGTTGTGGAGGGTGCTGTTCAGCTTCAAGTTGTTGTCCTTTCAGTCTTAGTTGTGGAGGGCACAGCTCAGCTCCATGTCCAGTTGCCATTGCTAGTTGCAGGGGGCACAGCCCACCATTCATTGCGGGTGTTGAACCGGCAACCATGTGGTTGAGAGGACCCACTCCAACCAACTGAGCCATCTGGGAGCTCAGTGGCAGCTCAGCTCAAGGTGTCTTGTTCAATCTTAGTTGCAGGGGCGCTGCCCACCATCCCTTGCGGGACTCGAGGAGTTGAACTGGCAACCTTGTGGTTGAGAGCCCACTGGCCCATGTGGGAATCGAACCGGTAGCCTTCGAAGTTAGGAGCATGGAGCTCTAACCGCCTGAGACACCGGCCGGCCAACCAAGGCCACTTTTGTTTTCATGACTTTGCTGTCACACCCCAAGTTCAGTCTTTGTGGATCTTGTAGGGAACTATTTTCTCCAGCGTCACTTTCTTTTGCTTCCTTTCTTCTGCTCCGAGTCATATTCTGATATTTTTTCTCTCTCAGGATTAATATCTGAGCTGTTTCTACTCAATACATTTTCTTTCTCATGGACACTCAGCCATCTTTTCAACATATTTCTTTTTTTCCTCCTATCACACTTTTTCAGTTAACTCTGGACACTCAGTTTTGTCATCTCCTCTTGCCCCATCATGTCCTAATTATGACTCTGAAAAGAATCCCTAATGGCCATGTTGGGAGACCTTATACATTCTTAGATATAATAAAGAACTGGGGTCCATTAATCCTTTTAGAACATTTGCAGAAATTTTTATTCTCATTTTCCTCTAGCTAATACTTTTTTCCTCAGATACCAATGCAAAAGTCAATGAAAACAGCTTTATAGTCAGTTTTGTTTTTGATGAATTCCATTGCAAAATATTTGTGTGACTTTTAAGACATAGCAAATGTATCTTATCTATATTATGGGCTTGGACAAGCCAGAGATGCATAAATTATTATTATTTTTTTTTTTTTTTTTGCGGGGGGAAGGGCATTTCAAGTTTCAAACAACTTAGGAACAAATAAGCTTTTGGAATACTTGTAATTAGAGATCTGCCTTTGATTCAAACAAACATGCCTCTATCAACCATGAAATGTCCTCCAAATAACAAAAATAAACAAAAGTACTTTTAGTAGAATAGAGATTACTCTTCTGAACTTAAGTTCTGTGCAGCAAGAACTGATAATCAGAATGATGACCCAAGATGAAAATCCTTTGGCATCAAATAAGAGCTGAGTTATGTATTTACCAGGGAAAGAAAGCGTAATAATACATTTAAGAGGGCTTTCCAAAAATAAATAAATAAATAACCAGAATGTTCAGCTAAATATTAATTAGAACACTCTATTTCTAGAGTATTGTAGTTATCTGAGATTCACTTCTAAGAATTAAGACAGCATCTATAATATTTTTCATTATTTTCTGCTCATTCCCTTTTAGTTTTTAGAATACAATTTGGTGGAGATGTAGGTATTAAAAGTTTAGATGATTATAATCATTCACATAGCACTTCAAAGTTTTAGAAAGCATTTTCCCATAGATTGTTAATTGATCCTCAACAGCTTTAAATTGGGTAGTATGGTGACACTCCTACTTTACAGGTAAGGAAACATCTGGTTCCCAGGGGTACAATCTGTATTCTTAAGCATTAGTGTGCATAGGAACCATTTGGAAACTATTAAAAACAGACTCTTGGGCTCCAATCCCAGAGATTGTGATGTGAATATTTGGAATTGTTATGGACTGAATGTTTGTGTCCCCACTCCCCACCCCGATTCATATGTTGAAGCCCTACCCTAAGAATGTGATGCTGTTTGGAAGTAGGGCCTTTGGGTAGTATAATTAAGTTTATATTAGGTCAGGAGAATGGGGTTCTCATGGTGGAGTGAGTGGCCTGAAAAGAAAAGAGAGAGAGAGAGACAGAGAGAGAGAGAGAGAGAGAGAGAGAGAGAGAGAGAGAGATCTTGTCCTTTTTCTTGATGCATTCACCAAGGAAAAACCATGTGAGCAAAAAGGTGGCCATCTGAAAGCCAGGAAAGAGAGTTCTCACCAGCAGTTGAACTGGTCAGCAACTTGATCTTGGATTTCCCAATCTCCATAACTGTGAGAAAATAAATTTCTATTTAAGCCATCAAGTATATGGTATGTTGTTATAGTAGCCTTAAGCACACCAAGACAGGAATGGACCCAATGAATTTGCACTCAAGTTATTTAGGTGTAGGTGGTTCATTTACTCCACTTTTAGAAACTGGGTTAAATTTATAGGCAAAAGTCACACCATTAGGAAATTGTAGACTATCATAAGTGAAGGGGCTTTTAACTCAGAGTTTTACTCTGGACTAATGCCTTCCATTTGCCATTCCCATCCATTTGCCATTTGCCATTGTGTAAAGTCAATTCTCTTGTGTTATTGTGAGCTTCCAGTGTATACAAACTTTTGGGACATTGGCTTTCTTCTTATTTTCAGTTTCCTTCTTTTTTTTTTTTTTTTTTTTTTTTTAAAGATTTTATTGAGGAAGGGGAACAGGACTTTATTGGGGAACAGTGTGTACTTTCAGGACTTTTTTCCAAGTCAAGTTGTTGTCCTTTCAATCTTAATTGTGGAGAGTGCCGTTCAGCTTCAAGTTGTTGTCCTTTCAGTCTTAGTTGTGGAGGGTGCAGCTCAGCTCCAGGTGCAGTTGCCGTTGCTAGTTGCAGCGGGCACAGCCCACCATCCCTTGCGGGAGTCGAACCGCCAACTTTGTGATTGAGAGGACGCGCTCCAACCAACTGAGCCATTCGGGAAGCAGCTCAGCTCAAGGTGCTGTGTTCAATCTCAGTTGCAGGGGGCGCTGCCCAGCATCCCTTGTGGGACTCGAGGAGTTGAACCAGCAACCTGTGGTTGAGAGCCCACTGGCCCATGTGGGTATCGAACTGGCAGCCTTCGGAGTTAGGAACATGGAGCTCTAACCGCCTGAGCCACCGGGCCGGCCTGAGTTTCCTTCTTAATACATGTAAAATGTACTAGAATAGGAAAATAGAGAGTCATGATAGAAAGTCATTTTGGAGGGAGTGAATTTTCACAAGCATGTCTCATTTGTAGAGTGATCATTTTCGCATCATATCTTAGGACTTTACACAAATTTAGGTGGCAAACATTTTATCATAGGTGTGATTTTGGACCCTTAAATTAAGATCATTTTGTCTTCGTTTTCAGGAAAATAATCCTGAGAAAGTAGCTTGTTCTAAATGGGTTTCTTTCCCTTCAAAAATTTTTTGATATTACCATGCATCTGGAGCTTATGGTCTCTGGTGGAGAGAGAGAACTGAAAAGAAATTCAAGTAGTTTTTTTATGATGCTATTGTACAGCAAAATAAATAAAACTGTCATGAGATTTTTCCAAATAGAGCCTCAGATTCTCCAAACTATCTTTGAATAATTTTGAATATATATGTTTATCAATATAAGAAAACACATGTAGAACAGAATTTCAGTCAGAATGTTTTAGGTGGCAGTTCTCAAAGCCTAGTCTGGATGTCTGGGGGAGTTCCTAAAGTCTTTCAGGGGGATCCATGAAGTCTAAAGGATTTTAATAACAATAGTGAGACATTATTTACCTTTTTTCACCATTTTGACATTTACACTGATGGCATTAAAGCACTGAGGGGTAAAACTGCTGGCACCTTTGCAGAAATCAAGGCAGTGGCCCCAATTGTACAAATAGTCATGCACTTAACAATTAAAAATAAAATAAGTTTTGCTTAAAAGAATGTACTAGATGAAGCAGTAAAAATAACCTTGATGAAGCAGATTTTATTCAATTTCAACTCTAAATTGCCTGTCTTTACTATTCTGTGTGACAAAATTGGAAGTATTATATAGTATATCTACTGCATGCTGAGGTACCAATGTTTTCTGGATGAAAAGCAATTGTGCAATTGATTTGGAAGCTTAACTGACTGCTTTTTTTTCATGGAACACCATTTTTAGTTGAAAGAAAAACTGACCAACGGTGGTTACAGACTTGGGTATTTGGCATGTAGTTTTTAAAAAATGAATGATCTTAACATGTCACTTCAAGGAGAACAAATTTAGGTGACTGTCGCCTATGATAAAACCCGAGGTTTCAAGTAAATATTAGAATTTTGGAAAACTTTTATTTGCCATTGTAGTCTTGACAGCTTCCCAGTCCTTAAAGACTTTTCTGATGAAATTGATGGAGATAGGGACATAATTTTTTAAATGGCATAATAATACATGTCAACATTTGGAAAAACTACATAACTCAGTGAACCAACATTTTCCAGAGGACCAATGGATGACTTACAAAATTATACATGGATACAAGTACCATTGAAAGTGCAAGATAAACTAATGGATTTTAATGTAACAGTATGAAAAGTTCATTAATATTGTGTCCAGTTTCATATTGCATTTTGCCTTTAGGAAATTATACTTGTAGAATGCTGGTGTCCTTTTGAAGAAGAATGTCCACAATGATCTGAAAAAGGCTTCTTACGGTCCTCAGTAGTTTTTCAGAGTATAAAGGAATTTTGAGACCAAAAGTCTGGAGAATACCTGCTTTAAGAAAAGTTGTACATTCAATACTATTTAAGAAATAGGAAGGGGGCAACGGAGATTAAGACATAAAAAGAATCAGCTAGTTACAAAAGTTGTATTTTTATTTAAGGTCCTTTATAGGTTCCAAAATAATTCTACATCTCGTTCCTTTGGTTCAAACCACAGCTCTGCCATTGTCCCTGTGCTAGAAATGAAAAAAAATCATGGCTCAGAGAAATTTGGGGGACTTTGCAAAATCACAAAACTAACAATTCTCTTATTCTCATCATTGTAGTTTATTGACAGATCGTTTTGAAATCAGAATTGGGTTTAAATCCGTACTGTTATTATCTGTTTGAATGTAGGCAAATAACTTTAAATTTCCTGAATATCAGCTTCCACAACCATAAAAGAGAGATTATAAAACCATATCAGGTGTTGTTAGAATACATGAGCTAACATGTACAAATTAGCTCATAGTGCGCTCTAAGTGGTTGTTTTTCTTGTTATTGCTAATCTTCAATGTAACTGAATTTTTTATTTTTCCTTACTCAGAAGACACTTTACATCCTTGCTATCCAAATTGTGGTCTGCAGACCAGCATGTCAGTATCAACTACTTGGAACTTATAAGAAATGCAGACTCCTGGGCCTCATCCCAGACCTAACCAAACCAGAATCTTCTTTTCTATAGATCCCCAGGCATTAGTTTGCACATTAAAGTTTGAGGAGCAGCACTCCATAGGGTTATGCAGTGGAGAAGTCACAGCAATGGTAATTTCTTTAGCTGGGAATTCTAATCAACCCTTGTTCTGCCAGTGACTTCACACATGCTGCTGATTGCGTTTCGCCCTTTTCCTTCCTTAGACCTGAGGGGGGAATTAATGATAGTAGCCACACGAAGTGATCACCCTGATAAATGTAGTACGTGTCTGGCACCATATTATTGACTACATTCCCTATGCTGTTCTTTACATCCTCATGACTGTTTTGTAACTACCAATTTGTACTTCTTAATCCCTCTTCCTTTTTCACTCAACACCCAACCCCCTTCCATCTGGCAATCATCAAAATGTTTTCTGTATCTATGAGTTTGCTTCTGTTTTGTTCATTTATTTTTCTCTTTAGATTCTACATATAAGTGAAATAATATGGTATTTGTCCTTCTCTGACTTACTTCACTCAGCACAATATCCTCTAGGTCCATCCATGTTGCAGATGCAAGATTTCATTGTTTCTTAAGACTGAGTAATATTCTATTGTACATATGGACCACCTCTTCTTTATCCCTTTCCCTCTTTTTAATTTTTCAGTTACAGTTGATATTCGATATTATTAATTTCATGTGTACAGCGTATGCTTAGACATTTATGTAATTTAATAAATGACCCCCCTGACTAGTCTAGTACCCACCTGGCACTATACATAGCTATTACCGTAATATTGACTATATTTCCTACTTATGCTTTACTTTACATCCCCATGATTATTTTGTAACTAGCAATTTGTGCTTCTTAATACTTTCATCGTTTTCACCCTGCCCCTAAACCCTCCCATCTATTACCACAATAAACCCATCTGACACCATATGTAGGTATTAAAATATTATTGACTATAATTTTTATGCTATACCCTACATCCCCATGACTACTTTGTAACAACCACTTTGTATTTCTTAATCCCTACCCATTTTTCACCCACGACTCCAACCTCCCTCTCATCCGGCAACTATCAAAGTGTCTCTATATCTTTGAGTCTGTTTCTGTTTTGTTTGTTTATTTTGTTCTTTAGATTCCACTTGCAAGCAAAATCACATTGCATTTGTCTTTCACTGTCTGACATATTCCACTCAGAACAATACCCTCCAGGTCCATCCATGCCACCACAGATGGAAAGAACCCATTCCTTCCCTGGCCGAGCAATATTCCATTATGTATATATGTACCACCACCTCCTCTTTATCCATTCTTCTGTCAGTGGACACCCAGGCTGCCTCTACATCTTGGCCATTGTAAACAGTGCTGCAATGAACATATGGATGCACAAGTCCCTGGAAGTAGGATTACTGGGTCCTTCTCTGTCTCTTGTTATATAGCACATGTCCCCAGGAATTGAGATTACTGGGTTCTTCTCTGTCCTTTGTTACAGCCTTTGTTTTAAAGTCTGTTATCTGGTATACACGTAAGTATTGCTACCCCAGCTTTATTTATTTATTTATTTATTTATTTATTTATTTATTTATTTATTTTCCGTTTTCATGAAATAACTTTTTCCATCCCTTTACTTTCCATCTGTGTGTGTCTTGAAGTCTGAAGTTAGTTTCTTGTAGGCAGTGTATGTAAGAATTTTATTTTCTTATCCATTCACCCACTGTATGTTTTTGATTGCAGCATTTAATCCACTTACATTAAAAGCAATTCTTGGTAGGTACGTAGTTATTGCCATTTTATTCATATTTTTTATTTTCTTTCTCTCTCTTTTTTTTTTTTTTGTCTTAAGGCAGTCCCTCTAACATTGCTTGTAATACTGGTTGGGTGATGATGAACACCTTTAGCTTTTTCTTTTCTGGGAAACTCTTTATCTGTCCTTTGATTTTAAATGATAGTCTTGCTGGATAAAGTACCCTTGGTTGTAGGTCCTTGCTTTTCATCGCATTGAATATTTTGTGCCAATACCTCTGGCCTGCAAAGTTTCTGTTGAGAAATCAGCTGACAGTCTTATGGGAGCTCCCTTGTAGGTAACTACGTGCTTTTCTCTTGCTGCTTTTAGGATTCTCTCTTTGTCTTTAACCTTTGCCATTTTAATTATAATATGTCTAGGTGAGGGCCTGCTTGGATTCATCTTGTTTGGGACTCTCTGCACTCCCCGGACTTGTACGTCTATTTCTTTCACCAGATTAGGAGATTTTTCAGTCATTATTTCTTCAAATAGGTTCTCAATCCCTTGCTCTCCTTCTCCTTCTGGTACCCCTATGATGCGAGTGTTGTTACTCTTGATATCATCCCAAGGATCTCTTAAACTGTCCTCATTTTTTTTGGATTTTTTTTTTTTCTTTTTGCTGTTCCAATTGTGTGTTTTCTGCTACCTTGTCTTTCAAATTGCTGATTTGATCCTCTACTTCATCTAATCTATTGGAGATTCCTTCTAGAGCCCACTGGGCTTCATTTCAGTTACTATATTCTTTACTTTTTATTATTTTTTTTATGGTTTCTATATCCTTTTTTATGCTTGCTTTCTCTTTGTTGAAGTCCCCACTAACTTCCTTGAGCACCCTCATAACCATTGTTTGAATTCTATACCTGGTAGGTTGCTTGCCTCCATTTTGTTTAGTTCTTTTTCTGGAGTTTTCTCTTGATTTTTAATTTGGGATGTATTTTGTTTGTTTGTTTGTTTCCTCATTTTGGCTGCCTCACTGTGTTTGTTTCTATATATTAAGTAAGGCGGCGACGTCTCCTAGTCTTTCCAGGTAGCCTAATGTAATAGCGGTCCTGTGGGGCCCAGTGGCACAGTCTCCCTGGTCTCCTGAGCCAGGTGTTCCAGGAGTGTCCCTTGTATGGGTTGTGTGTGCCCTCCTGTTATAGTTGAGCCTTGATTGCTGTTGGCATGTCAGTGGTGGTATTGACCCTCGGGCTGACTGGCTGTGGGGTTTGGCCACGTCCACAGCTTATATGGCTGCTGTGTGGGGGTCTTACCACATGGAGCAAGATTCACCCCAGTGGGCTCTGGTTCCTGTTGACACCACCCTTTGTGTGCCACTTGTGGGGCTGATTGGACAATGTTCTGCTGTGATCTGAAGCCAACCTCCAAGAATGTTGGTTCTGGGTCTCTTGGGAAGGGCTCCAGTGCAGGCCCAGGCAGCTACTGCCTGTGACTGGCTGGGAAGTACCTGGTAGGAGCTACAAAGTGATCCATAGTTGGTCACTGCCTGTGCTGTACCTAGAGGTACATGGGAGAGGCCACGCTGCAAACCCAGGTTAGCTGCTACCGGTACCGGATCTGGGGTAGCTCCACAAAAAGCCAGAACATTCCAAGGCCTGTTGCCATCTGCTAGCTCCTGTAAGGTTCAGCTGCCAATAAAGCCTCCTGTGGGTATGCAAGTTGGGTGATGCAGAGTTTCAGTGAAGCAGTGGAACTTACCAGGCCAATCAGATTCAGATTTGGTCCGTGAGTGTGGGCTCAAAAACAGGAAAGATGGCACCCGCCTGCTGGCTGCACAAGAAGATTTCTCATACAGGGAAAATGGGGACTGTCCCTCCAGTCCTTGCTCCAAAATTACACCACTCAATCTCTCCCCATATGTCTCTAATACAAGTCACCATCCCTCCATCAGTGCTCAGGGTGAGTGCTTGTGCAGGCTTTTTAAGAGGATGTCTGGGTTTCCTGCAGCTTTCTGTCTCACCCATATGGTTGGAATCCCCACTGCTTTTCACAGCCAGAAGTTGTGGTGTCTCCTCTTTCTGCCACCAGTACTCGAGGCTAGGGAATCTGGTCCCTTGCTCTCTGAGGGGAACCTTTGTGGCTGAGATATCTGTCCCGATTTTCAACCACCGCACATGGGTGTGGGACCAGCCAATTTCGCATCTCCACTCCTCCTACCAGTCTCGACATGGCTTCTTTATATCCTTAGTTATAAAAGTTCTGTTCAGCTAGACTTCAGGTGGTTCTCCAGGTTGATTGTTCTGTAATTTATTTGTAATTTTGTTGTGTTCTCGGGATGAGGCAAACACAGCATTTATCTACTCCGCCATCTTGGGTCTCCTCTGTCCATTCATCTCAACTAGGTTTTCAATTCCTTGTTTTCTCTTTTCTCCTACTAGTACTACTATGATGCAAATATTGGTACGCTTGATATTGTCCCAGAGACCCTTTAAGCTGTCCTCATTTTTTTATTTTCTTGTGGCTGTTCTGATAGGGTGTTTTCTGCTATGTTATCTTCTAAATCACTGATTTGATCCTCTGCTTCATCTAATCTACTGTTAATTCTCTGTAATGTATTCTTCATTTCCCTTATTGTATTTTTTATTTCTGACTGTTCTTTATTATGTTTTCTATCTTCATTTTTATGTTTTCTGTTGCTTTGTTAAAGTTCTCAATGAGTCCATCCACTCTTCCCCTAAGTTCATTAAGCATCCTTATAACCAGTGTTTTGAACTCTGCATCTGGTAGATTGCTTGTCTCCATTTTGTTTAGTTGTTTTTCTGGAGCTTTGTTCTGTTCTTTCATTTGGGATGTGTTTCTTTGTCTTGCCATTTTGTCTGCCCCCTTGTGTTTGTTTCTATGTATTAGATAGGGCTGCTATGTCTCCTGGTCTTAGTAGAGTGGCTTTATGTAGTAGATGTCCCGTGGGCCCCAGTGGCATTCTCCCTCGTCACCTGAGCTGGGTGTTCCAGGTGTGTTCCTTGTGTGGGTTCTGTGTGCCCTTCTATTTTAGTTTAGCCTTGATTGCTGTTTGGACATCAATGGTAGGGATTGGCTCTCAGGCTGATTGGTGAGGACTGGCTGTGATGACAGTAGAGGAACTGTAGTGCAGGAACTGACCATATGGAACAGGATTAACTTTAGCAGGGCTCTGGTGCCTGTCCTGTCTACCCTTTGAATATGTTGTCCTGGGATGTGGCCTCCAGTGATGCTCTGGCTCGGCCTACTTGGTGTGCCAGCCCCAGGGCCTCCTGGGAGGGGACCTGCCACAGGCCAAGTTCAGCTGCAGCCTGTGCCCAGCCTGGGGCCTCCCTTTCATGAGCCACCAAGCAATCTGCAGATTGCCACAATCTGCCCTGGGCTTGGAAATACCTCAAGAGGCCAAGCTATGAATTGAAGCCAGCTGCCACAAATGCCAAACTTGGGTCTGATCAGCAAGAGGTACAGGGCACCCTGGGGCCAGATGCTGCTTACTTGGGGTTTGTGAACCTTTGAGAGGTTTTAGGAAAATCTTCAGCATGAGCCAAGATAGGCCATTTGTGTGGAAAAGTTGTTGGAAGTGGCTTGGTTGGGCCTGCAAGTTCGGTGGGGTGGGGTCTTAGGGAATCACCAGGGCAGGGTGAATGGTGTTTGCCAGGTTGATGGAGACTCAGACATGGTGGCCACCTGTGTCTACATGCCCGGAGGGGAGAGGGCTCAACAAAGGAACAGTAGATTCTGTCAGCACTTCCATCTGGAAGAAAGCTGCCCCTCCAGCCCTTACCCTGAATCCAGACTACTTAATTCCTCCCCTTACGTCCCTGGCACCTTGCAAGCTGCTGCCCCAGCACTGGAGCTCAGAGCAAGTGAGACAATCAGTGGGTAAGTCTATGTGTGAGCTCTTTAACAGGAGTGCCTGGGACTGCAGCCACCCTCTCGCTCATTCAACAAAAATTTCTCCTGATTTTCACAGCCAGGAGTTATGGGGACTTCTCTTCCTGGCATTTGAACCTTGGACTGGGGAGCCTGTTGTGGAACTGGGATGCCTTGCTTCTCTTGCGGGGAGCTCTGCAGCTGAGATATCCCTTCTGATTTTTAACCACCATACGCGGGTGTGGGGCCAGGGTGTTTCAGGTCTCCGTCCCTCCTACCAGCCTCATGTGGCTTCTGTCTGTCCTTAGTTATAGGAATTCTGTTCAGTTAGACTTCAGGTGATTTCTCAGCAATGTGTTCTATAGATTAATTGTAATTTTGATGTGGTCATGAGAGGAGGTGAGCCTAGCATTTATCTACTCTGCCATCTTGACTGGAAATCTAGCACCATTGCTCTTGTCACGTGTACAGAACACTGGATACACAATGTCTTACTCCCTTCATGTGTGCAGTTTCCATCTCTCAGGAGCCTACCTATTCTCTCATTTGTTTTCTTATACTTTAATTGCCTCTTCCTTACTCTGCCCTGACTTGTCCTTTAATTTCTCGTTATTGCTCTTGGTTGTGCCAGTCTTCTGCCTTTGCTGTGATCTGAAAACATTGAGATGTTTTTTCCAATTCAACCATCCATCTTTCAAAATACCAAGTAGATGTCACTTTATATCTCATCATCAATAGAACTCTTCAATTCAAAGTTTCCACCACAGTGCTTTCTCCATAATCAACAATGTACTTGACCAAAAATCAAAACAAAGAATCTTATACTAGGGCTTTTCCAGTGGTGTTGAATCAGGTTAAATGTCCTCTGTGCAGAATTTGTTCCATAACACTTAAAACTTTGCCAATCACACTGGTTTCCTAAGTGCCACCCAGCATCATTTAGATTAGTCTTCTGGAGAGTAGGAAACAGGTGAATAAAAAAATAACGTATATTCATGTGGAAGGGTGTGGTTCAGGGGCATTATGAATACTGTGTCCGTCTTTTCTATTTTTGAATTAACCAGGGAAATAAGTACAAAACAACTCTATATTTGTACACTATTGAAATATCTTACTGATCAGTTCAAAGGAAGTATAGATAGAGTATGTTGACATATAAAAGTGTCTTACATTTCTCACCTCTTCGGAACTTTCAAAGAAAAAGAGAACATTTATTTTTCTGGGGTGATTCGGACAAAGGTCTTGAGAGAAAGGGGTCATATAAAGAGCCCTAAACTTGGAATCACAAGAATTATTTGCCATGTGACCTTTGAACAGTCGCTTGGCTTCTCTGACTTTCTATTTCCTTAACCATAATAAGAGGGGTTTGGACTAGGTGGGTTCTTTCTAGGTCTAAAATCTTAGACATGGAGAGCTGACAATATTTTTCTCTTATAAAAATACTACATATTGAAGAAAGCTCAGAAAATACAAAAAAGTATAAAGATATTAAAAATTGCTGTTTTCTTATTATATGCTATCACTATTTTGTTCCTACTCCCAGGACTTTTCTATGTGTATGAACTACTTTTTTTTTTTTTTAACAAAACTACATATGTTTCATTGCCTTTTTTCATTTATGTTTCATTATGAGATTTACCACTGCTAGAAAGCTTTTCAGTGTGTCTTTCATGAGTAGGGTTTGAGACTTTTATAATCTTAGTTCATTAGATGATATTTGAAACCACCTCTAGTTGTACGTCAGATGTAATCAGTCCCCAATTTATTTTTCTAGTACATATTTTCTTTTTTATTTATTTCTTAACTCTATCTCCATTGCTCATGTCTCTTTTTTATGGTTTATTAGTTTTCCTAAAATAATGACTTCCCTTCATTAAGATTCCGCTCAGAATTTCCCAGAGACTACCACAACTTACATATATGGGGAAATGTGTACTCATAAACTCATTCTTCTTTTTAGCCTTATTTCTCATCACTTGAGTAAGAGTTATCACTCGAGGGCTTACCGTGAACAGTTTCATCCATTCATAGCACTCCTGAAGGTTTATGCATACATGTGTAGTCACTTATTAGTCAATATTTGTCAAGCACTTGGAGCAGACCCTTGCACACAGAAGTGATATGTAAGTATTTGTTGAATTCATACATGCCTTGATTGGGATTACTCTTCGCTAGACCCTTTGTTATGCACTTACTCTTCTTTTAATTGATACAATTGTGTGAGGTAGGAGGGAGCAAACCTGTTCGCTGATGAGTGAGTCCGGTATGGTACCCAGACCTTAGTTGGGACTGTGTGTCTTTTACCGTATGTGGGACATGGTATCATATGTATAACTTGGAATTAGGAGTTCACAGGGCTCAGATATTTTTCGGTCAACTTCTGCTCTTATGGCACTTAGTTGATTTTGAGAAGTGGGGGCTCAAGATGCATATTTTTCCCTAATGTTCCAGCTTTGCTGAAATACACCTTCCATTACCATCATCTCAGACTTGTATTGTTCCTCAAATATACTTTATGTCGATTATTTCTGTTCTTTATCCCAGGAGTGATCTTTTCACTAAACTTTTTCTCACCCAACACTCTGGGATCCATGTCAATTTTTCCTCCCACATGAAACATTTTTTAGCTGCTCTTCGACCAGCTCTCCCTTTTCCCTGAACCACTCAATTGTCAGTTAGGCATAGAGAGGCTATAGAGTTTAGTGGTTAAGGGTCAGACTCTGGAGCCAGAGTGTTGGAATGTGAATCTGTCTCTGCCACTAACTTCTCTGTGTCCTCTGTGTATATGCAAACTAATTATAAAAGTGCCTGAGAAGTAGTGGATGCTAGCTTAGGGTTTATTGTTATTGTTATGGTTAGTAACTTATTAAACAAATATTTATTGTTCCTACTGTGTGAGCAGTCCTTTGCAAGAGGCTGAGGGCTAAACGGTGATAAGGGGAGGGGAAAGGCGTACTCCGTTATGGTGGTCCATCCCCACTGGAGCAGATAATTTGTTTGTTTGTTTGTTTGTTTGTTTATTTTAGAATTAATGTACAATATTAGTTTCAGGTGTATAGCATAGTGGTTTAACATTTACCTTATGATGTGATCGCTACAATAAGTGTAGTAGCCGTCTGTCACCATCCCAAGTTATTATGATATTATTGAATATATTCCCAGGACCAGAAACTTATCAAGATTCCCACAAGATTGTCTCACATTACAGCTGTGAGACAGTCTTGCTGCCTAGAAGCTGTACACAGGGCTTAGTCATAGAGGTCTGAGAAGGCGTCCCTGAGGAACTGACAGGTGAGCAGAAGAGGATTCTGACGGGAGGCAGCAGCATGTGCCTAGGCCCTTGGATAGCAGGGAGCATGGTCCATCCCAGAAAGGCAGACGGCCTGGGTGGCTGGTGTACCAAGACAAAGCTGGAAAGGTGATCAGGGGCCAGGTCCAGGCAGGACCTTGCAGACCATTTAGGGATTTGGGTTTTTGTTTTAAGGGCAATTGGAAATCACTGAAGTCTTTTTCTGTTTGTTTTCATTTCAATTTTTGTAATTAGTTACAAAATCTGATGTACATTTCAGAAAGGTCATGTTAGCTCTAGTGGCAAGACCAAATTAAAGGGCGCATATTAGGTGTAGAAAGATCACAGTCATTTTTTTACTTGCCCATTTCATAACTACTTTTTCCTACTAGATTTTAAGGTCCACGTGTTGCTAATTAAATTAAAATTTACACTAATTAAAGTTGAAATGAAAAAGGAATTCAGTTCCTACTCACAGTAGCCACTTTTCAAATGCTTAACAGTGATGTGCCATACATACTACCATATTGGGCTGCACAGACTGGAACTTTGTATCCTCCTTTAAATGTCTATTGCCCAGTGCTTACAGGTTGTGATGTCTAAAGTTTTTTTTAAATTTATAGTTCTTCCAGCAAGTAATAATGAAAATGTTCATAGAATAAATGTTCTTTGTTCAAGAAATCTTTATTAGAACAGAAGAAATTGCTTGAAAGGGTTACGTTGTGAATGTTCTTACAAATATAATTTTAAGATTTCTTATCCAAATGAATGATTGTAATTAAGTTGACGTAAGCCTAACTATACACTTTGAAAGGTGACACATTTCTGAAATTCTGTTCCCTCCAGAATTATAAACCCATGTATCCATTACCAGATTTTAGGTTCTGTCTTTTAATTGCCACTGTAATTGTCATTTGCGTCTTTACCGAAGACTTAATCTGGGTGTTTACAGAAAGTAAATGGTTGCTTGTTATCTCCCTGTTATCCCATTTCCTATCCTCAGGAAGAATTACCAAAAACCCTCTAGATAGTTGTCTATTTCCACTGTGCCCATGTTTCAAGAAGAAATATGAGGTACAAGGTGTTCTAGCCATTATGTTCCAAAAATTGTTTCAGAAAAGAAAAGAAATAAATCACAGAAACACAACTGAGCACGATATTCTTTTTCCACCTTTTGTGTTTCATCTCTGACCTACTCTCTGCGTAGGCAAGATACCTGCCTAGGCAAGAAAAACAATGTCTTTTGGGTAAAACCGGGGGTGCTTTACCTTTTAGTTTATCTGTTTTATACTCTGCCTGAAGGTAGGAAGAACTCTCTTGTACCATAAATAAACTACTTTTCTTCCCTTTCCCATCTGATGAGCTTAACTAAATTTAAAACATTTTTTTTCTAAAATAATTTAATACTACTTTTATTTAATGAGTCATATCTTTCTTAATTATAGCTTCAAAAGAAACAAACTGTTTTCAGGATGATTTGACCATGCTGTTTTGTTGTGTTTTTTCCCCCTTGAAATCCATCTGTAACAAGATAGAATTTAAATATTTTTTGCATCTATGAGATTGAGAATTAAAAACAAGTGAACCCTCAACATGGAAAGTTTTTTGCCTGTGTTAAATTTAGCTTAGATTATACCTTGGGCTGTGTGTGTGTGTGTGATGTCTGATTATTTGCTGTGCTGGCCAAGGTCCAATCAGAAAAACAAAGACCACACTTGGTAATTTAATCAGGAGGATTTAATATAAGAAACACGTTACAAAGTTGTTAGAAAAGCTGCAAGTTAAAGGGGTTGATGTGGCAATGATGTGGCAACCCAGAAGCATTTCCCTTCCTCCAATGAAGTGATGAAGAACCAGGTCGTGACCTCTGAGTGAAGCTGGCCAGTTGTGCACTTTCAGCAGAGTCAACTCTTAGATTCTTTGCATTGATCACTTCACCTTGGGCACAGTTGAGGCACACGATCTGTGAGAAGGAGAAAAGCAAGTGTGTTCTCTTACGTGGTCAAGGAGCTGTGTTGGTTAGTACTACTAGTCATTTGATAAATTCTTCTCTGTTCAGCATCCAGTCATCAGCTCTGTAGACTCAAAAACCTTTCAGTTTTATGATGGTTCAGGAATTGTGGAAAGGCTTGGCTGGGCAGGTGTGGTTCAGAGTCTGTCTTGCAGTTGCAGTCAGATGGTAGCTCGAGTTGCAACAGCAGGGGATGGAGCATCTAGGAGCTGGCAAAGTATCTCTCTCCCACTTCATGCACTTTCATGACATCCTCATGTCGTCTTTATGCGTGGGCTTGCAGCACGACAGCCTCAGAGTAGACTGCTTACATGGGGGCTGAAGGCTTTAAGACCAGATATTTCGATGATGGATCTACATAATTTAAAAATAATCGGATAGTATTTTATATTGTTTGGATTTACCATAGTGTATTGTATTTACTCAATTGTTTATTAACAGAAATTTAGGTTATTTGCACATTGTTACTATTACAAAAAATGCTACAATAAATAAATATTTCTGCATATCCTTATGTGCTTCTGTGAAAATATCTATCAGATAAATTAATAGAATTGGGATTGCAGAGTAGAGGTTATGCACATTTTGAATTTAGATAGATTCATCTAAATCATCTTTTAGAAAGGAACTTATACATCCATGAAGACAGTGTGAGAATGCCTGTTTCACTTTCCATTCTTGCTAACACATGAATTAGCAATCTTTTTCACCTTTGTCAATTTTTGGGGGTAAAAAGGGGACTCTTTGATTTATAATTCTTTCATTTCTAATGAAGGTAAATGTCATATTTTTGCTAGATGTTTAAATAGCTAGTTTATTACTTTGGGTATTTAAAAAATTACGGGTTATCTTTTTCTACTTGATTTTATACATTCATTCTCTACCATGGAAGTTAACCTTTTGCCGTATGTTGGAAATGGTTTGTCCTAGTTTCCTTCACCCCAGTTTTGCTTTCACTTGTAGCATTGCCCAATTTTAGATGTAAATAGAAAGTCTAGAGGCAGGAGGCTGTATTTAAGGAGGTACCCCCCCCAACCCCCCACCCCCCACAGTCTTTTTAAGAGTGATCCTTCTTTGTGTTGAGGTGTTTTCTGTTACTGACCTTGTAGATTAGGTACTTGTGTGTCAAGATTCAGTGAGGGTATACAAGCCATGGAATGAAGTCTGCCATCCAAGCTTAGTCTCTACTGAAACTATTACTTTATACTACCCAATGGATGGTTTATCCTTTGGCCTTTAACTTCAAAGAGAAATGGTCTGTGAGAGTACTTGGTGGGATCTGGGAGAAGTGATTTGCTCACTCAGGCAGAAGTTGTAAGCGCTGGATATTCTTTCCTTTGAAAATGCTTAGTGCTTTTTAAAACAAAAATAAATGAACAGGATGGGAAAGGATAAATCAGTTCTTAGATAATTGGTTCTGTCCTAGATAAATCAGTTCTCTGGAGCCCTTACAGGGTCCTAGGAAAAACTTCTAATATGAAGGATATTGCTCAGGATATGGGGTCAGGAGTGATCCAAAGGTAGGCTCAATTGTCAGGGGGAAATAGATGTATAGATATCTTAGGTTTATTCGGGACTATAGAGAATATCCAGTCCAGTTCAATGAAAGGACTACAGATGCTGTGGCTTTCTCAGTATCACAAAGTTCCAAATGTAATACACATTTTAATTTGGATATAGAGGCATGAGAGTTATTGGTTCCTTTGTGATTAGGGCCACAATTTGGCCATACTTATATTTTTAATAAAAAATGGCTAAAATTTTAGTAAGTTCTTATAGTTTATGGGCGAGTACTAGCATTATTTGTTTTCTTAAGCCATCCTTTTAATTTGATACTTCATTTTACCTTTCCGTCCTAAAAAAATATGTTTCAATGATTGTGACCAGCTCCCATGGGCTACTGATATGAGCTTTCTTTGAGACTTTTCTTCAAATGCATATTTAGCAGGATAATTATTGAAAATTAGGGAAATAATGAAATGACTATTTCCTTAAATATCAAAGGTGCCAAAAATTTTTTCTGGACTCTTAATTTTAATTTAGAGAAGAATTTCATAATTTTATCTTCCCAAGAGACTAGTTCAACCAAATGTGTAATGTACTTATCAAAATAATTGTTTTGAACTGCGCTTTCTATTATCAGCAACTGCTAACAGGTTTATATTAAATCGGGGGCATTGTCTTCTCTGTCTTTCATTACATAGTGTCATACCTGAATTAAATATATATATATATATATATATATATATATATATATATATATATATATATATATATATCAGCTATTATCTTTCTTACTTAGGAAAGGGTTAAAAAGAGCCCCTGAGTGACACATGGGAGCATTTAAAAGAGCCAGTATTTAACATAATAATTTAAGGATTTCTATTTTGTGCCTTACAGAACTTCTCTACTTCCTTCTGACTTTTTCTTCTGTTTTTTTTTTTTTTAAGATATGAGATAAAGAAAAACATAAAGATCCCAAAGAAGAGCATGTGCTCTTTTAAAAACGTGAATGTACGTCTCTTTATTCACAACTAGAATCCATTTTGGTAAAGTCTTTTAAACTCAAACTGCTGCTGATTTTCCCACTTAAACATATGAGAAATATTTGCCATTTAAAAAAATGCACCAGATTATGACACTATTTCTGACATAAATTAGAAGCAAGTAGTGTTTGAAATGATGGCAGACATCCAGCAATTCTATTAACCATTATTATAAAAAAAAAAATATGTTGATGGTGGATTCTTGGAAAGTCAATCAAAATTTCTGTGAAAAGTCTTTGTTTTTGTGGACTTTGGTATTAATATCTCTCATTTTAAAGCCAACATTTTCCCTTTTATGTTTGTGGAAAGTGCTGTACTGGTATCCAAAAGAGCAGAGCTTCTTCTTATCCACAGAAATAGGAGTCTCTCTGAAGGAAAGTTCTATGGCTTGTGATCTTAGCTTGTGTGTAATAGAATATCCTAGAAGTGCTTTAGCACCTGGGTTTGAGCAGGTGGCAACAAGTTCTACCTCACATGTATGGATCTGTATAGAGGCCACAGGAACCCACCATCGTGTTTCCCTCTGTTATGCTGTCATTAGCCTTCTGATTGATCCTTTAGTTACTCTTAAACCAGCATTGGTTTGGCAATAAATGGCCTTGTCCACCAAGACCCTAGATATTTGGGTTTTTTTATTGTCAGTGTGTGTGTGTGAGTGTTTGTATAGTTTAATTAATTGCTAGTTATTGCTTAAAACTTTATCAAACGACTCTTACATTACTTTTATTTTAGCACCTTTTCTTCCTTCTGTCATCATAGTCTTCAGTCTATGCTAGTCGTAAGTTGATAGATATTGGTATAATTTTTTGGACTCTTAATTGAGACATGTTAATGAGCTAACAAGCAATATCACTATTCCCATAATTTCCAAAGCTGATGTAATTGCGAGGATAAAGAACATCCTACTTAAGACAGTTATCATATTAAATGTTTCCTGGCTCTACAGACAGGCAGTAATATTTCTTAAATTGAATTTGATGAGGATGATCACCGGTTGGAGAGACAGAGATCTAAAAGATACATTTTTGAAAGCTGTCATAAATTAGAAATGGAGATAAAGTTTTGAAGTCATAATTTCACTGTAAAGAAATTGTGCTATTGTGTTGTTGAGTTAAACTATTTTGAGAAGAAAATTCAAATAGAATTAGATTTCACTGCTCTCAGAATTGTTGATGAGAAATTTCATACTGAACTTTTCTGATTGGGTGTTGTGTAACAGAGTGCTAGCTAATCTAAATTTCATCTTTGATGGATGAGACTAGTTGAGAAATGATTGCTTCTGTTGTACTTTTGTTTCAGTTACATGCTGTGCCTTATCTTATAAAAGGGAAATCTAAGTAGCTTCTTTTAGCAAAGAAGAGGTGATTCAAAAAATCAGTGTGCCTTTTCAGCTAAACAAGAAAGTAAAGGCCTGCATACAATGTGGGAGTTTTAAACCAGTGTTATGATATCAATGCTTGCTTACTACTAAATCTTTCCATAGTTTTTCTCAAGATGAGACTTCTTTGTAACAGAACTGTTCACAAGTTCTGTTTTATATTTAGTAAGGACAGTACAGTTATTGGTAATTATCTTCGTACTGAACTTCTTACAGCAGTGAGGGAATATGTATTTAAAGTCAATAAATTTCATGGTATAAATAGAATTCTCTTATTGTGATTTTCATTTATAGGTGAAAGGTTAACTCTGATTACTGGTAAAAGTAGTAGAACTTTTGGGTCTTCTTACTTCCAGCAAATCCCTCTGCCAATTTCAGGTTTCTGCTTTTGATTTCATCTCTATTCCATACTGTCCCACCTCTGAGGACTCAACTCAGACTCTGAAATTCCTTTCCGAGCTCATAGCTTTCATTCTTCCTCCTTGCTAGCTTGCCATCTCATTTGCACTCTCTCACACACCTGACCCCCTTTCTTTTCCTAGTTCTCCTTTCACATACCGATGTCCATATGGTCCTAACCCTGTTAAGCCATTGCATCCACACCTTGACTTTCTTGTCCCCCTTTTCTGCTCTGTTTTCCTTGCCTTCCCTGTCTCCCCATGCCATGTTATCTCTTTATCCCATTCCCCCACTGCCACTCCTAGAATTCAGGGCATTTGGGTCCATTACAATCCATGATCTCAGGTTAAGCTTGGCTCCCAGAGTTTGAGGGTCTTTTCACTCTTCCCTTGTTGACTAAGTCTCCCCTGTCCCCACTGATGTGCTGCCATCCTTCAGATGGGATGTTTTAAGTCCCCTCCATTACTTCAGAGCCCACCTTGACTTGCTCACTTCCAACAGATGCTTCTTACTTATCCAAGAAGATTGAGGAGGTCTGTCTTTAGCTGCTTTCCACTTTTTACGGCTACACCTCAGTTATTGGTGTGTTTTTTTTTTTGTATTTTCTCAAACTCCTCTGGCACACCTATCTCTGAGGCTAACCCCATGAGAATGTGTCATTTTATAGATTAAACATGACTTATTAAACCAGTTTCTCAAAATGAGCTTAGATTGTTTCTGGGTTTTGTTGTTGTTTTTAATGAATTCAACCAATTTTGAAATAAACGTTCCTGGACACCTGCTTGTAAGCGTACAGGCAGTCCTAGTTTTGCATGACTTTCTGACGTACACTTTCAGTTACCATGGTTTAATTAAATAACACCTTTCCCCAAAAAATATGGTTCAAATTTCAGTTGCCAAGATTTGTTAACTGTAGTTGCATTAAAGTTCAGTCTTTGCTGCTAACTTTTCAGTCCACAAAGCACTACGTATATAAAATGCATATTGTGGTCCATGACCAATGTTACTTCTTTCGAAGTCTGTCAGGGATCGGTCATTATGTGTCTTTTGATCAGTTCAACCCAGACAGCAAAGCAGGCAATTGTGTTGCTTCTTTGTCTCCCAGTGATAAGTCTACATGACATTTATAAAAATGGATAATTGAAAGAGGGAATCGGTTGATAAAGATGAAAGTGCAGTAAAGAAAAATGATAATGCTGGAAGTGAAATTCAAACTGAATGTAAATGAGATTATGGGAGAAATAACTAACTGTGGGAATGTTAACACTGCCGCTGTTTAATAGACTTTAGATACGCAGCCAGAGGAGCTTAGTAAGGGAGAATTTTCTGACATAAATAAGGAGCATGGTTGTGATGAAAAGAATGAAGATGTGTCAAACGAAGTGACACTGGCACCAAAATTCATATTGAAAGAACTCTTGGAGATATTGCGTGATATTGAAAATGCAAAGGTTAAAACATTGGAAACTTACCTAAACTTAGAAATTAATATGGCAATTCACTAAGGCATAGAAAGGGCAAAAATAAAAATTAAAACTTTAATTCACCATGGTTTAAATTACAATATACTAAATAAAGGTTAGTTTTACTATGTTTTGTTTTCTATATATATTTTTGACAATAAGAATTTTTAATATTTTTGATACTTTAAAAGTATGCTACTGTGTGATTGTGTCATTTTACACCACCATCAAATGTTCAAGCTGTTCTTCTGTTGGTTCCCTATTTTAATGGAGATGTATACACTTAGGTTTTTGGTTTCCTTAAAAAAGAAATAAAAAAGGTCTGGCCTTGACCCTGTTTAGTTTTAGACCCACTATATTCTTGCTCTCCTTTTTTTTCCCCCATTTCCTTTTGTAATAAGTTATACCTGCTGCTTCAGTTTACTTAGCATTCACCTCTTCTTTCGTTATGGCAGTCATTTGAGAGTAGGCACCTGGAGGACAAAGGTCATGTCTGTTTTATTACTGAGAAGCCAGTACGTAGCCTAGAGACTGGCATATGCTCAATGCTCAATGTTTTATTTGCAGGAATGTGTTCATAAAAGCCACTACCCCCCATCCACCCTGCCCCATTCACCCATTCCTCCTGTCTCTATTACCTTTCTTGGCTTTTGAGCAATACTACTCCACCTTTCCATTCCTCCACGCTCTGTCCATGTCCATTCCCCTTTGCATTTTCTTTGTTCCAGCCAAAATAGCTGCTCATTACTCATCAGCCACCTTCTATATGCCTTTCTTCCTTTGGGCCTTTCCTTATGCTGGTCTTGCTCCTAGATGTTTGCTCTGATGGGTCCTCTGTTCCCTTCCCTCAGCTCTGCCTGCAGTGTCACGCCATCATTGGCCCTTTCAGAGCCCAGCCAGCCCAAAGCCTTTCTCTATGATGCTCTTTCTGATCTCCTTCTCCCCAACCACCCCAAAATTTATCCTTCTTTAAACAACTGTAGAACTCTGCAACTTCTTCCTAGAGCCTGCCAATACGAGTCTCTTGTGCTGTTGTTTTTTATCCCCTTGCACACAAATACGAGCTCCCTGAGGTATCTCTTATTCTGTCCTTACATATAGTTGGTATTAAAGGAATACTTGGTTGAAATGTCCTGCAAAGTGACATTCCAGAGAGCTCTCAAGGCAACTCCATCCCACTAAAAATATTGAGGGTTGTTAATGGATTGTCCTGCTTTATATTCTAATTCACAAACAAAAAGTTCTGCCATTGTTCTTAGGAGTTGTATTTTGTATCCACTTATTTTAAAATGTCAAAGGCCATAAGAGTAGAGAATGAGAAATTAGCAAAATGTTAGAACTGGAATGATTTTTAGAGATCCATGCAGTCCAACTCTTTAATGAATAAATTAAAGAGTGACTTGCCCTGAATCACAGAACCAATTCATGGTAACATTTGGACCCGCGATGTAGACACCTAACCCTATTCAGCTCCCAGAAGCTGCCACAGTGCATATGAAGATATTGCTTAGGTTTGTGTAGTTAAATTGTTTAAAAAGGAATCTAATATTCTAGTATTGCCTTTTATAGATTAACAAATAGGAAATCAAGTCTCTAGATGGATTTTCTTCTCTCCCTCCCTTAATTACTACAAATTCTTTGACTAGATTAATTTACATCAACTGGGAAATTTCTGACAACTTTAACCTTGGACGGCAGAGATTCATTTGCTAACATTTAGGTAGACTTTTTATTGAAGTATAACATATATACAGAAAAGTATATAAGTGTGCGGTTTGGATTTTCACAGAGTAAACATGTTTATGTGACCAGCACCCTTATCAGAAAATGGAGCAGCAAGTTTAGAAACATTTGAAGAAACCAAACATTTGAAGAAATGTCTTAAAACTGTATAATTTTCTTTTTTCTCCCCACAGGTATTGTCAGTCTGTGTGTTAACAATAATCCTTGGTTGTATATTTGGGTTGAAACCAAGCTGTGCCAAAGAAGGTAAATAAATAGTAGTGTGTGTGTGTGTGTGTGTGTGTGTGTGTGTGTGTGTATTCAGGCTTCTTTAGAATGTGATTGAGATAAGCATTATGTCCTAATCCTATGGATACTCCATAGATATTGAAATTTGATGCTGGTTTTAGCCTTCTTCTTGAAGCTCTTTTATTATTGTAACCATACAATATTTTATTTACTTGTAAAACCATCCCAAAACAACAAAGAGGGGCTATGACCAAAACACCAGCCAAACAAACAGAAAAAACAAAAAACAACAACAAAAATCCCAGAACAACAGAAATTAAATCAAAAACAAACAAGCTGACATGGCGAACAGGTTCTGGTGCCGTTTTCCTGGAGCCCACACCCAGATTTCCTCCAGGCAGTCTCCTAGGGACACCCTTTCTTCCCAAGCAGTTAGTTGCTGAAGCAGTCCTGGATGTTACTAGGTGACCAGTTAACATCCCTCGAAACCAGAAACATATCATTACATGCTCTTAAGGCTTTTAAAATTGTGACATTGGTGGTTTCAAAGAAATAGTGGTATTTTTAAACAGATATATATATATATATATATATATATATACACACACACACACATATATATAAATATAATATATTACATATATTATATATATATATATAATATATATGCATATTATACCGAGTGTAGAAATTATCCAGCATTGACAAGATCACTATAAATAATAAAACTGAATCACAGTACATTGTAGTAGTCATTATTTGCCTCTGAAGTAAGTTTTTTTCTAACCTGTATAAAATCATTCATTGGTGGTCTTCCTAGGCAATTCAGTTGTGAAAATTGAACAAATTCTTTTCCTTCTCAATTGTTTTGTAATTGTAATATTAGTCATTAAAAAAAATTAGTGATTGTTAAGCCATCATTTATTGTCGAAATGAGTGAAATATAGTAATTTTATGTGTTTAGTCAGCAATCTACAGGCATATCTTGAAGATATTGCAGTTTGGTTTCCAAACCACTGCAATAAGCAAGTTATAATCTTTTTTATGGTTGAGGGTCTTGCCTTCATTTTATGAAAAACACAGCATCAGGGAAGTACAATAAAGCAAAGCACAATAAAACAAGGTATGCTTGTCTTCAGGGCAAATGTATTGAAGTTTAACAAAATTAAGAAGCTACAGACTTTAGTGTTAGGCCTCAAGTAATTTACTTTGAGTTCAGTTTGACAAAAATAATACTGAAGGGTTACAAATAGCCATTTTAATCTAAACCCAACATAGTATGCTTAGTATTTTTAAAAATGACTAGGTACATATTAATGAGCTTCAAGTAATAACTATCATGCTAATAGCTTTCCCCCACCCCAGGTCAATAAAATAAGTACTTCTGATCCTAGAAATTAAAATTGCTGAATTTCTGTGTCCTGAGAGTTAAATTCTGTGACAATATCTTGTTGGGTCAGGAGGCTATTAAAGTCAAGAGCTAAGATTATTCCTTTTCTCAGTTGGACTTCCATTATTTTACGAATGGATTTTTTTTCTTCATCATCTGATTTTTCAGTAATCAAATAAAAACACAGCTTATTCCAAATATTAGATTGGTGCAAAAGTAATTGCGGTTTTTGCACCAAATATTAGATTGGTGTAAAAATAATTGCGGTGTTTTGCAATTTTTTTAACCCTTTAAGCTGCAATTACTTCTGCACCAACCTAATATCTAGTAAAGAGTTACAATGTAAAATAATTTTTTTAATGAAAAATATTTTCCTTCCCTGTCTACCATTTATCCATTAAACAAAATCATATTAGGACCAACTATATGTCATGCATCTTGCTGGGTACCAGGGAGACAGTATGCTGAACAAAATCCAGGTGTTGTCTTTGTTCTTAAGAGGTTTAGGATACTAACCAAATAATCACTTACAAATGGAATTAAGTGACTGAGGAGAAGGACAAGGTTTTATAAAAGCTTAAAGAAAGGAAAATGGACCTAGACTGGGGAATTTGGACAGGCTTCTGAGAGGGAACCAGACTGGATCTGAAGGTGACATGGGTGAGTAAGGTGATGGTGGAAGGGACAGTCCCGCAGAATGTGTTCTGCATAAACACATTACTTTATACCAAAACTGAGAGCAAGGTAAGTCAGGTATTCTCTTTCTGAAATATTCATAATCACTTGCTCACAATTTGAAATTTTGGAGAACTCCATGGCCAACCTTTGCAGAGCATAAAATATTCACCACAAGCCCTTATTCTGACTTTTTTTTTTTAACCATCCCATAGGTATGTAAGTTTTATCAAACCCGGTAGGGTTTGTAATAAATAAGAGAAAAATATCTCTTTTTTTCTATGGCAAGAGATAAAATCACAATCTATATAAGGTAACCTTGTATTTGTCTCACTTTCTACATGTATTTGTGAAAAACTTCCAAGGTAACTTTATTATCCCATCTATCTTTTCTAAAGTAGTATTTGAATCTGTATGCTACTTAGGTATATTAGTTGATATTTGCTTTTTAATCATATAATGATTAGAAACATCTAACTCATTATTTAACATTTTCAGTTAAAAGTTGTAAAGGTCGCTGTTTTGAGAGAACATTTGGGAACTGCCGCTGTGATGTTGCTTGCGTTGACCTTGGAAACTGCTGTCTAGATTACCAGGAGACGTGTATAGAGCCAGGTAAAAATGCACAGGGGAAAAAAATGGAGTCACAAGAATTAGTAGTAAAAAATCAGAGCAGTGTTCTGCATCTTTTAGGTGTGTGACCTAACTCATTTGAGATTTTAAAAAATTTGGCCTTTATATTTTTTTGAAGAAAAAATTTCACCTATTCTGCCACTCACTAAACATCTTCTAGATAGCAAAACTGTGCCTGTTTTTAATGTATGCGGAAAGCCTAGACAGTCTAATTTGCATTTAAACTAAGTTAAAAAAAGCTGCTTGAAATATATGAATATTTTCATTATGGGATTATTAAAGTAAGCGTTCTTAGACGTCCACTTAAACTTTAAAATGAAACCATCAGAATATGGAGACTTTTCTCAGTTTGATGTAGACTTCTCTACATTTGACATGGAGTGATATTTAAATGGGAGTGAGCCAGATTTAGGTTAAATTTGAGAACCCTGGAAATGGCTGGTGGAAGAAGCCAAGATCTTCATATGAATTGTATAATAATTTGTCCACATTTTAAAATGATGAGATTCTGGGATTTATTATTTAGTGAAATAATAATTGTTGCCTCCATGTTCTCTGTGTTCGTTCTGATTGACCACTGCAGTGGCAGATTTTGTGAGTGGCAAAATGAAGCTACAGAATGAGCTAGTTCATTGTCTTTTACAGATCTTGGGTTCAGAAGACCACAATTCTGTGTTCACGTTGAATGTTTTGAATTTGGACCATCAAATTAAATTTGTCGATATTTATTTCCAGAACACATATGGACTTGCAGCAAATTCCGGTGTGGTGAGAAAAGGTTGCCCAGAAGCCTCTGCTCCTGTTCCGATGACTGTAGAGATAAGGGTGACTGCTGCATCAACTACAGCCCTGTGTGTCGAGGTCAGGTTTGCACGCCCTCAACAGCTTCGACAGCAGCCTGACATCTTCCTGGGTTTTCGCTGGGTTTTGCATAAACACTTTATAAAAGAAAATTTCAAGCATATACATGAGTAGAGAGAGTGTGTGTAATGAACCTGGTGCCCACACCCAGCTTAATGATTCTTAGCTGCACATGGCCAATCTTGTTTTATCTACTCATTCTCCTGCCATCACCCCCTCATGCTAGTTTGATATTAGCTACACATTTAATGTGGTATTTGTAGAAAGATTGCCCTGGCTGACTCCTATGTCCCAGGTACCCTTGTGAAAAACGAGGATAAAGTCTGCCATGCATTGAGAGAGCAGGTGTGAAATTACTGCAAAAGATTTCAGGGTATTATGTAAGCTGAGGTTATTATGAAGTCTTGTCTAGTTGTTGCAGGGTTCTTTGAAATTTCTTGACGACAGAATCTGGCTCTATATGAAAGGAACTAAGACATCAAGGAGTTAAAACCAGAAGATTTTGTAGGGTGGGTTAGAAGGAGGGTTGTAAATTTTGGCTGAAAATATTAACAATTTGAAAATGGAAAATATGCCTTTAAGTTATCACAAATATAGTATTGTATTTTAGTCTTGTGGATTATACATTCATTTTTTTTCTTTCTGATATTTAGTAACTCTTGGGAAACAGATTTTTATTTAGAAACAGATTACTTTCTTTTCATTGTATTTCCCTAGAACCATGCCCCATATTACCTGTGTATCTGTTCACACATTTCGTTTTGGGAATCTGTCTTACTGTGTCTCACAAACATCTCAATTGTTACTATTAAAGTGTGTTCTACTCATTTTATTTCTTAAAAATATTTTAGGTGAGAAAAGTTGGGTAGAAGAAACGTGTGAGAGCATTAATGAGCCACAGTGTCCAGCAGGGTAAGATGATATTCTCAGATACAAATTTCTTTCTTTTTCAGAAGTACCATCTTTTTTCTTTCCAAATTGAAAAGATGAAAATACTAATTATTTATTGGTTCATTAGACATGATTTTTAGTCAGGACTCATATTTGGCACTGGTGGTATAGAGATGGCGTAGAGTGGTATGACCCCCACTCTGGAAGCTAGTGGGAAAAAAGAGGTCATGAATATTTTTTAGTATTCATGAGTGTTAGATGGAAGTATTTGTGTCTTCCTTCTTAAGAAAGAAGGCCTTTTACTTTCATTTGGAGTTTTGAGAGTTGAACTTGTAGCAAATTACTTTGTAGCTTTTTGTTATTTTTGTATTTAGCTTCATTTATAAATTTTAGGGATAAGCAACATGTCTGTGAGAAGATGTTACCTAATTTTTACAGTTCATATTTGTATTTTGTCAAATTATTTTGCACAGTACGTTTTATATACTAGGCTATAAAAAAGTTTTTATGGAATTCAAGGGATGGAAATTTTGTAAAAGGTGTTAGATATATTTAACTGTGCTACACTTGGGATCTACCTCATAACTTGAATTATTGATCTTCAGAAGTATATTTTCACTTCTTCAAAATGATGAGTTTTTAAACTATTAAAAGTTTTAAAGCTGTATAGCTTATTTTGTTTATGCGTTTGTTTATTTTTAACGATATAAGATGTGTTGTTGTTTTTTTCTTTTGGATGGGAGAGTATTTTGTTGTTGTTTTATAAAGCAATAGTAACAGCAGCAGCAAAACCTAAACCTAAACCAAAAATTTCCAGAAGAGACTTTTTTCAAAGGGCACTACTCATGTACCCTAAGCTGTCTTTTAAGTCCAAGACGTACTGGAAATTTCAGACTTAGTGAATTTTGAATCTTTTCCTTTGAAACATTGATCATTATTTTTCAATTGTGATGTTTACTCTTTTAGTAAAAAAAAATGTAAATCCCCCTGTCTTTACAAGAAGATCATAATTTAGATCACACTTTATTATACTGGAAATTATTATACCAGTATGTTTACTTGCTGGCCCAGTAAACTCTTTTTGTGTTTTTTGTTGATTCGGTGTAAGTTTCTTTATATAGATATGGATCATTGAGGCTAAAAGCAGCTGCTTTTGCAGAGCCGTCCAACAGAGCTATGGTACAAACACTATAAATTTTCTCCTTTTTCTATTTGCATTCGTATGTGAGAGTAAGCTGGGGAAGAGGTAGAGTTGGGAAAGGCAAGGTGAGGTAAACATTTGCTCTCAAATTTTAAATAACTGAGTGAATTTTCACTCAGTGGAAAGTTTTTTCATGGTAATCTAGTGATACACAACTCTCCTGCCATCTACTAGATATCATTAGAAGCTGCCAAATTTCTGAATCATGCTTGTTTTGGTGTAGTCATATAATAGCTGTCTGTCATTATTCTCTTTCGTATGTGTTTTTTGGGCTGTTTTTTGCCTCTCTGTTTGGATTTCCACACCACACACATTAACTCTGTGTGTGTGTGTGTGTGTGTGTGTGTGTGTATGTACACTGTTCATTCCTAGCTTTGGATCATTTCTTTGTTTATATATTTAAATCTAGTGAATACCAATCAAACTTATTTATTAAATATTAATATAGTTTAAATATATTAAATGTAAAAATTAAATATTGTGTATAATGTATATGATACGAGGTGCCGTCTGTTAGATTCACATATAGACTATTGGAAAGTGATTGTTCAGGAAAAAAAATAATGGAAACAAATATAATTTAGAAAATGCTGTTTGTTAACATTTATTCCCCTGCAAATTGGGAAAGTAGCATTGCATTTTAGTAGCACTTGGTCTAGCTTTTGGAAGAGTAGGAACCATGAATGATGTCCTCTGTATGGTGCCTTGAAATGGTATGAGTGCTTAATAAATGCTTTTTGATGATAGATACCTAATGAAATATAAAAGCATGTATAGGAATACAAATACTTGTAAAATATCCTGTATGACAGCGCTTGCTGAGCTTCTTAGTTTACTTTAGATTACATACCGACCTCCATGGAAAATCTTCACTGGATCTGTACCAAGGAAGGAGAAAATCTTCACTGGTGTGTGTCTTCTTCCTGCTTATTTAAACTTTTTTTTTTTCTTATTACCCAGGTTTGAAATGCCTCCTACCCTCTTATTTTCCTTGGATGGTTTCAGAGCAGAATATTTACATACTTGGGGTGGACTTCTTCCTGTTATTAGCAGACTAAGTGAGTAACTTCAGACTTTACTCTTGGAATGTCATGATTTCAGTGAGATAGACTAGGGAGACAGTCTCTTTGGAAAAATACTGGCTGAACCTATTTTACCAAACTTCTCTATTGCAAAGTAGTTGAAACTGATGATAAGGAACTAGTCTTTAATATTATCATTACTCTGAAGATAATACAGTTATCTTAGGATTTTTATCCATTAGTACACGTGTGTGTGTGTGTGTGTGTGTGTGTGTGTGTGTGTAAACTTAATATAAATAACTATATAAATACATGAACATTTTTTCTTAAAATTTTGGATTTATTTCCTGGTAATTTTATTTATTATTTCATTTACTTATTAACTACTATATCTTCAAATAGAATTTCAAAAATTTGAAGGTATTTCTGATATATATTAGTAATATAGACTCACAATAATTGCCTGCTAATTATCCTATAGTATCATGTAACATCCTTCCAGTTTCTTTGTGTTAACTAAGGCCTTAATTGAATGATTATTCTATAAGTTGATTCTATTGATACACTAGTAGAATGGTCTTTTCTTAGTATTAATGCCCAAGTTTTAAATCACATTAACCACCAGTAATATGGGTATAACTTGTGTCACTATTGTTATCGAAAAAGGAAAATTGTATGTGGGTGTAAAAGGGTAGAATTTTACTCATTACCAGTGATCAAATTTAGGTAGTTACAGTGTAATATTGGACTGAGATAGAAGTATTTAAATACAACTATTTTAGTGTTCTTCGGGAATTCTAAAATGTTATTTACCAGACTTGAGTATATGAGATTGGTTTAAACATTAAAATCGTTCTCGGTAAACACATGTGCACATTAATTGTACTTCTTTTGTTACAAGCAAAAGTAATTTTGGAAGACTTCTTAAAATTTCAGTTTTTAATTTCTATCTGGAAGAAAGTAGGTTTTATAAATAATCATTTGTCATAAACAGCCTTTAACAAAGAGCTTGCACAGGCAAGGAACGCTCTGTTCCTATCAGCCAGGCCCATGGACTTTGAAACTTGAATTTGGCCCTTTGTTACCATTAGGAGGAAAGTTTGTCTCAATGGCACTACACATGGCATCCTGAGTTGAGAATTAAGGAGCCATATGTACCTGAATGTGACATTTAAAAGAAATTAATACACAATTAGCCTAATCCTTAGCTTTGGATAAGTGGAGGACTTAGTGTGGTATTCTGAACAATTCGGGAGGTACTGAGATAGATAGACTCATGCTAATCCAGGGAACATTTTCAGTCAATGAAGCATTGAAATGCTAGAATCATTAGTTATATCTTCCTCCCTCAATAGCAGACACAAGAGAAGAGGAGTGTGACACCAGGGCTAAACCAAGAACAGTCTGACTTCTGTGCTTTCTCAAACTTGAAGCCAGAGCATGCCTTTTTGTCTTTCAGTAGTTTTCTCCAAAGTTAGCTAGTTCTGGATCTATGAGTTGGGACCCCAGCCACTATTTTACCCTTGTTTCAGTTTTGCAGATTTAGCTACCGTACTAGTGCAATTTTTTGTTGTTGTTGTTTTGTTTAATACTACCTGTTGTAATTTAGGTATGTGCCCACTAAATAGTAACGAAGGTCTAGCAAACATCATTATTACAAATATTCCATCTGGAATGTAATGTTACTGATAAGTATGGGATAATTATTCCATTGGCTTAATTATTTTTTTAATGTTTTCTTTCCTTTTTTTTTCACTAAGAGAAAAATAACTCTAATCTTAACCTTGATTTTGAGTTCACAAAATTGCTTTATAATTCACCCTGAATTTGTAGATGGTTATAAACTCCTCCTGGGTTAATTTTTTTTTATACGGTTTAGACTGCTGTGGTACCAAAGCTAAATGACGTAAACAGATTGTCAGTGGTATTTAATAACAACCTTTATTTTTTTTTTCTTTGTAGAAAACTGTGGAACGTATACTAAAAACATGAGACCAGTATATCCAACAAAAACTTTCCCCAATCACTACAGTATTGTCACAGTAAGTGCCGCATTTCAACTTTTATATGTTCAGAGAAGTGAGATGTAAATGCATTTTTTGATGAATTAATTAGATATCAGCTCAGAAAAAAATAAGTTCTTTTCCAATGTATCATTAAATAACGAAACATAGGTTCTGGTCTTTGCTCTGCTACTAACTAGCTGTGGCTGGAAGGCCACTTTATCTTCGAGTCTCAATTTTCTCATCTGTGAAAAGAGGTGACTAAAGACCCCAAGAAATGATTTATTGGTTTCCTTTTAGTTTTAAGATCTGTCATTTTTGTATCCTGTTTTTTTTCTTACAGTTTTGTAGCTTACTTTATTTGAGCCCCACAGCTATCCCACGCTCTTGTGTTCTCAACTTGTCTTTCCAGGCATCTTAATGTATGAGTTTGAGCAAGTCACTCTGCTTGACTCTGAATAGGATTACAGCCCTGTTTTTGTGTCAAAGTTTCCAGATTTAATTTGAATCCAGAAAAAAAAATAAATGTAGAATTCATTAGGCCTTAAGGTTGAAGCGGCAAAATTAATACATTAGCTTGTATTGACACATGCTCTTCTTCGACCAAACCAAAAAAAAATTTGTTCTGAAGAAATATTTTACTCAGTAATGCAAAAGGACAACAGAGTACTTTTTTCAAAATTTAGGAGACTGCCTATTTACATAGATTCTCATCTATAGCATTCCTAACTTATTATCTCCTAGTATAAAACACAAATAGTACATAAAATACTGAGTGGTTGGTTGTGTTTTGACAATATGCATTGTTTTGTTTTTCACCTCCTTAAACTGTTAAGTTCCTTGCAGCTTCAGTTACCTGTTTTTCTTTGATGAAATTGTTCTGTAACTTTAGTATTAAGTCACTCATAACTTGCATAAAACCTGTATTTTATATTTTTAGGGTCTTTATCCAGAATCCCATGGCATAATTGACAATAAAATGTATGATCCCAAAATGAATGTTTCGTTTGCACTTAAGAGTAAAGAGAAATTTAATCCTGAGTGGTACAAAGGAGAACCAGTAAGTTGTTTGTTTGTCTCGCTACTGAAAGACATTTTCTTTAATTATTCTCATCTGTTTCAGTCAGAGTAAAATACCAGATTCCCTGGAACTCTTAATAACCTAATTCATTTACTGTGTCTGTGGCCATCCTTTTGTGAATGGAGATGAATGCTGATAATCTTAAATGCAGTTTGTGTCATTGTATGAGAGTAGTGGTTTATTTCAGAATTGGTTCGCCTTATTCTGAACCATTTTTCTTTTCTGCTTGATTCTACCTTCTTGTAAAAGTAGCATATAGCAGTAGATGAGTAGGGGTAATGTTTTGATCTACACAAAGCTAGCTGTTTCTGAAGGAGGTAAACTTTGATTTTATTTACCGAGGCTAACTTAGAAGATTCTCTCTGTGATTTAGATGTTTCCTTTTTTTTTTTAAATTGTTACAATAATTCTCTAAGTTCTATTTGGGTCTATAATCCTCTTGGAAGGAAAAAGAGCATGATGTGTAATTTGCAGGTTATAAATTCAAATTTTAAAAATTTAAAGTTTTGTGACTTCGGGCAAATTATTCTTTCCATACCTTAGTTTTCTCGTGTCTGTACTATGGATAATACTGTTACTATCCTCATAGGGTTATTGTGAAGATTATTTAATAATCTGAGATGTTTATAGGAATACTATTTACAACTGTAATTGGCAATAATAAATGGTAGTTCAGTAAGTAAAAATTCCAAGAAATTATACATATATATGTGTGCATTTTTCTTCTTTTAAAGAGAACCTATTAAGTACAGGAATGGTTTAAAAGTTGTAGGAGTTACCAACTGACTTACGTCCATATTTTTGAGGTTAATTTAATTTCTAATTATTTAAATTCTTCTTGCTCCTGTTCAGAAATATATGATTATTTTGTAGTCTAACTGCTGTAGCTTGTTAACCTCAAAAACATTCTAGCACTTCAGAGGAATTCATTGTTGTTGCATGAACACATACTCCTAAGAGATGAATATTTGCATAATTTCTAACTTTCCTTCATTTTCTTCCCCAGATCTGGCTCACAGCTAAATATCAAGGCCTGAAGGCTGGCACATATTTTTGGCCAGGATCAGATGTGGAAATTAATGGAATTTTCCCAGACATCTATAAAATATATAATGGGTATGTGTAGATGTACTTTTTCTAGGACCTATGACGTAAAACAGACTGTCCTTTCTATCACGTCCTAGATGCCAGCATTTGAGTGATATATTAGCTAAAAAATGAGAACTATCGGAATAAGGACTCTTATCTCAAAGAGTTTTAGATGGCTGGTAAATAGTAAAACAAGATAAGTCTTTTCTAGAGGTTTTTGAGAAAGCTTTGATGACACATTGGGGTTTGCAATTAGATCTTTGGACAGGAATAAAAAATGAAGTCATGGTAAAAGTAGAGGTCTCAGAGTAGAGTTATTACACGTTTTAACTTTAGGAAGGAAAAGAACTAGGAGAAAGAGATGAATTAGAGAGGATACAGATGACTCTGCTGTCTGGAGTTATTATTTGAAAGAAGATATCAGTGGCATCTCTGGATTTGTACTTCTGAATTACTTCAATAAATATGGTGTCTGATGTGAGAAACTGAGTAGAATAATCTCCCTGTAATATTCAAAATCTATGATGTATTGAGGAAAAAAAAAACACTTTTGTTCTGGAAGACTCTCTTTGAATAACTTTAGTGAGACTACCAAAATAATTTTATTTATTTTATGCTTAGGAAATTTCTCTCTCCAAATCAGTACCACAGTGTGTTTGGGAGATGAACAGAAAAGATCAAGATTCTAGACAAGAAATGCATAATGATTTTCGTTGGTGATCTTATGCCATTATTACTTCTTTATGGTTCACTTGAGCACAGTGCAGTGCCTCTTGACACCTTATTATTTGCCATTATTTTCATTCCATAGATGGTAATTGAGATTTTATTGCCATACACTGTACTAGCCATGGGGGATTTAAAGATTAGCGATATATGTTCTCTGGCTTCTTGAGGTCTAATAGAGAACACAACTAACTATACTTGGGTTTGGGCAAGCACACTCTCTGATGGAGCTGTGTAGACAAACTGCTGTGCCCAGAGGAAGGTGTTATTAATTCTGCAGAGGAAATGTTGCCTGGAGAACTGTCTGCTCACCAGGTACCTACCTCCCATTTTACAGAGTCATCAGTGAGTGAGTTCTTCATGAGGTACCCTTTGACGAATGTATTGACACATGGGTTTTCCATGTGGTAGCAACTGATATTCTCAGGTACAGGAAAAACATCCTCAAGCAGAGTATAGGAAGCAAATTCTTAAGCCCAATTACAACATTCATATGTTTATTAACTTTGCTTCCTTTTTTGGGAAAACAAATTTAAGTTTTCAAATAAAACTCTTACATTGCTACAAACACAATTGACGGATTAGATTGTTTTAGTCTTTCTTAACGCAGTTTCATTAAGAAAAACATTTATATTTTAAACCTAAACAGTTGTCACAGATTTGTTTCATTTTGTTTATCCTTAATTTTAGTTCGGTACCATTTGAAGAAAGAATTTTAGCTGTTCTTAAGTGGTTACAGCTTCCTAAAGATGAAAGGTATGTATTATAAATACTCCTTTGCTTTATAGAAATCGCATAATATTTTAAAATAGACTACAAGAGAACTTTGGTATTGGCCATGAGGTTTTATATCCAAGTGAACTCTTTAGTGAGCTGTTACAGCCACATTTTGAAGAATTCGAAACCTGTAAGTTATTCTCAGCAAGTTTAGAAATGTTACCCCAGTGTTGTATAATTTTTGTTCATATCAATTGTTGAATTATTCTTTCCATTCTCTTTTACAATGTGTTCATAAAATATTACATTTTGATACTGTTTGATTTAGACCACACTTTTACACTCTGTATTTAGAAGAACCAGATTCTTCAGGTCATTCATATGGACCAGTCAGCAGTGAAGTAAGTACATTTTATCAGTGATTACTTCATTAAACCTGGCAACAGCTAACTGAACCTTGATTTAAAGCAGGTTACTAGACTATTCTGTAAAGTTCCATGGTTTCTGGAAAGAGTGAGTATTAAGCACAATTTTACTTAACCAAAGAATGCACTTTAATCAAAATAAGAGTTGGGAGAATTGTTTTGTTTATATTTTTACAGTGCTAAATTGACCTGATGATGAATTAAATTCAATATTTTCAAATCCAAAGCCTTCATGCACTCTGTGTGCCCCTACACTGGCTTAAAAACTGAGTATTCTTTGAAAATTTTGTAAATGGGTAAGACTCCAATTTTCCAGGAAAATGTAAGATAATATTTCAAATAGCAGAAGAAGCCTCCGATGAACTCTTCACCTTAGGAGATATACCTCTGACCATTTGAGATCATGCTTACGACACGGTTTGGGCATTGAAGGATTGGAGATTTTTATCAAAAGTGTAGAGAAGTTCAAATCATCATCGTTGTATTGAGTGGTTACTAGGAAAGAAGAAATAGGGAAACAGCTCATGGACTAAGACTTTCAATGTAGCATCTTATTTGACCTGACACCCTTTCAGGAACTTAGCCCACTCCTGGATATGTTTATAACTGGTACAAGTGCTTTAAAACCTCAAACAGTGTTTTCAGTTTCTGTGTGTCCCTATCATTTTGTATCGTGGAGGATAAGAAGCATTAAAACAGAATACAATTTGATCTTCTTTCCTTGTGCCTCTAAGCTGACTTTCCTTATGATTTATATGTCATATAAAATTTTAAATTTCTATTTTACAATATAAAAAGGAACAGTAAGTAAGGAACTGTGAATATTGTTGGTCTTGCTGAAAGGGAGAAGAGGTATTGCCAAGGTCTCTAATCTCAGAATTCTTCTCTAATTATCTTTTTCCCCATGTGATTCTAGATATAAAAGACTAGGAAAACACACTCTTTCTTAATAGCTAGAGTTTCACTCCCAGATTCCCATCAGTTCTCCTGCCCAGGTAAGCCAGGCTTGAGAGTTTGTGTACCTCAAGGACTTACCACAGGGTTCACACTAAAGCCTGGCCGAACATGTGTGTTGTGAGCCCTTTGTTTGAGGGTACTACTTGCTCTAGATGCTTACTTCAGCAACAGCAGAAGAAAGGGAGAAAAAGCATGCTCATTTTTCTCGCTTGAATGTAAAACAGCTGCTTAAACCATCTTCCCCTAGCTTCCCTTCCCTTGGGTTTACCCTAGATTTGCCCCTCTTAAAAAGTAGGTTCCTCTTGGGTGCCATCTCATCAGATAAAAGAGAACAAAGAGAGAGGAAAGTTGACCGTCATCTAGATCTGTCTTTACCCTTTGTATTCCTTCCAGCAAAATGCATTTCTAGCAGCTCCAATATGGTTGGTAACCCCATGTGCCCTTGTTTTGATTCTATCCTTCAACTCAGCAAAAATGCTCCTTCTTTGAGCTGTGATAAGGAAGATGTGTGGACTACAGTGTGGCAGGTCATAATTGCTCAAAGGGAAATGTTTCTTGTAGCTGTTACCTTGGTTTGAACAATTGGTCAGATGCTAGTATAATTTTCATTCTTTCACTAAAATCACTGACACCAAAGACTCACTTCTAGGTCAGTTTGGCTACAAGTAAGCCTAAAGATCATTTTGTGATTGCTTGACTATCAGATCATGTAAGTTTTAAAATCAGTGCTGCCTTTTCTAATTCACTAAAGAGTTTGCAAAGTACCTGCTTTTCTGATTCATCTTCATTCAAATCTGAGCCCATTGCTTTTGAATCCTATTCACCAACTCGTAAACTCCATTCAACTCTAATATTCCTGGCACATCAAAGCACATTTTCTCATAATACTTGAAAATTCCAATTCACGTTGCTTAGGGATCTTCGAGTGAATGAAAGGCCATACTGAAAGAGCATGTTTCATATTACTGTAAAATACACGGACAATTATTTATCAAAAACTAGACTGATTTGATACATTACAGAAAGCACATGCAAAACTGCACAAGAGTTTTCCTCAGGTAGTTTTGTAAGGAAAGAGGAAAAGAAATGCTAACAGCAATTTGCCAAAATTATTTGCCATTTGGTGTCCTTGTAGTCATATGCAAAATACATGCAGTTTATAAGAAAATAATGCATTGTATTCCTAGGGGTTCTAATTTTAAAAGTTAAGTACCTAGAACTATAAGAAGCATTTCATGAATAATTCTAACGTTTTTGAAAATTAGGAAACATAGCATTTCCACAGTAAACATTGAAATGATCAGAAAGTACAAGGAGAAATGGGTTATAGAAAAATGAAGTGATAATTGAGACTACATTTGTTTCTGGCCAAAAAGTATGAATTTGGGCTGGTAGTACTTTGACTTAAGTTGGGTCTGGTCTAAGGTATAGCATCTCAACTCAGGGAGGGAGAGCTAATCAGATCAGCCAACCCCATTTCACCATTTCACCATCTCTATGACTTACGATTAAGTGTGTGTGGAATTTGGGCCCTTCTACTGTTAATAGTCAGAAGTTACACTGTGTCCTTCGTGTGTTACCTAATTTGTCTTAGGCTCATGTGAATCAGTTCACCATAGTATTTGCATCCACTGAACTTTTTCTTTTTTAACAGAGATAGCTTTATATAGAAATAGCCCTTAAAGTGGAATGCATCGTGTAAGGTTGCTTCTCTTTCTCAGGTCATCAGAGCATTGCAGAGAGTTGACAACATGGTTGGCATGCTGATGGATGGTCTAAAAGAGCTGAACTTGCATCGATGCCTGAACCTCATCCTCATTTCAGATCATGGTAGTCTGAATTTGCATCATTTACCCTTCAAATAGAATGGTGCCCCCGCCCCCATTTACTTGATGGATTATTGTTTCATTGTTTCCTCTGATTGTTATATAGTTCATTCTTTTTTCAAAACATACTTTCTTGTGGAAAGTCTTTACGGAAATACTATATTAAATATAAAGTACAAAAGGAACACAGAATTCACAGAAATCTAAGAGCCTATTAATCAAAATGCACCCATCTCCTGATTTGGGAAGACTTACACCAGGAATTTGGATACTTAAAAAAAATGTTTTTTCAATACTAAATTTTGGTAAATCTACTCTGACAATTTTAGATTTAATTTGAACAGATTATTATTAACCGTTTCTACTTTCTTTAGCATGATAAATCTGACTTTGGAGGCAGTATATGTTAATTTTGGCAATATTTTCACTTTTACTTACTATAGCCTTGGGACTATAGAAGTGTTGTGTATACAAGAAAATAGGAAACAGTTCTTTTACTGTTTGTTTTTTCTTGTTGTTGTTTTCCTCACAAATAAATACTGAAAACTATTTCTAGAAATAGTCCTAAAAAGTTATATCCTAAACAAGCTCCAGTCCTGAAATGAAACTGACAGTTTTATACCCCCAGTTAATATCCTAGGTGATTTGGGGGCATACTGGGCTTACATATTCTGTCTAAAACTGTGATATTCCTCCTCACTTGCATAGTATAATACATAAATAAGAAGAAACATTAAACTAATTTTGGATAAAGGAAAAGGGAAAATATTTTTTTAAAAGTGAAATGGTAGATATAGCTGAAAGTCTGTGTCTCACCTATTAGATATTTAATTAACATGAGCACTGAGCATGTTTATAGAATTTAATTAAATGGTGGAAATGAAAGAAATTTTTTTCTACATATTACATTTTTTATTAAAGTTGCAACATATTTGGGGATTTTTTTTTACCTAGGCATGGAACAAGGCAGTTGTAAGAAATACGTGTATCTGAATAAATATCTGGGTGATGTTAAAAATATTAAAGTTGTATATGGACCTGCAGCTCGATTGAGGCCAACTGATGTCCCAGATAAATACTATTCATGTAAGTATGGCTCTGCTAACTCTGAATATGATTATGTTTTGAATACATTCCTCTAAATCATTATATCTCCAAACTACAGGGAATCAATTACAGTTAACTTCCCTTTCATGATTAAATATCTTCAATGCAGATCTTCTGCGCATCCAAAGGGATTTTATGGGGCTGGATGTATTATTTTTAATTTCTAATTGTAACATACCATCAACAATTAATTCTTATCTTTGTCCCCCTTCAGTTAATTATGAAGGCATTGCCAGGAATCTTTCTGTGAGTATCTTTATTTTTCTATTGTCAAATTATTGTTAGTTTGGTATAATATGTACTTAGAAAAGAAGTTTACATATTTGTTCTTGGGATGGTAGGATTAGAATTTTTGAGTATCTGGACCAACATTTAAAGTCTCAAGTTTTTTAAGATCTTTAAAGATAAGTCACAATAATGTAGGTTTGAATGTTTTTAAGAATTTATCTATTGACATTGTTAAATTTATATGACTGTACAAAACATATGTAATTGAAAACAATAGAAGGAAGACACCTATACTTTACCACCATAAATGCTGTTGTCATTATGAGATATTTTCTACCAGTCCTTTTTATGCTATTTTTTAAAAATAAATTTTTGTCCTAGTGCTGAGTTATCTATACTACATTTTTGTTTTGTTTTACTTGATAGAAAATTCTTTCAATTTTGGAGAAAATTCTTACAATTATAGTTACAAGAGTGTTTGAAAATAGCATCATTAGTAGTAACTCAGATATAATCTAGTGACACAGCCTAAGCACCCTGGGACTTCTATGCAATGGTTATGATTTTCTATAAAAATGAGAATATTTAAAAGCTGAGAATACACAACCTGTACATTTTACACAAATAATAAGAACTCAGTTATTTTCCCACATGTCACTTTTGGGGCTTGCTGGTGAAATGTTTGTGAGAAAAAATTTATACAGAGTTAGAAAGCAATTTCAAGAGAAGTTTACACTTAAGAAAATATGGAAATATTTTTTCTTTGCCTTCTGCAATTTCAGTGCCGGGAGCCAAACCAGCACTTCAAACCTTACCTGAAACAGTTCTTACCCAAGCGTTTGCACTTTGCCAAAAGTGACAGGATTGAGCCATTAACGTTCTATTTGGACCCTCAGTGGCAACTTGCATTGTAAGTTCTGATAGTCTCCCAGGTAAACTTAGCCTGATCTGTTAGTAATTCAAGGTAACCATTGAGCCCTTTCCAAAAATGTTGTTATATGAAAACTGCACAAGTGTGATTTTCTATATTCTGTTCCCGGGTTTCTCAGCCTTGGCCTGTTGATATTTTGGATCAGATAATTCTTTGTTGTGGGGAGCTGTCACATGTATTGTGGGCTGTTTGAAAGCATTCCTGGCTTCTAAATGAAAAAGTACTCTTTCTATAGTTGTGACAACCAAAAATGTCACCAGACATTGCCAGAAGTCCCCAGGGACAGGGTATTACCCCCAGCTAGGAACCGCTACTCTGTCTGCTTCCATCCATACTGATTATGCCTTATGATCCATACTTGTGTTACCACTTGCCATTGTATCTTTTCTGCACATTACAGTCATGCCTAATAATGTCTTTAAAGTCCAGTGATAATTGGCAAGAGCTCTTTACCTTAGAATAATGACCAATTACCTTCGTCATTATGCAGAGTTGTTTTTCTTATTCTTGTTATACTAGTCCATCAGTAGACCTCAGTTTATTGGTGTGTTCAGCAAATTATTTGGATAGTTAATGTTAAATCTCAAAACTCGGTCATTAAGTCTTTGATGGTTGAGAGGAAGCCCGGGTCAAACAAAACCAAAGGAGTGAACCAGAATTCAATCAGTGGAATTGTATTGTTTCTGTTGTATTAAAGAGCTATGCTTTTCGTGTTTGGAAAAAGACTGAAAGAAGGGATGGGTCTCACCCTCATGAGAGAAACATCTATAATATTCCAAGCATTTCTCTAGGTTATACCATTTAATTTTTACCAACAACTCAATATGACAAAATTGAAACCAAGAGAAAATAAATTGCCAAAGTCACAGCTAGTTAATAGTAGTCAGGCTTGAAAACCAGTTCTATCTCAATGCTAGTGTTTTTTTTTGTTTTGTTTTGTTTTTTTCATTTATACCATCTTGCTTATAGTTGATTTGTCTACCAAATAAAAGATAAAGGTGGCCCCTTAATGCTTTTCAAAGCCAAGCAGTTTTATTGGTCTATTCTTGGTTTGTTTAACAAAATAGTTATTTATTCTTTATGAGTGGAAATAATGCCATGGTTATCAATTTTGCTTTATGAATGGACTGTACATTATTAATTCATATTATGTAAAAATTAGGAATCCTTCAGAAAGGAAATATTGTGGAGGTGGATTTCATGGCTCTGACAACATATTTTCAAATATGCAAGTGAGTAAACCTATTATATATATACTTTTAAAAATGATAGTTGTATCCGAAGAAAAACTGATATAAAAAGTCTTAGACTTGAAAACACAGACTGATTATATGTCTTGAATGAGAAGTGATGAAGAATATACTTTCATATGGTTGTTTTCCTTTGGACATTAAATTAATAGAATTTTGTTGAAATATTCATGTTTCATGAACATGTGACATATACCTCCTATTAAATTTCTAATAATTATTTTGAATATATTGTGCTTCATTAAGAATATTATGAAAGACAAGAAATGTTTGTTCATATTTGAAAAGATACCATAGTTATGTTCTAAATGAAGATAATACCTTAAATTTACCTAGCACTTTAAAATTTTTTATATGCTCACAATAATTATGTAATTTGATTCTTGTAGCACTGTGTGAGGTGGGCAGGGTGAGGTTTGTATCCCATGTCATAGATGAAAATAGATTTTATTGTCATTCTGTTATGAATGTCAAGTCAGGAATTATAGTAGAGCTAAGAGAAAGATCCTACATAGATGTCCTTACATTATATGTGCAACAGGTTTAAAAAAAATCACTATGCCATCGGGCATAGTATTTTTCCTCTTAACATAACCAGTTTATATTTGTGCAATGTAAATAATATAAAATAATTTTTTCCTTTTATTAAATATATTGGGGTGACATTGGTTAATAAAATTATATAGGTTTCAAGTGTACAGTACTATAATACATCATCTATATATTGCATTGTGTGTTCACTACCCAAAGTCTTATGACCATCTATATATATAACTGAAATGAACTAATAAATTGTTACTTTTCTGGCCAATCTAGGCCCTCTTTGTTGGCTATGGACCTGGATTCAAGCATGGCATTGAAGTTGAGTCCTTTGAAAATATTGAAGTCTATAACTTAATTTGTGGTAAGTGTGAACAGGCAGCTCTCACCCCTTTTGAAAATAGAGCTAGAATAGGATAATCTAAAATAGGTCACATGGTGGGCACCTTTGTGAAGATGATGATGAGGCAAGACAGACACTCCTCACATTTCCTCCTTTCTTCTTCCTGACCCAGAATCATTGAAAAAATGTGCCAAACATACCATCAGATTACTTATCTGATTCTTCCAGTAGGCTGCACAATGGTAAAGTACAACAGCCAGAGTGGGGAGGCATGTAAATCCCCAGTGCCCAATACTTTGCTAGGCTCTGGGCTTAATTATATAACAACTGAATCATATCAGGGGTGGAAGCCAGATAACAGAGTTTGGGGGCTGTGAAAGGTACACAAAGCAGTGGAACCTCTGGTAGCAATAATAGTTGAATGGATGACAATGTCAACATTGTAAAAATGAAGGCCGACCCATTAGATATGTTTTTGGTTTACTCTGTACCTTCTTAATTAGTACTTTTATGGGTGGGGTATTACATCTTAAATATAATTTCCTTTTCCGGATAATGATACTGGGCATTTGCAAAACTTTAAATATGTCCTAAGTATAATTCTTTTTGGTAGCTGATACGCATAAATGAGTATGGATCCTATTGCACTTAAATCGGTACCTGGCATATAATAAGTGCTTTACTGTATAAGTGTTTGCTATTATTACTGTTAAGAGCATGAGTCTTAACTTGGACAAAGCTGGTTTTGAATCCTAGGTCTATTAAATTAGTAGCTTTGAGACCTTGAACAAAGTACTCTGATTATTCATCTACCAAATATTGACTATAACTTATTAAATTGTTTTGAGGATTAAGTAAGGATTAATATATTAGCACAGTGATTAGTGAGGATTAATATATTAGCACAGTGATTACCATATCATAAACATTCAACAGATGGTAACTATAGTTATACACATTAAAATTGAGACATTTTTATAAAGAAGTATAGCATACATATCAGTATTTCCATTAACAATCGCATAGTCATACATACTCTAAAACCCAAGAGAATTTCATAGTTTTAAGTAAAGGGTTAAGAACTCTATAGATTTCGTTTTAAAAAAATAAAAATCACAGTACAAGTCTACTATTTATTTGACTTTGAAACTTTTAAGTAAATCTTTACCATTCTTGGAATGATGCAGATTTGCTGAATTTGACACCTGCTCCTAATAACGGAACTCATGGAAGTCTTAACCACCTTCTAAAGAATCCAGTTCACACCCCAAAGCATCCCAAAGAAGTCCGCCCCCTGGTACAGTGCCCCTTCACAAGGACCCCCAGAGACAACATGGGCTGCTCGTGCAATCCCTTAGTAAGTATTGCTGAGAAGTTGTGCCTGGTGTGTGTTTTATAGCACCTTCTGCATAGCATGTTCTGTAGAAGTATTTAATGATATGATTAAAATTTATGAGTGCGAGTAAACATAGTATTTATTTTTAATTTTAGTAACACATGCAGACCTTTCATTTTTTCCTTTACCTTGTTATTGCATTTTTGCCTCTATTTTTATCTCTGGCTGCTGTGACTTGACTTTCAGGTTGGGAGAAGTCTAGCTGTGTGTTGGAGCATTCTGAATCATAGACTCTGTGTTGTTATCCGAGCAGTGCGATCTCCATTATAAACCAGTCACAATATTCCTTCTCTAAAATACTTCTCAACCTATTTTAAGTTTAGGAGAGAATATTATTTTTTACTACAAAATGGATAATACGGCACTGTTCCTCTTCTACTCCGATCTTAATATATAGTTGTTGTAAAAGGATAAAAATATGTGACAAGTTATGAGCAAAGTTATAGATCTTTTCTGATAAGATCTATAAAGATAGAAAATTGGGTAGTAGTATATTGTATGTGTTCTCTTTTGTTTTAGGCTGTAGAAAGACTAAGAATAGAGATAAGAATTATAAAGTAGTCATTACATTCTTCAATTAATAGTGCTGTGCTTATGCTAACAATTTTATGGTTTTGCAACTAGCGTCCCTATCCTTTTATCCTCTTCATCAAAAAAATGACTTGTGCAGATGGTTTTAAATTTTATCTTTGTTCTACAATGGAATAATTAAGCTGTAGAAGTTATTTATTGCAAAATTAAAACATGTCTGTCATTCCTTAAAAATAGTATTGTTAACTTTTTAGATTTTTCCAGTTGTGGATTTTCAAACACAGTTGAATCTGACCACGGCAGAAGGTAAAGCATGTTTACTCTTGAACTTGGAACGTGGAAACAGGCTTTTTCTCAACAATGTCAACCACAGAATATTGGTTTGAGGGTATTTTTGAGAATCACCAATAAAATAAAGGAGTTGTGGAGGACCACTTGATTAAACAGAGTTTTCTCTGCTTGACAGTCTAGACAGTTACTCATAAAGAAAGAAGGGATATTTACAATGGAAACAGCATATAGTATATTTAGTGGAAGCTGAATCACTCTTTATGAACATAGAGAGTTGTTTTGAGATTTTGATTTTTATAAGTTTGTAATCTTCCAGTTTTCATTTAAAATACCCATTAAATGTCTGTGTCACTGGGTTCTCAGTTAATTGCAAGAGGGTGTAAGTTTGATTTATTTATCTAAAGTTATTTCTTCATAAGTTTTGAAAAAAGAATTACAAATATGCAGACGCTTGATGAAATTTGTCAGTCGTGACTTGGATATTCAGCATCCCTTTGATACAGACCCCGATACACATTGATCGAGCCTCTGATAGATTTCTTGTCTCACAGTTTTTTTCCTGCTGGAATAAAAAGCCAAATTCTGTACTATTCCTGACTTGAATTTGTCTGTATAAAATCTCTGTAAATGTTCAGATTAGAGAAATGTTTGATGACCCCAAGGTGGCAAAGTGTTGTGAAGAATGGCACTTTTGGAATTGAGTAGATCTCAGTTTGAATATAAACTTAGGAATGGTATATCCATGGACAGAGTATTTACTTCCTATAAGTTTCTGTTTTCTCCTTTTTAAAATGGGCATAGAACCATAATTCATAGGGCTATTTAAGAATTAAATTAGATGATGTCTACAAAGAACACGACACTTGGAAAAAGGGTAATAAATAGTATATACTACTATTGTTTCATTCAGTTTAGTGTCATAATTTCGGTTCTGAACTTTTGCTTTCCGAATTACACATATCATCCAGAAAATTTTCTGTTTGGAATACATCCTGAAGAATAAACAGTTAAAATGATGTTAAAGAATTTTAGTAATACAATTGAAATCCTAATTGCTGAAATTCCTAGTGATTTCATGAAATGTGTGTCTCTTGTGATACCTTCAAATTACATTGCTCTTTCAGAATCTTTATGGGCCAAAAAATGTGAGGAATCCCTTTTGTTCTTTAATTGTTTATGGTTCATTATAATTATTAATTTTTTTTTACAGTTAAAATAATTTTCCAATAGGGTTCAGTAGAGGAAAGAATTAGATGAGTGTATCATGTATGTTATCATGAAATGCGCTAAGCTCATTTAAATGGTGGTTCCATTTTCCCCTTACAACCCAAGAAAAGGTTATTAAGCGTGGTGCTCTACCCTATGGAAGACCCAGACTTCTCCAGAAGAATAGCTCCGTCTGTCTTCTCTACCAGCACCAGTTTGTGAGTGGTTACAGCCATGACATCCAAATGCCCCTTTGGGCATCCTACACCGTGGACAGAAATGCAAGTATTTGTCACCCCTTTAGCTAGGTGTGGTTATTTCAAATTATTAAGCAAAACATGGAGACCATTGTTTCTCACTGTTAATCTTGGCTTTAACATCAGTTCCCGAATTAGATCACTGAACTGGGAGTCAGAAAAATGAGGCTCTTCCAGTAGCTTGTGACTTTGAGACTCAGCATATTTCTTTTTCTATGAAATGAGGGATGTGCGGTAAAGACTTTTCTTTGCCTTTTTTATTTTATTTTATTTTTTGGTTTAAATATTTTATGGTTCTAATTTGTAATTTCATGAAATCAGTTTTACAGTCAGTCAGTTATTGATCTCTAAATACATAGCATGTGAGCACAAGGATTTCCCTCACCTGCCCAACTCTTACGGGAGCCTCACTGATGGAGAAGCCCATTAAAGCTCAGTAACCTCAGTGCATGTACCATCTACAGAAAGGCCTCCAGACCAAACCACAGAGAAGCTGGGGATGCTCTTCATGCCCCAGACCAGAGGAGTTAGGCCTTGAAAGGAGTGACGGAAAAGATCCCAGAATAAGACCACCTTCCTCCTCACTATCTTCCCCCTGGGTGCTGTGGTGGAAGAGAAACGATGAAGGAGAAAGGCCTTGAAAGTGAGAATGAAGGGAGGAGATGAGATTTAGATCTTACATGGAATTGAGGTTTTTTTGTTTTTTGTTTTTTCAATTACAGCTGGCATTCAATATTTGATGAGTTTCAGGAATGCACCATAGAGGTTAAACATTTATGTAACTTACGAAGGGATTCCCCAGATAACTCTAAAACCCACCTAGCACCATACAAGAATTGAAGTTTTAAACTAGACTGACTGAGCAGATTTCCAGAAACTGAAAATGTCTGGCAAGCTGAAAGATGCCCTTAAGGGATAGACAGGGGATTTGAGAGCACTTAGTTGAGTTGGATTTAAAAAATAAAATTATTGTTAATGTCGCTGAGATTGCAAAATAAAAAGATAGTAATATGTCTATATATGTGTGTGTATATATATATGTATATATATATAATGTAAATCTGTGTTTAAAAATAGATACGCTATACACACACATTCACATATTTACATAAAATTTCTACCTTCAGCTTGATTTAAAAAAAAAGTTTTTAAGACTATATTCAAATACAGTAAACATTTTTTTTTCTTGACTTTGTAATATGTAGCATTCTACACAATGTTTTGTGGGTCCTATCCTATTCATTGTTGTTTAGTACTTGAATTATGGTGTTTTGATGGTTTGAATTTTCAGTTTTCATATGTAATCAAAACTGCAAAACTTCAGAGTCATCACTACTGAGATTTTCATATTACATTGCTATTCAGTGGCATGTTTACACCCCTCCCCCCAACTTTTGGTTGTATAGTTGAGTATGGAAGATAGTCTCAGATCTCAAATACAGTTCCCCATATAAAAGTTAGAAATTGAATAAAAAATAAATTATAAATAAAATTAATACAGCATGGTAGGAAAATATTTGCATGCATGTGATAGATGATTAATATCCTTCATATTGTAAAGAGTTTTGCACTTTAGTTAGAAAAAAAGATGAATTACACTAATAGAAAAATGGAAAAAGGGTGACAGACATGAGCATTATGGAGCTAGAGCTCCATAATTTTATGATGTAGTTCACCTTTAACTATTTACAAAGCAATCTTTTTTTCCATATACCTGATACCTAATGGTTCCTTTCATTTTGTTCTTCAGGACAGTTTCTCTACAGAAGACTTTTCCAACTGCCTTTACCAGGATCTTCGAATTTCTCTTAGTCCTGTCCATAAATGTTCCTTTTATAAAAATAACGCTAAACTGAGTTATGGGTTCCTATCCCCACCACGTAAGTTTCTTTCTCCTGTACCTTCCTTTTCCCTGTCCTCTTTCTCTCTTCCTTTTCCTGTTCTTGTTATGGGGCAGTGTACGTCATTTTGTTTATTTGTTGATGAAAATTGTGAATAAGAAATATAACTACTGAGGAAAATTTTAAAGCTAGGGCTGAAACTTGAGTTTTAGAAAACTTTTTACTTCTGTTTGAAGGGTAGTTGATTTAGTGCAAACATTACATAGGGTATTCTTCACTTTTCTGCATTTCTTTTAAACTGGATTTGATAAAACTCAGTGAGATCAGATGGGTGTATCAGGGTTCTTAGGAAGGAGATACCATTTTGTTTAAAAAGAAAAATGTAGTTTATCAAAGAATTAGGTAAAGGTAGAACCTAAGTGTGCTTGTTTTTTCACCAATACAGGCTTTTTTTTTTGAAGTTAAATATTCTGTTTTTTAAAGTGACAAATTTGTTAATGAGAACACATTTTTAGGCCACCCTAATAAGGCAGAAATCAAAAGGCTCCAGGTGCTCAAATACCTTCAATATCCAGTCCAGTTGCTGGAGTAAGTGTCTAAAGTCAGAACTTGGCTATTGCGTTATAAAAATAGATGAGGTCCAAGCTGAAAATCCATACAAAGAAGCCTTGTACAGCAAGTCCAGGCAGACATCCTGTGATGTTTTTTCTGGGTTGTAGGTGTTGTTCTGAAGCCAGATATTCTCTTTTTTCTTTTCACTGTGAAAGAGTTTAAGGAAAGAATATTGTCAACATGATACACTTTAGTTGAAATAAGGCAAATAAGGTAAAGTTTGAATATGTTTAGTGTGGGTCCTTCTTATTAAGGTTTTTGTTTCTTTGGTAAATTTATTTTGAAGAACAAAAGATCTAAATATGTTATTTTGTTCAGGGACTTGACCAAACACATTGTATTTCCCTTTGAATCAGTACCTGGGAAAGTTTTATGGGTTTAGGATAATACTCAGCTCATTTTTTTAAAGTCCCCCAATAAGAAAGTATAGTTTCTGACGTTATTTGTAAAGAATGTCCTTTTTATTTATTTATTTTTTTGTAGAACTAAACAAAGGTTCGAGTGAAATATATTCTGAAGCACTGCTTACTACTAATGTAGTGCCTATGTACCAGAGTTTTCAAGGTAAAAAATTTCAACCCTATATTTTATTTTAATGAATTTCTGTGTATTATAGGTAAAATTTATATGTATAAGACTGATGTTCTTAACTTAAATGACAAAACATCAAATACATTCTTATAGGTTTGTTTGACTTTGAGAATTCCAGTATACAAAAAAATTCTTCATGTATTAAAGTTATGATACATTCCCATATCTATTACTCTGCTTAGTATTTAAGTGTTTATAAACATTTTTGGTAGAGAAAGTATGTAATGTTCTTGTCTAGCTAATACAGTCCACTAACATTAACTTTTAGTCTGTTTCCCTATTTAACTGTTTGGAAGTTCCTGATAACTGTTTTTGATCTTAAAATGAATAGATTTTTATATTATTAATTATTGAAGCATTTGGCTCTTACAAGAATAAATATACATTTACACTTCCAGTGACATGGGATTTTTAAATATAGAGCATACAAGGAGATTTTTACTCTAATTTACATCTAGAATACTTGTGACTATTTCACAGGGAATATTCAGATATTAACAATAAATCTGAATAACCTGCCTTGTTTCTGATTTTTTTTTTTTAATGTTTAATGATAATATGTGACCAAAAGTTCATGATGAAGCACAAGTTCAGGAATGGCTGAAATAGAGTTGAATTCAACATTTGTCTATTAGTCCTTCCAAAGGCCAAAGCTAAACAATGAATTTTTGGCCTCACACTAAGACCAAAGCCAAAGTTGACTTTATCTCTGATTATTACAAATGCTAATTCTGAATCGTCTGTTGATTTATCTCACATGACAGCGTGGCTTCTTGTTCTTTTGAAACTACACTGTCTTCCTTCTTGTTTCAGTTATATGGCGCTACTTTCATGGCACCCTCCTACCACAGTACGCTGAAGAAAGAAATGGCGTCAATGTTGTCAGCGGTCCTGTGTTTGACTCTGATTATGATGGACGTTATGATTCCGCGGAGATTCTGAAGCAGTAAGAACATATTTCATTTACTCTTAACAGCAGCTATCAAGTGGGATTACCATTCAGATGAGTCATCAGAACATTTTCTCTCTGACAGTATTCAGGTTTATGTATGTGACGTTTCAGAATACGCTGGAAGCCCCCTGATATATCTGATTAGTTTGGATGTTTCGCTCAGTGTTCATTAGAATACTTTTTAGGTGAAAGAAGTAGTGTTTCTCCACCACTTGTCTCAAATGAGCAATTTTTGAGGTCAGATTAAGTACTGAACTCTGCCATATGTAAGAAGGTGACATCAGTGTTTAAAATCTCCATGTGTGGCTAAGATACTGTCTCAATTAACATACTGCTAGTTAGAAGATAAAGAACCATATGGTGTAGCTAGAGGCATCTTGAGTCAAGGAATCAACAGCTATAAAGCTGAAGTGTCCAAGTGTAGGTCTTAGGTGAATGTCACAGCTTTTACCCAACTCTGGATGGAGGGAAATAACAGAATGACGATCTTGAGAAAACCATCAGTGGAGCTGTTTTCATAAAGGAGAGAGGAGAACATTTTAGAAACTGGTTGATCTTTATTAAAATAGTAATTATAATTACAAGCTTTTTTTGAAGCAGTTTTGCTATTAAGGCTTCACCAAAAGGGGACCAAAACCTACTCTGAGATTCAGTCCCTTTCTGAAACCTTCTCTCCCAAGCTGACTTAGGGATTATGGTTTACACACATGTATATATGTGGCCAAGTTAGTTTGTAAAATCACAATTTCTTTTTACTATATTCCTTGAGGCATAAGGGCCCTATATAACTGCTTCACAAGTCACAGCAGTAGAGTAGGTAAAGAAAAGAACTTCATACCTTTCCCATTTGCAGCTTCAACTGGAGCTCTCTGTTTTAATCTGTTTTCTGTACTATGGTACCACATAAATTTATATTTGAAAACAATGATCCTACTACCTTAAATTTTGAAAGATGCTGAAAAAACAAGCAAAAAAACCTAGCTTTGAGACCAAAGGAAATAGGAGAATTAAGACGAGGCAGAGGTGTTACTTGGGACATCTTTAAAAATATGCTGCAATTAAAAGAATAATAATGTTATTGGGATAGGAAAGAAAATCTAGTTAAAGCAAAGAAGACACAGCAACATGTCTTCTCTGAAGGGGATGGAATAAAAAGAAAATCCCAAACCAGTTCTTTCTCTCCATTTTTTGTTCACAACTGCATAGGGTTTAAAAGACTAATAATAATGCTTTAGAATCTTGGTTATAGGTATTCAAAAATGATATTTTTTTCATTAATGCCTCAATTCCTCAATTCCGGTGTGTTATGGTAGAATGTTTAAAACTTCCAAAGTTCATTAAATATGTATAGAAAATAAAAGTTATTTGGGTTGTGTTTATCTCACTGTATTCTAATTCTTATTCTCTCTCAATCTGGCAGAATATGTTGAGGTATTATGATTACTAACTTCTTATAATACAATTAATCATTTGAATTTTATTTTTAGATGTATTAAACATGCTTTGCTGAAGTATTCATTAAAAAGAATATAGTTATTTCTTTCTTAAAGTGAATATTGCCGTATTTTACAGAAACAGCAGACTTATCCGCAATCAAGAAATTCTGATTCCAACTCACTTCTTCATTGTACTAACAAGTTGTAAAAACACATCACAGACTTCCTCACAGTGTGAAAACTTAGATACCTTAGCTTTCATTTTGCCTCACAGGACTGATAACAGTGAGAGCTGTGTGGTAAGTAGCCTTTGTTAACTTACCTTAAACATTGAAAATATAAATACAAGTATATTTGTGTTTGTGTCTTACATCTAACATTACTGCGGAAGAAAACATAACTTGAATATACATATACTTTGAAATTATAGGATGGCCTGAAATTGATGATCCTCTAAGATGACATATCTTTGGAGAAGACCACTCTTGTCTGTTAAAAATAGTAAAAATCAGATTAAAATGTAAAAACCTGGTGACCGTGTATAATTTAGCCACTAAATTCTAGGTTTATTTGAAGTGTGAATTTACTCTGGTTTCCAAACTGGATTTATAATTCCAAAAGTATCAGTACTTTAGAAACTAGTCTTTAAGTTGTGATTAGACAACATTTCAAATTAATTTTCTATATATCACTTTATTATAAAAATCATATGTTTGTCCCTAATTATCTTTTCTTGTTCAATTATCATTCCAGTGTTTGGAAATAATTGGTTTATATTATTTGCTCAAAATTTTAAATAGCTAAACTCTAGTCTTTGAATATCAAGACTGCATTAAAATTTTAGCAATTTTTAAGTTTTTCCTTACGGTAAGCAAATGTTTTTCTCTCAGAGTTCTTCCTTAGTTGTTCTTTTTCCCTTTTTTTTTTCTTTTTTTGTCCACCTAAGTTACACAATGTAAGTCTAGACCTAAGTTGGCAAGTAGATTTGGCTTTCCTACCAACCTCAATGGGTAGGTGGCGAACACCTGGAGTCCTGTGGTCAAAAGGGACTTGAGGCCCAATCTGAGCTTGGCAGGAGGGAGTGCTGTGGTCACTCACCTGTTTATCCCTTCATTCATTCTTTTATTTCTTCTTTGATCCAGCCATTCATCCCTTTAATAAATTTCTGTTGCCAGGTACTCTGCGGTGGTTCCAGGAGTGCAGTACAGTGACCCATTGGCCATCCCTGATCTAGTAGTCTTCCTGTGTATCATCCATTAAAATTAATGAGGATATGTCTCTCTTTAATTGTTTCTCTGATCAACTTACAGAATTAATTGACCAGTCTTCATAGAATATATTTCTCATTAAGCTATTTTTTACTTATGCTTCAGAATTATGTGCAGAACAAAGAGATTTTAATTATTCGGGTGCCTGTTGAGCATCTAACTCTGCTAACTGGTCAGTAGTGGGGCGGCTTTGGATACACACCAAACATTTCCTTCTTTGTTGCTTTATCTCCTTTGAGAGATTAAATTTTCATTAAAACTATCACGTAGTGTTGTGCAGCAAATAACAGAGAACCCAGATATTTGTCCCAGAGGATGAGGACAGCTGCAGAGAAGGAGACAGTGGGGCAGCAGTATTGAGTAGTATTAAGTAGATGTTAGGAGGCTAATGGGAAAATGGAAATTATTGGTCTATTCCCCTTTTATGTGAAGTCTGTATTTATCATTTTTAACTAAAAATTTTCCAAGGGTACAAGAAACTTTATTGAAGGAGATCTTTCAAGTATAATCATAGCCCACCAACCAGTCGGTGTTTTCTTCATCTAACCTTCTCCAGTAGCTTTTTTCAGAAAAATTTACGCTAACACATGCATATATGATTTCCATCTCTATTACCTATGTCAGCTACCACCTCTGCTTCCATGTGCCAGAGTATATGCCTTTAATTCTTTTCTAATTTTATATCAGCTAAGACTTCACTACCTTACCAAAAATGAAATTGTTTTATCACTTCCCCCAAACCCTTTCTTCATTGCAATTATGTATATAACTGATTCTCATAAGAACTAGTGTTTGTATAGTGCATTTGCACACATCATTACATTGGATCCTCAAAACAAAACCTTGTAAGGAGGGTTTAGATAAGGGAATCTGGATTCAGATGTGAAATAACTTGTCTCAGTTTACTTGGTAGGACCAGGATTTGAATCCAAGTTTCTTTATGCTAATTCCCATATGCTTTCTACCATGCCATATTGCTTCTGTTTTCCAACATTTTTTAACCCTACACAACTGAAGTGTCCTGCACGAATGCAATAAATCAGCATCTGTTCCAGGTACACTTTCCTTTCCCCGAATTTGGTACATTTTATTAAGCAAACATACACGATATATATTAGATAGTGAGTTACAAGAGCAAGGATTATGCCTAACAAATTTTATGATATCTGCCACTTAAGAGCCAAAGTGCCATAGCTGATTAAAATAGGGGAGATGGAGAGCTTGGAGGGTAAGTGAACTGACTGTCCTCCAGTGACGATTTTTCTTTATTTCTCACCCTCATAGCACGGGAAGCATGAATCCTCATGGGTTGAAGAGTTGTTGAAGTTACACAGAGCTCGGATCACAGATGTTGAACACATCACTGGACTCAGCTTCTATCAAGAAAGAAAAGAGCCAATTTCAGACATTTTAAAGTTAAAAACACAGTTGCCAACCTTTAACCAAGAAGAGTGATATTTTTTTATTCCAAAAGCACACCATATATCTTTTTGAAAGAAACTTCTATTTTATACAGTCCTCTATTCACAGTATTGCATTGTTTGGAAACTGTCGACCAGAGTTAGAACTGGGAATCCTCTGTGATACGACCATCTCAGGGAAACTGGTGGCCTCAGCATAGCAGCAGAAATGTGTTCCTATTGAGTCTCGCACAAGTTTGAACGTGTAAGGGTTGTTCAAATTTGGGAATAAAGACAGACCAAACCTAAAACTGCTCTTCTACTTCTCTTAAGGACAGAAGTAGCCTGTGAACATTGTCTGGACACCAGATATTTGAATCTTATTATCATTAGTAAACTTTTATGGAGCTGACAAACACCAGACTAATGAATAGGATTGGAATAATCCATGTTATGTTAGTATCCTCACAAGATTTTTAAAGTGATTTTTGAATCTTTTAAAAGTGATTTTGGAATTTCATTTATTTTAGTTTTAATCAAAAAAAAAAAGTCAATGGAAACAAATATTTCTGAGGTCCTCAAAAGCAAAATATGTAATCCTGTGTTATGTGTTTTATTGTGATGGCTTCTCCTGATTTAATGACTCTAACAAGTTAAACTTTGAGGGAATATCTGTGAATTGAGTATATCGACCTGTTATAAAATTTTACCCTACATTTGTACCGAAAAACAGAAATACTCCCATCCTGCTCCCTGGTAATTAACATAGGTTGAAAACAGCTCTAAAAGTGGTTCTTTTAGACTATTAAAATGTCTTATCTTGGTGAAATTTCAGAGAACTTGCCAGTACATGCAAGGTGACATTTTTCATTGAGAAGGTAGGAATGTTTTCCTCTGTGCACAAACATGACCCCACTTGCAGGAGAGCTATATTGCCCTGACTGCTCATTTTGAAGCTCCATAGATTTGAAGACATGTTACCTTCACTTCATATCTTCTTGGTGGTCATGATAAATGAACTTGATTTCTCCACTGCATAGACTATATTCTTTTGTGCCTACCTGTGAACCTTCAAAAGCTACGTTCATTTCTAGGCTACTTGGTTCTAATTTAGGTATTCTATTAGTACACCAAATATTTGTATTTGTCTTTCATATGATAGTCATTCTTCAACTGCCTCTGGGCCACAAAGGCTTTTAGATAATACAGTATGCACCCAAAAATTATTTAATAATTTAGAAAGTTTCATTGCTTTCTGTTTTAGTCCCATAGATCTCTGAAACTCTGTACATTATTTTTTATTTAAAGTTTTTCTTTTTTCTCTGTTGTTCAAATTGAATAATTTCTATTGTTCTATCTTCAAGTTCACTGATTCTTTCTCTGTGTAATCTATTCTGCTGTTGAGCCCATCTACTGAATTTTTTTTAATTTCAGTTATTGTATTTTTTTATTTCTAAAATTTCCATTTGGTTCTTTATATCTTTTAATTCTTTGCTGAGACTTTTTTTTATCTCTGCTGAGACTTTCTGTTTTCTCATTTGTTTCAAGAATGTTCACAATTGCTCAATGAAGCATTTTTATGATGGCTGCTATAAAATCCTTGTCACATAATCCTGACGTGTGTGTCATCTTTATGTTGGCATCTATTGTCTTTTTCATTCAAAAAGATTGTCCTGATTTTTGGCGTGATGAATGATTTTAAATTGAAACATGGATATTTCAGGTATTACGTTACAGTTAAACCATCTGTTTTTAGCAGTTTCTCTGAACATCACCCTAGCAGGGGAATTGGGGGCTCTGCCTTGTTACTGACAGGTATGTTAGAGTTCAGGTTCCCTATTCAGCCTCCGTTGACACTTGGGGTAAGAGAGGACCCTTGTTACTGGACATGGTGGGAATTCAGCTCTGCACGCGGCCTCCATTGATGCCTCCCTGGCTGGGATGTGCAGGACGCCCAGTTACTACCCTGACATAGTCTCCACGGACACTGGACAGGGCTGGCAAGGAAAGCTTTATTATCACCAAGTGGAGATGAAATTACCAGTTCTCTACTCAGCCTTCTCTAGCATCACCCCGCAGGGCACTTGGGGCGCCTGTTCATAGCCTGGCAAGGGTGAAAGTCTAGGCTCCATACTCTGTCTCTGCTGATATAGATGGGATCGTGGTCTTTTCTGTAGTGTTTGGCTGGAGTGCAGCAGTTATTGCTTTCTTTCTTGCTAGGCGGTTCCTCTTCTGTTCCTTTGGATAGAGGCCTTTCTTGAGGCTTCTTTTTGTCTATACTCGGTGTTTCCAGGTTGCTGACTTCTTCAGCTCCAAGTCTGGGATATATGAGCTACCAAGAAAACTTGGGAATGCATGACACTGTTGTTCCTTGTGTCCCAAGGTCCCTAGCCTGTGTGTCTTTGCTACCTTTCAGAATTTTCCTGTTTGTTTTATATGTAATAACCAAGCTTTTTATCTGCACTTAGCAGAAGTGTCTCATTGGTTTTTATGTATTATTCAAAACACATGCAGACTCGATTGCCTCTATATAAAACATCTTAGTAAATATTAATTAAATGGATAGATGCCTCTTCCCTTTGCCAGACACTAGGAATACAAAGAAACACAAGTTATAATCATTGTGGACCTGAAGAGAGAAAGGAGGCAGCAGAAGTGTAAATGATCCTTAAAAGATGGTAAATGTTGCCATGGAGCCATGGGTGAGGTGCCAGGGAGTACAAAGGATGCACTGGGTGCTGCTTGGCAGTTTCAGCAGTGGCTTCCCAGAGGTAGTGACATTGGAGATGGGACTTGAAGGATGAACTGAAAGCTCTTCAGGCAAATAGGTGAGGAAAGGGTATTCTAGCCTCTCTGAGATGGATACATTTTGGCATTTTCTCATTTACTACTACTTCTGATATTTTCTACAAGTGTCACTGTGACCAGCTTATAATATTCAACTATTTCATTTTTCTTGCTTTGTTATAGTAATCTCCCATTCTTAAAGGAAATGTCAGACTATCACTTCTATGCTGACTCTTTAAAGTAAACGGCGTCCATATTTCTTCCTACTTAGCTTTTTTTCCTCCAGGTGGTGTTACACAGTATTCCTTTCTTTTGTTCTTTAAAGAGATACTTCCTTTCACAATTCATCAGGTTTAAACATGTGACTAGTCACCACTTCCCCAATTTGAATGGCAAATTCCTATGACCATATATGAAAACGTTCTCCTTCAATAAAGGGTATTTTTTGCTTCTCAAATGCTAAGCACGACTTTATTTATCTCTTACTGTCATGCCTCTGGTCAGTATTTCTTAAATGAGGTAAGTAACAGGGATAGAGCTGAACCACCTACTCCTGCAGCAGAGGCTCTTAATTCCCTTGATATTTTTCTGTCATTAGCAACAATAACTGTCCTGCCCTGCTCTGTAGGTACATGCTAATAGAAACTGGCATTTGAACTTTGAAACTAACTATGATGACTATATTTCATGTTGAAGCCTATCACAGGAATTTTCATAAACATTAAGTCAAATTCTATTATGGGTACAGTCCAAGGACACTCTCCCTGATTTGGGGCCAGTCTAAATATTGTAAGGTGGAAAAGAAAAGTCTTCTACAAAATATAAGTGTCTCCAAGCTAAAATGTGGATTTACAAATAAAAGTTGTATATTCAGAAGCTTGGTTACTTTCCTGGGTGGTGTGTGTGTTTTTGGAGGGTGGGGGCACATGATGGGTGGTGGTGTTTCTCCAGGGACTGATACTGAGTGCAAGGATTCTGGACAATTAACCACAGCTGTGTTGTTGGAATGAGAGGCTCCAAAGTTCATTTCAGGTTAACTGAGTAAACATCCATTTCTGATCTGTGACCTATATTCTTGTTTCTGGTATTTTAATTACATTTCATCATACTTCCAGGTAAAAACAAACAACAGGCATGTATAAATATCCTTCCAGTACTTAGATGGTCTGAAACCAGAGGGAACATCTCCAACTTGTAACTTCCATAGATTTTTTTTAAACACGACATTTTTGCATTTATCCTGTCCATTATATATAAATAGTGACTGGAGAAAAAAATCAAAATGTTGTCTAGAAATCATATCCATACCAAGAAACAGACGCATAAAATATGTGTTAGCATAGTAGAAATGAAAGAATCTGTGGAATAGGTGGTATATCTATGGGATGCCAACAGGAAGTGACAACATGAAAGAAGCCCCTTTCATCCCACCAGGTACAGTTTTAAATTCAACTTCAGACTTGCACATAAACATCCTCAATTCAGGGGACACTTGGAGGATTTTAATGAAAGTTAACACATTTGAAATTTATATCCAATTTCACTATATATCAGAAATTCAGAACTCAGACTAGACTTCAGCTTTCACAGAACAGATGTAAAAAGCAATTTAATAAATATCCAGGAAATGAGATTTCTATAACATCTCTTAGTAATTCTGCCCCATGATGCCCGGGTATTTTTCACTATCAGAAACGTTTTATGCCTACACTTGGATGGTGTTGTGCTGAGCATAATATAAAGGAAATGATACAGGCCTTGGTACTGAAAATTTGTAAGTTAATAAAAACTTGAGAGGATTTTAGATAAATGAGATCAAAATTTTCTCAGTCCAGTGAATGGATCTCATTGCTCAAATTTTCACAATTTAAAAAATCTCAGTTAACACAATTTTGAATTCTCTATCATAAAATGTTCTATACCTTCACACAATTTAACTGTCTTTGTTTTGAAGAGTTACTTATATTAAGCTCCAAATAAACAGGGTAGTAAATGTGTGGGTCATTTGTGAACTTGTTTCTTTTTAAAATATCACCATAGTTTAATGTTTTGAGGAACCTCCACACTGCCTTCCATAGTGGCTACACCAGTCTGCACTCCCACCGACAGTGTGTGAGGGTTCCTTTTTCTCCACAGCCTCTCCAACACTTGTTACTATTTGTCTTGTTGATGACAGCCATCCTAACTGGGGTGAGGTGGTATCTCATTGTGGTTTTTATTTGCATTTCTCTGATGATTAGTGATGAGCATTTTTTCATATGTCTATTTGCCATTTGTATGTCTTTGGAGAAATGTCTCTTCAGGTCCTCTGCCCATTTTTCAATTGGGTTGTTTGTTTTTTTTGTTGTTGAGTTTCATGAGTTCCTTGTATATTTTGGATATTAGCCCCTTATCGGAGGCACTGTTTGCAAAAATCTTCTCCCATTCAGTTGGTTGCCTCTTTATTTTGTTGATGGTTTCTTTTGCTGTGCAGAAGCTTTTAAGTTTGACATCGTTCCATTAATTTATTTTAGCTTTTACTTCCCTTGCCTTTGGATTCAAATTCATAAAACGCTCTTTGAACCCAAGGTCCATAAGTTTAGTACCTATGTTTTCTTCAATGCAGTTTATTGTTTCTGGTCTTTTGCTTAAGTCTTTGATCCATTACCGTATGACCCAGCAATCCCTCTCCTGGTTATCTACCAAAAAAATCTGAAAACATTTATCCATAAAGACAAATGTGCTTCAATGTTCATTCCAGCTTTATTTATGGTGGCCAAGACATGGAAACAACCAAAATGTCCTTCGATAGATGAATGGATAAAGAAGTTGTGGTATATATACAAAATGGAATACTATTCGGCGGTAAGAAAAGATAAAATAGGGCCATTTGTGACAACATGGATGGATCTTGAGAATATAATGCTAAGTGAAATAAGTCAGACAGAAAAAGCAGAGAACCATATGATTTCACTGATAATGTGGTATACAAACCAAAAACAACAAAAGAACAAGACAAATGAGAAACAAAAACTCATAGACACAGACAATAGTTTAGTGGTTAACAGAGGGTAAGCGGGGAGGGGGTGGTACATGAGGGTAAAGGGATCAAATATATGGTGATGGAAGAACTGACTCCGGGTGGTGAACACACAATGGGATTTATAGTGATGTATTACAGAATTGTACACCTGAAACCTATGTAACTTTACTAACAATTGTCACCCCAATAAACTTTAATTAAAAAAAAAAAAAAATATATATATATATATATATATATATATATATATATATATATATATATATATATATATATAACCATAGTTTAACTCAACAGCACACTTCAGGACATTGCAACTAGATGAGATTCAATTAGATCAATATTGACAATAGGTTTCAAAGCTGTGTTTTCTCTATCTCAAGGAATTAGGCATTGGGGATAAGTTGCAGAGCAGGACAAATGAGATACCTGGCCCTTGGTCCTTACTTATCAATGTTTCACCTTTATTTCAAAGCCCAGCCCAAGGCCCCTGTTCTTAAATATCACTCCTCTTCTGCGCCATACTCCTAAGGTACTGGTTATGTGACTTAGCGTTTTCTTCTAGGTGGAATAAGTGGAATTAACCAATCTTTTCCTCTCTCCCTCCCTCCCTCTTTCCCTCCCTCCCTCCCTCCCTTCTTTCCTTCCTTCCTTCCTTCTTTCTTTCCTTCCTTCCTTCTTTCCTTCTTTGCTTGCTTCCTTCCTTCCTTAATTCCTTCCTCCTCTTTTATCCTGTAGTATATATTTGCTGAGTTTAATGCTATTTCTTTTTATCTTACTTATGGTTGACATTCTTCTTGAAGCTTTTTCTGAAAAATTTCAAGAATACACAAGAATCAGAGTATAATGAAGCTCCATGAATCCATGTCCAGTTTCCCTGATTACAATTCTAACAGCGTTATTTAATCTATCACTCATTTAAAATTATTTTTTTACATTCAATATTATTTTATATTAATTTCAGGTGTACAGCATAATGGTTAGACATTTATATAATTTAAGAAGCGATCCCCCTGACTAGCCTAGTACCCACCTAGCACTATATATAATTATTAGCACATTATTGACTGTATTTCCTATGCTTTACTTTACATCCCTATGACTATTTTGTAATGACCAATTTGTACTTTTTAATCCCTGCACCTTTTTGACTCTGCCTCCACCCCTCCTGTCTATCACCCCAACAAATCTAGTACACATCTAACACCATACATAGTTATTAAATAGTATTGACTACATTCCTTATGCTATAACCTACACCCCAATAACTACTTTGTAACAACCAATTTGTACTCAATTCCTTCCCCTTCTTTCACCCACACCCCAAAACCCCTCCCATCTAGCAACTATCAAAATGTTTTCTGTGTCTATGAGTTTGTTTCTGTTTGTTAATTTTGTTCTTAACTTCCACATATAAGTGAAATCACTTATCTGCATCTGTCTTTTTCTGTCTGACATACTCAGCACAACACACTCCAGGTCATCCATGCCACCACAGATGGTAAGGACCCATTTCCTTCCAGGTCCAAGGAATATTCCATTGTAAATACGTATATACTACCTCCGTTTTATCCATTCTTCTATTGATGGACACCTAGACTGCCTCCACATCTTGGCCATTGTAAACAATGCTGCAATATTGTTTATATATAAATGTGTACATCCCCTCAAAGTAGCTTGGGATTCTTCAGATAAATACCCTGAAGTGAGATTACTGGGTCATTACTTGTCTCTTGTTATAGCCTTTGTTTTAAAGTCTATTTTGTTTAAGTATAAATATAGCTAACCAAGCTTTGAAAGTAATTATTGATAGGTATGTAGCTATTGACATTTTATTATTCATATATATTTTTTTCTGTCTTAAAGAAGTCCGTCTAACATTCCTTGTAATACTGATTTTGTGATGATGAACTCCTTTAGCTTTTTCTTGTCTGGGGAATTCTTTATCTGTCCTTCAATTTTAAATGATTGCTTTGCTGGGTAGAGTAGTCTTAGTTGTAGGTCCTTGCTTTTCATCACTTTGAATATTTCCTGCCAATCCCTTCTGGCCTGCAAATGTTCTGTTGAGGAATCAGCTGACAATCTTATGGTTCTGGGGCCTCTTGGTGTGGGCTCTGGTGCAGACGCAGGTCAGCCACTGCCGGTGACTGACCAGTGGCTACCTGGTGGGAGCTGCCAAGTAATCCACAGTTGTTCGCTGCCTGTGCTAACCCTGGAGAAGAGTTGGAAAGGCCACACTGTGAACTGAAGACTTTGCCACCAGTACTAGGCCTGAGGTAACTCCACAAAAAGCCAGGACACCCAGAGGCCTGCTGCCACCTGCTGGCTCACTTAAGATTCAGCCAATGATAAAGCCTTGTGCATACACAAGTTAAGTGAGGCAGGGTCTCAGGGAGTCACTAGAGTTGTGCTCAGCAGGTTATTGTAGACTCTGGTTTGGTGCCAGTGCTGTGCCTGGAGCAACTCAGAAAAAGTTTCAGAGCACATGGAAGCCAGTTGCTGCCTGTCTGGAGCCCATGGACTCTGATAGTTTTCTTAGAAAGAGTGCAATGGGAAAGGGGCTGCTCTCAGGTAGAGAAAGTGCCTCCAGCTGTGTGTGAGTTAGGTGGGGCAGGGATCCCAGCTGAGTCAATAAGGCGGAGCAGAGGAGCTTGCCAGGCCAATCAGATTCAGATTTGGCCTATGGGGGCGGGCTCAACATAGAAAGGATAGTACCTGCCTGCCAGCTGCAGGGAAGAGGACCCCTCACTGAGAAAATGCCAACTGTTCTCCAGTCCTCACCCTGAAGCCCCTGCCATCCCCCTCCTCCCTCACCCCCTCCCAGAGTTCTCCAAGGCCACTTGAGTCACCGTCCCTCCGCTGGAGCCAAAGGTGAATGCCTGAGAGTGTGTGAGTCTGTGTTCGGGCCATGTAAGAGGACATCTGGGTTTCCTGCAGCCTTCTGTCCCACCTGAACAGTTGGAATTCCTACTGTTTTCCACAGCCAGATGTTGTGGGGCTTCTCTTCCCGGCAGTAGTACTTCGGGCTGGGGAGCCTGGTGTAGGGGGTTGGGGAGCCTCGCTCCTTCTGGGGGAACTTCCACAGCCAAGGTATCTCTCCTGATTCTCAATTGCCACAGGAAGTTTTGAACTCATTCTTCATCCTGCCCTGTCCTACCAGTTTCAATGTGGCGTCTTTATATTTTCGGTTATACTGAACTTCTGTTTGGCTAGATTTCAGATGGTTCTCCAGGTTGATTGTTCTATAATTTAGCTATAATTTTAATGTATTCATGGAAGGATGCAGGCTTAGTGTTTATCTACTCCACCATCTTGCATTTCTCCTCAGTTGACATTCTATTTTACTCTGAGATGAGGTGTGACCATCTTTTAGTATTGTCTGAGAATTATTTTTTTTTTTCCTTTAAACTACAGTGTCAAGGAAGAATATTTTGTGTCCTATGTACTTTTTTGAAACTCAAGGGTAGATAGGGATGGGAGAAAAGATTGACAAAGTTTGTCTTAGACCTTCTTTGACATTTGGGATATTTCCCTCTTTAGAGATTGTCTTATAAAGGGTTCACTTCATCTGAGTATAAACAATTCCTATGTTGGATACTCTTGGACTTTGGCTCATTTCCTCAATTTAGCTCATACCCAGGAGATTCTACATCTCTGTCAACCCTATTTTCTCTTTCCCTGTTTTGCTATTTGTTCCCCCCAATGTAGTTCCCATTATGTTTCCCATTTCACCACTATGGTAGATTGTTTGCTTTTTCCATCCTGCATGCCCCTTTGCAATGTGACTTTGCTACACCATCCCTCAAATGTGGGCTAACTTGTGACTCACTTTGACCAGGTAGAATGTGGCAGAAGTGACTGATGAGGTTGCCTTGCACCTTATGTTTTCAGCTCTGTAAATGTTCCTACCACAATGTAAGGAAGCCTAGGTGAAACTACTGAATGATGAGAAAAGATGAAGGAGAGAGGCTCAGCTCAGAGCCTGTACCAACACCTCATATGAGAGGGTAAAGCCATTTTCTGCCCTCCAGCCCTAACAGAGCTGCCAGGTGACTGTATCTGTGTAAGTGGCCTCAGTTGAGACCATCAGAAGAACCAGTTATCTGAGTATGGCCACAGAATTTGAGAAATATTAAATCTTTCTTAGATGCTCCAATGTCTTGAGAGGTTTTTTATGCAACAATATATAATTAATACCTGAAAGCAATGGTACTATAAGAACAACATGCAGCATTGGCTTTGAAACCAGGCAGTGGGCAGAGATTAGAAAATGGTAAAAAGACTATTGAAGGCAGAAGAAAGAACTACCTGTGTATGTGTCATGTAATGTTGGAGTTCTTCAAAATTTATTTCTAATTGTTTGTGAAGCACTCTGAAGGTGACAAGGCTGAGCTTAAAATGGAAACACCAGTCATCTGTGTGTACGTATTGATTTCATATTTAAAAGGACATGTTGATATGCACCCACGTCCACTGCAGCATTAGTAACAAGAGCCAAGAGGTCAAAACAATCCAAATGTCCATTGATGGATGAATGGATAAACAAAATATAGCATATACGTACAATAAAATATTATTCAGCCTTAAAAAGGAAGGAAATTTTGTCATATACTATAACATGGATGAACCTTGAGGACACTATGCTAACTGAAAGAACTCAGACACAAAAAGACAATATTTTATGATTCCACTAATATGAGGTATCTATAAGGAGTCAAATTAATAAAAACAGAAAATAAAATGGTGGTTACCAGAGGCTAGGGGAAGGGCAAAATAGGGAGTCTAATGGGTATAGAGTTTGTGTTTTTTAAGATGAAAAATTTCTGGAGATCTATTGCATGAATATATTTACCACTACTGATCTGTGCACTTAGAAATGGTTAAGATGGTAAAATTTTTTATGTTTTTTTGCTTTTGTTTTTGTTTGTTTTATTACAATTTAAAAAATAATCAAGTTGGGGTGAGGACATGTTGACAGGATGTGTGGTAAGGCCTGACTATAAATGGGGAACTTGCAAGTTTATGAATATGCTTCACAGCAATAATAAATACAACAGCAGTAAAAATAACAAAAACAATTGTCACTTTAGAAACTGTTAGTTCTATAAATGTAAGCCTTGGGTAAAATTGAACGTAGGAAACTCCTGCAGCCACAGATAGTACTCCTTAGATTCCAGCTCTAATCTAAAGGGTAGTTCTCCCCCTGCTGGCCATCTTGTAATTGTTCAGCTTTAGGAAATAATGAGGACTTCATGTTTCCTGTAAGATTAGATGCTTTCATTCACCAAAATATTTCCTGTAGAGACACTAAACTCCCATTGCTATTTTCTGAAATTATCACTCATTTCTTCTTTCATTTGTTAAAATGAATGTATAGTTAATTTGTACATAGCTTACTCATTTACCAACCTTTATTTAACCCCTAATATGTGCTAGGCACTGTGCTAAAACACAGGTTTCAAAGATGACGTTAGTGTGGACCTAGGTTTGACATCTAACAGAGTTACATAGACATGTAAATCATTAAATCAAATACAGTAAAGAGTTATAAGTGTAATAGAAGTCATCCATATACTGGAGTATAAGAATTGAGGCTTGAAGGAGGTTCAGAAGAAGTATAATTAACAAATTAGATCCCTGTCCTTAGAATCCACGGCAAACAATTATATTGTCAAAGAGCATCCCTTTTTTTCTAGTTGGATTTTTTAAAAATAGCTTTTTATTTTGAAATAATGACAAAAGGAGTTACAGATAGTCCAAGTAGTCCCATGTCTCCTTCACCCAGTTTTCCTAGTGACTGCATCTAAGCGATTATATCATATGTTTAGATTTGGTAAGCACCATTACAATCAAGATACACAGCATTTCATCACCAAAAAGACCTCCCAGTGCTACCCCTGGCTAGTTACACCCACCTCCTCCCTCCACCATCCCTAACCCCTGGCAACTGTTCATCTGTTAAAAGATGACATTGGTCCCTGGAGATGACATCTGATAGAGAGACATAGACATAAAAATCATGTAGATCAAATGCAGAAAATATACTAAACTATACTGTCATTTCAAGAATGTTATATAAATGCAATCTTACAATATGTGACTTTTTGATAGTGGCTTTTTTTTCCACAGTCTAGTGTCCTTGAAATCCATCCAAGTTGTTACATATATCACTAGTTTGTCCTTTTTTATTGCTGAGCAGTATTTTTGTTATGGATGTACATATTTTGTTTAAATGTTCTCCTATTATACGATGTTTTGGTTATTTCCAGTTTTTAGCTCTCATAAAACTGCTAAAAACAGTCATGTGTAGGTTTTTGTGTGGACATAAGTTTTCATTTCTCTGGGATAAATGCCCAGGAGGAAGATTACTGGGTTATATAGTAAGTGTGTTTAGGGTTTTTTTTCGTTTGGTTGGGTTTTTTTTTTTTTTTTTTTGAGAGACTGCCAAACTATTTTCCAGAGTGGCTGTATAATTTTTATATCACCACCACCCACAAAGTATGAAAGATTCAGTTTTTCCTCATTTTTGCCAGCATTCCAGTTTGTCACTAGATATTATTTTTGTTGATTGGGTAGGTATTTTGATCTCTCATAGTAATCTTATTGCATTTCTCTATTCAATGATGATGTTGAATATGTTTTCACGTGCTTATTTGCCATCTATACCCTCTTTAGTGAAACATCTTTTCATATCTCTTGCCTGTTTGCTAATTGAATGGTTTATTTTTTACTATTGCGTTTTGATAATTCTTTATAAATTCTAAATATGAGTTTTTTATCTGATATATGGTTTGCAAATATTTTCTCCTAGTCTGTAGCTTGTATTTACTCCTGCAACAGGGTCTTATGAAGAACAAGTGTTTTAATTTTGATGAAGTCTAATTTATCTTTTTTTCCTTTTATGAATCATGCTTTTGGTGTCAGGTTTAAGAACTCTTCACCAAGCCTTAGGTCCTGAAGATTTTCTTTTGTAAGTTATTTTATTAAACAATTTATAGTTTTACATTTAAATCTATGATCCAAAAATTTGCATTAATTTTTGCATAAAATATGAGGTTTAGGGCAAAGTTAATATTTTTGTCTGAATAATCCAGTTGCTCCAGGGCCACATGTTAAAAAGCTTATCCTTCCTCTATGATGTCACTTTTGGACCTTTGACAACAACCAGGTGGGTGTATTTTCATGGCTTTGCTTTAACAACAGTGACATCAGTAGACGAAGAACTCAGAAGATAGAGCTCCTTAGAGTTCAATTGGATCTTGAGATACAATTTGTCCTTGAGTGTTGCCTCTCTTCCCCCAGCAGATGGCAGTAAATGATTATGGGAAACTCTGTAGCAAGCGTCAGTGTAAAAGACTTTGGCATTTACTTAGGGCTGTTTGGAAAGGGGAATTCCAAGAGCATGTTGGATAGCCTACTAATCTGAAGTTAGCTTTTAGTTTGACTATCACCTGAAAAACTATTTTGTTTGGTGTCTCCGAACTGGAGAAGTGCTACCTACTGTTGAAGCATAAAACAGATTTACAGCAGAGCTGTTTTAGTTGTACAGGGACATGAAACTTGGAGCTTAACTTCTCAGTGCCTCTCTACCCCAATAAATTAGACCTTGGGGACATCAGCTTTTCATGGGAACAACCAACCTGCAATTCTTTCTAGTCACCTCCACCTAGATGTCTGACAGCCATCTCAAATGCAACATGTTCAGACCAGGTAATGGTATGCTAGATACAGCAGCCTTCATGGGCTTCTAAGAGCCAGTTGATAATTTGTTAGAGATTTTGCAAGCTGGATGACTTTGCATTGATAGTTTGAAATTGGCTATCATGGAAGCATTTATAATAGAAAGTGTCTTTTGCTATAAACCAGGACTTTCCACCAACTCTGGCTGGTTGTTAAATATTCACCAGTATTCCACTGATTCAAACACACTTGCTTTGTCCCTTAACAATACTTCTGCCCACACATCCTATCAATTCCCAAACCTCAGATTATCTCACTCTCCAAAGCCCAGTTCAAATTCACCTCCTCCCATGGTCAACTAATATTTGACAAGGGAACCAAGAATATTCAATGGAGAAAAGACAGTCTCTTCAATAAATGGTGCTGGGAACATTGAATATTCACATATAGAAGAATGAAACTGGATCTCTATTTTACACCACTCACAAAAACTCAAAATGGATTAAAGACTGAGATGAAAATCTTTAATACTATAAAACTGATACTATAACATTCCTAGAAGAAAACGTAGGAAAAGCTTCTTGACATTGTTCTTGGCAATTATTTTTGTGTATATGACACCTAAAGCACAAAACAACAAAAACAAAAATAAGCAAGTACGACTATATCAAATGAAAAAGCTTCTGCATAGCAAAAGAAATGATTAACAAAATGAAAAAAAAAACAACCTACAAAATGGGAGAAAATATTTGCAAATTGCATATTGGATAAAGGTTTAATATCTAAAATATATAAGGAACTCATATAATTCATTAGCAAAATAATAGCAATAGCATTCCAATTTAAAATGTGCAAAGGAGCTGAATAGACATTTTTCCAAAGACGATATTCAAATGACTAACAGATACATGAAAAGGTGCTCAACATGACTAATCGTCAGGGAAATGCAAATCAAAACCACAATGAGCTATCACCTCACATCTGGTAGAATGGCTATCATCGAAAAGATAAGAGATAAATATTGGCAAGGATATGGAGAAAAGGGAACCCTGTGTACTGTTAGTGGTACTGCAAATTGGTGCAACCACTGTGGAAAACAGCATGGGGGTTCCTCAAAAAATTAAAAATAGAACTGCCATATGATCCAGCAATCTTACTTCTGCATATACATCCAAAGGAAATAAAATTACTATCTCAAAAAAATATCTGCACCCCATGTTCACTGAAGCATTATTTACATTAGCTGAGATACGGAAACAACCTAAGTGTCCAAATATAGATGAATGGGTAAGGAAGATATCATATATATATATATATATATATAAAATATTTATATTATATGTAATATAATATATATTATTTATATATGTGTCCTATATGTGACATATAATATAGTACATATAATATATAGTACATATAATATATCATACATATAATATATATTACATACAATGTATATTACATATAATATATAATGCAATATTATTTAGTCATAAAAAAGGAAATCTTGCCATTTGCAACAATATAGATGGTTCTTGAGGTATTATGTTAAGTGAAATCAGTCAGACAGAGAAAGACTATATGATCTCATTTTTATGTGCAATCTTTAAAAAATGAACTCATAGAAACAGAGAACAGATTGGTGGTTGCCTGATGGAGAGAGTGGGAGAAATGGGTGAAGGAGGTCAAAAGATAAAAACAAGCACATTCACTTCCTCCTGCAGTGACTTGCTTCCCCGCCCCTGCCACTACTCCAGTGCTTCTGGCTTCTAAAGCACTTTATTTATGTCACAGGGCAAAATAGTCTTATTTTATAAAGTGTGCTTCTGAAGAGTCTAGTGGCTAGATACCAGACTGTGAGTTTCTACAGGGGATTTTGAGGACTGTCTGCAAGAGCGTGGCTATCTCGGTGGCTATGGTAGAACTTGGCATATGGTAAATACTCAAATGGTTATGGTTTTGGTTATTGCCACAGAATGACTTTATAATTCTTTTATGTTCACCATCTTACCTCACCAACTTATTAACATCATTTTTATCTGTCATCTTCACTCATCCTGTTATATTTATTACGTTTTACTCATAACTCTGAATGTGCCCCGTAGCCACCTCCCACCGTCTTCATCTTGGTGTGTGTTCTTTCCTGTCTCCATAGAGTATCTTTTCCCATTTCCCTCAAGGTCTCGCTCAAATGCCATTTCTTCTATGGAGCTTTTTTCTCCTCATTCTTTTGATTCTGCTACTCCAAGTAATCTGATCTCTCAACAGCATGAGTCTTTAAATTTGTCCACTAACTCCTAAAATTCCTTTAAAAGGGGAAACTGAAATAATCCACTGTGGTTGACTAAACCGCAAAGAGAAATGCTGGAGTTCATGAAGAATATTCTGAGAACCTTGCCAAAGTCACTCCCTTGTCCAGACCAAACAGGAGTGTGAATGATGGATAGAGATTTCGGATGTGGGGTATAATGAAGGGGAGGAGGGCTTGCGTTCTAATTCAAGTGGTTGCCTGTTTGGCGGCACTCCCTGGAGGTGAGAGGGCTGTTTGTGCTCTCATCCATATCAAAGGTGCCCTTAACACCCTACATTCCAGGTCTGTTAGCCTTCCCCATAAAACCATGTTTGGAGAGATACCTCTGGGGAGGGAATTTTGGTTTGAAACTGGAAGAAAGCAAGCCTGAAACTTAATTCGGAAGTAAGAGATATATCAAGGGAGAAAAGGCAACAATTTTGAAGTGGAAAATATCTTGTGAAGAGTATAAATAGTGGCTTTTAGGTGGCATATGGGGCAGTGCTGCTGCCAACCCTTTCATTAGCTGACTTCCTGTGCCCCACTGGGACTGTCTTCTGGGGGCTGATTGCTGTCTTTGATGCTTCTAACTAGCCAGTGTCACTACTCAGGCCATGGATTCTAGGATTCCAGAAAGATAGGTAGCCTAGCAAAGAGTTAAAGAAGTTCTGCTTCAGAAAAGCTGATCTATCAATCACTTATAAAGAATTTGTAGGACACCTGTTACCTGCCAAGAACAGTGACAGATGCTGGGGGTAGGGGATGCAAAAATAAATATGATGTCAACTTTTTTTGGTGCTCCTGATAAAGTGAATTGTTTTCATTTGCCTGAGAAGACAATATAAAGAATGAAGTGTTTGCATATGTTAAAAATGATACTACCTTCTACTTTTTAATTCCCCTCACTTGTTCCTCTCCTTTAGTTCAATGATACGCCTTTTTAAAAGAGATTTTTATTAAAATACAGTGAACATATAGTATTATATTAGTTTCAGGTGGGCACCATAGTTGCATATCTCCATGACTACTGTGTAACAACCAATTTGTACTTCTTAATCCCCTTTTTCACCCACCCTTAACCCCCTCCATCTGGCAACCGTCAAATCATTCTCTGTGTCTATATATTTGTTTCTGCTTTTTTTTTTTTTTTTTTTAGATTCCAGTGAAATCAGATGACATTTGTCTTTCACTGTCTGACTTACTACACTCAACACAATATCCTCTAGGTCCCTCCATGTTGTCACAGAGGGCAAGATTTCATTTTTTTCTAATTGCTGAGTAATATTCCATTGTATATATGTATTCCCTTTTCATTATCCATTCATTCATTCAGAGACACCTAGGTTGCCATCAGATCTTGGCTATTGTAAATAATCCTGCAATGAATATGTGGATGGACACATCCCCTTGAAGTAGCATTTTGAGTTTCTTTGGATGTATACCCAAAAGTGGGATTATTGGATCCTTCTTTATCTCCTCTTATAACCTTTCTTTTAAAGTCTGTTTTGTCTGGTGTAAGTATTGCTACCCCAGCTTTTTTTTTTTTTTTTTTTTCATTTTCATGAAATAACTTTTTCCATCTCTTTACTTTCAGTCTTTTGATCTGAAATGTGTTTCTTGTAGATAGACTATGTATGGGTCTTGCTTTCTTATCCGTTCAGCCACCCTATGTCTTCTGATTGTAGCATCTAATCAGAAGAAATGTAAACTACCATTTACATTTAATTATTGATAGGTAGTTATTGCCATTTATTATTCATATTTTTGACCTTTTTTTTTTTATCTTAAATCCGCCTAAGATTCCATGTAATAATGGTTTGGTGGTGATGAGCTCCTCTCGCTTTTTCTTGTCTGGAAAACTCTTTATCTTTAAATCATAGCTTTGCTGGGTAGAGTCGTCTTGTTTGTAGATCCTTGCTTTTCATCACGTTGAATATTACCTGCCAATCCCTTCTGGCATGCAAAGGTTATGTTGAGGAATCAGCTGACAATCTTATGGGATCTCCCTTGTAGGTAGCTAACTGCTCTTTTCTTGCTGCTTTTAGGATTCTCTCTTTGTCTTTAACCTTTGGCATTTTAATTATGTGTCTTGGTGTGGGCTTCTTTGGGTTCATTTTCTTTGAGAACACTCTGTGCTTCCTGGCCTTGTATAACTATTTCCTTTGCCAGGTGAGGAAAGTTTTTCATCATTATATATCAAATAGTTTTTTCAATTCCTTGCTCTCTCCTCCTTTTGGTACTTCTATAATGCAAATGTTGGTATGCTCAATATTATCCCAGAAGCCCCTTAGACTGTCCTCATTATTTTGCAATCTTTTTAAAATTTTTACTGTTCTGATTGGGTGTTTTCTGCTACCTTATCTTCTAAATCACTGATTTGATCCTCTGATTCATCTAAACTACTGTAGATTCCCTGTAATGTATTTATTTCAGTTATCATATTCTTTATTTCTGATGGGTTCTTTTTTATGTTTTCTATCTCCACTTTTATGTTTCCTATCTCTTTGTTGAAGTTCTCCCTGAAATCATTGAGCATCCTTATAACCAGTGTTTTGAACTCTGCATCTGGCAGGTTGCTTGTCTCCATTTTGCTTAGTTCTTTTTCTGGAGCCTTGTTATATTCTTTTATTTGGGACATGTTTCTTTGTGTCCCCATGTTGGCTGCCTCCCTGTGTTTGTTTCTATATATTAGGTACAGTTGCTATGTCTCCCATCTCAGTAGAGTGGCCTTATGTAGTAGGTGTCCAGTGGGTCCCAGTGGCACAGTCTCTGTTGTCACTAGAGCTGGGTGCTCCAGGTGTGTCTCTTGTGTGAATTGTATGTCTCCTTCTGTTATAGTTGAGATTTGGTTGCTGTTTGCACGTCAATGGCAGGGATTGACCCTTGGGCTCATTGATTGTGAGGACTGGCTGTGACTATAATGGAGAAATTGTCATGCAGGGGCTGACCCTATAGAGCAGGATTTGCTTTACCAGGGCTCTGGTGCCCGCCCAGTGTGCCCTCTGCATGTGTCATCCTTGGAGGTGGCTGGGTGATGCTCCAGCTCAGTTCAAAGCTGACCACTGGGCATTTCAGCCCCAGGGCCACCTGGGAGGGGGCGCATTGCAGGCCAAATTCGGCTGCAGCCTGTGCCCTACCTGGAGCCACTTGACATGAGCCACAAAGTGATGCACACATGGCCACCACCTGCACTGTGCTTGGAGAGACCAAACCTTGAACCAAGGTTGGCTGCCATTATTGCCATGCATAGGGCTGCTCAGCCAGAGATACGGGACATGCTGAAGCCAGATGCTGCTTGTTTGGGTTTTGTGAACCTTTCAGACATTAGTAAAATCTGCAGCATGAGCCAAGGCAGGTGGTTTGTATGAAAAAGCCACTGGAAGTGGCTTCCATGTACCCGAAAGTTAGGTGGGGCAGGGTCTCAGAATCACCAGGATCAGGCGAATGAATGGCATTAGCCAGGTTGATAGAGACTCAGATATGGTGGCCACCTGTGTCTGCATGCCATGTGGGTGGAGAGCTCAACAAAAAAACAATGGCTTCCACCAGTTCTTCTGTCCAGGAGAAAGCTGCCCCTCCATCTGTCACCATGCAGCCAGACAATTCAGATCCTCCCTGTATGTCCCTTTCATCTTTCAAGCTGCTGCTCCAGTGCTAGAGTTCAGAGGGAGTGAGTCAATCAGTGAGTAAGTTCATGTGTGGGCCCTCCAAGAGGAGAGCCTCAAAGTGTAGCTGCCCTCCATCCCACTCAGCCACAATCTCTGCTGGTTTTTACAATCAGAAATGATGGAGACTTCTCTCCCCAGCACTGAAACCCTGGGTTGGGGAGGCTAGTGTGGTGCTGGGACCCTTCACTCCTCTGGGAGTTAGCTCAGCAGCCAAGATATCCCTCTCAATTTTCAACGGTCACACACAGGTGTGGAACCAGCCTGTTCCTCGTCTCTGCCCCTCCTACTGTGTTTCCCTGAAAATAAGACCAGGTCTTATATTAATTTTTGCTCCAAAAGAATTTTCAGGAAAATATGGTACCAGTGTCGAGGTAGCTTCCTTTTTATATCCTTAGTTGTAGGGCTTTGGTTTAGCAAGACTTCCGGCGATTCTCATTGATGGTTGTTTTGTAGTTTTGGTGTAATTTTGATGTGGTCATGACAGAAGTAAGCAGAGCGTTTACCTACTCTGCCATCTTGACCAGAAATTCTCCCAATTTTGCACTCTTTGGTTAAACCCTGCTATGTGCCAAGTGCTTTGATAAGCCCTAGGGATGCACACTTGAACAAAACATCATTCTTTTTTCCTTCAAGGAGTTCACTGCCTCTTGCAGATTTGTAAACCTCTAATCTTAGTCTCTGATAACTTATAAAAACAAATCGGTGTACAAAGTGAAATAGAGTTAGTTGGGGAAGACACCATAGAGGACTTAACTGCTACTTCTTTCTTTTGGTCACTTTTTAGTCACACACTTTTTCATCACTAACTACTTGCTTTTCCACTGAGCCTGCACATGACCTCAAATCCTTTTAACACAGAGCTCAAGGGAGCCACTGCCTGTCATTTATCATGGGCCTAGAACAGAGATCTATTTGTCACCTCTCCCTTACCCCTAACTGATGTTCCACTCCTCCTTTCTCTTATTCTTGAGGGTCTAAAATTCCTATTTTTGTGCTCCAACATTCTCTCATGAAAGATTATTCTAACATTTGTTTTGTAATTTTGAATTGTGAATTCATGTTTATCTATGGAAACTCTCCACAGTCTGGTTTGGGAATATGCCTTCCAAAAAGGTTTCCAATTTGCTTTAGTCAGGCATCCTGGAGATATCAGCATCTTGGGACTAATGTTTACATTAATCTCCCAGCTCAGGGGTTCTCAGACTACATAAGTAGTATTATTCCGAACCTCAGATTACCTATGGGAAGACCCATAGATATAAATGCCAGAGGAAATTTTTTTCCCTATCCAAGCAGACCAAATTGTTTCTCTTATATGAGTGAGTAGATTTTTTTCTAGTACACCCTTTCACTGAAGGTTTGGTATAGAAAGTGTTCTGGTGGTATGATATATGCATCTCTACCTCCCTGCATCGAGGTTTCATATTCTGTGCTTATGTGGGTGCTAAGACCTCAGAATCTTTTTTTTTTTTAATTTTTATCGGGGAATATTGGGGAACAGTGTGTTTTTCCAGGACCCATCAGGTCAAAGTCATGTGGTTGTTTTCAATCTAGTTGTTGAGATTGCAGCTCACTGGCCCATGTGGGCGTGGAACTGGTGACCTTGGTGTTATGAGCACTGCACTCTAACCAACTGAGTCAACTGGTCACCCCCAAGACCCCAGACTCTTGATTACTGGAATTGGAAACCCTCTTCCCTCCCAGGTAGCCTCAGTGTTATTTTGCACTCATAGCTGTAGTTTTTAATTTCTTATGATTTGAAGGTCCTATAGAATTGCTTTTTCATCTTGAGAGCTTAACAATGCATTTTAAAGAATGTTGTTTGTATGTTACCTAGAATTTCTAGGGTTGTAATGGGAGAATGTCCGGGTTATCTACTGCCCAGAAACAGACATTTATCCAGCAAATCCTTAATACCTAACATCATTCAAGCAATCCTTAGCATCTGTAGCATGCTACAACAACAGGTTAGAACCTGTGACAGCTGATTTTTATCTGATTATCTGTCTCTCTACAGGTATAGATATAGAAGACTTAGTCCTGCCCGATTCTCCCCATGGCAGAAATACTATATTACAGGCATGACCCAAATCACCACTTTCAGTGTACAAATGTGGTCACTCTATTTTTCTGTGTGATCACTTTAAATCCAACTGCTTTTGTTAAGAGTCTAGAGTCTTTCTTTTGAGGCTTTACCCTTTCCAATAAACTATAAAATAATCTCTAGGGATTATTTAACACAAAGGGAATCAGATCTCTTCCACGCCCAAGGTGAGAGAACCCATCTGTCCTTTGGCACAGCTACTGTCAATTGTTGTCACGTAGTGTCACTGTTCAACTCGGACCCTGCAGGGTCCAGGGGCCACTTGTTTGTTGCTATAATTTTGCCTTGCTGGTACTCTCATTTGGACTGCAAAGTTGTAGCTCTTTTTGTTTACTCCCAGATTTTCAGCAACTGTTTTCTAAAGCTATGGCAGAGTAGCTGGTCCTGAGGGCCCTTTAGCCTCAGCCAGCTATTGAACCAAACCAGCTTTCTCACCTAGATTCTCCCTGTCCCTCTTGCTTTGCAGTAGTATTTAGACTATATATTTCTTCCAAGGATATTAAGCTCCCCATTAGTTTCATTTCTCACTTAATGCTAAAAAGAATAACAACTTTCGTTGATATGGTCTCTTACCATTCCATAATTCACTGATACTCAAAACCCAGTCTATGAAGGCAGCCCTAAAGTACAGAGAGGATAAGTGACTTTCCCAAGAGAATTCTACAAATTAATGGAAAAACTGGAACTCCATTTTTTCTGCACTGACACTATGCTTTTCAGACACTAACTCCTGCCACACAGTGAGCAGTCTGAGATAAAAACCAATATCTCCCGTATATTTACTCACATCCTGACTTATTTAAGTGTAGTTCCCCTCACTAATGGTGTATTTCTGATCCTCTGGATTCTACTAGCTACAAACACAACACTAGTGGTTCTCAAAGTGTGGTCACTGGACCAGAAGTATCAGCATCGCCAGAGAACTTGTTAGAAATGCAGGTTCTCAGATCCCTTCCCAGACCTACTGATTCAAAAACTCTAGAGGTGGGGAACAGCAGTCTTTGTTTTAAGACTCTGCAGGGATTTTGATAATCCCTAAATTTCGAGAAGCCCTGCTATACAACTCATACAGATTTTTATCCATTGAGGGATCTAGATAGAGTCCTTGCCATGGGACGTGAGATTTTGAAAGCTTACAAAAAATGTTTGTAATTTGAAAAACAAAGTTTTATTTCTACGTCACAAAAAGAAAGTCATAGTTTATGAACTACTTACAACACAAAACAATTTCATTTAGTCAACTAATCTCAATTCTTATAATTATCTATTAATATATAACATGTTTAATTAAGAATGTGGATGCATTTTACTGTTTGATATAATATGTAATAAAACCTCCAAAATCAGTAATACTTTGGCCTTATTTTGTTATTTAAGTCTTGAATGTAGAGACTCAGGTTCTCATATAACAACTCTGCAGATGAAGGTTAAAAATGTGGGAGGAAGAGTCATCAATTTCCAGACATGTTCAAATGACCATGAATGTCAGTGCAATTAAAGGAAAAAGTAAATGATATAGTGCAGTAAACTCCCACTAAAATGTCTTTTAAAAATAAATCATTATGTCAAATGAAATGAGAAAAAAAACCCAAACTACATATAGTCCTATGAGCCTGTTATGGCAAGGTATTGTGCTTTATTTCTATTTTCATCTTATCTCTGCTCTTTTACCTCCATATTCTCTAATGTAACCAGGTCAGTAACATAAGGTGAAAAGAAAAAAAAAAGAATATTTACTGATAGCTTATTATATATCAGGTATTATACGGTAGCACGTAATAAATGCTTAAAAGGATCCACTGAATGCAATAGTAAATTTGCATTCACATTGATGTGCAAGGCATTTACTATTGCTTCCAGTTACAGATAGGAAAACTGAGGTTTAGGAAGATCATATTATATTCTAAGGTCACATAACCAGTAAATGTGAATCCAGGATTTAAATGACAGTCTCTAAAACACTAGAAACCCATGATTTTTCCACGGTACCATAATGCCTCTCTGAGGACTAGCATTCATAGTGAATATTGTCTCTGGACCATTTTTACTGTGTAAGGAATATTGATGCCATTAGCTATTGCTTTGGGATCTGGAAATTTTTGAAGTAATTTAGCTTTTCCATGCCAGTATATGTAGGCATACGTACAAAATAATTATTCCTTGTATATGGAAGCCCAGATTTGCTATATTTGAGTTGAACTTCAAAAGTTGACATTTAAGGGAAAAGTTTCTTATTAAAATCTCTATTTTGAGGCTTTATTACTCCCTGTTCTCTTATAAGACTTTAAATGCAGCAAGTCTCATCAATCTGTTTTGTATCGGTTGCTTAGAGGTAGTCTGTGGCTACTGCATGATTTGTCAACTATACAGCCTCACCTCCTAAAAATAGTATTATTGCTTGATCATAAACCTGTATGAGAGAATAACCCATAGATACTATTGACAGACAATAGTCTGTTATTGTTACTGCAACTAGGGCAAATGCAATGTGAAGGGTTTAGTTCATAAACACTCCTTTCATCCAAGTCTCTACTCAGATTCCTGGAAACACCTCTCATTGAATGGTCTAGATCTCTCCTACCTGCAAGCTTCCTTCCTTCAATATTTTAGGAAAAAAAAGGTCTAATTAAATAATGGAGATTCAACCCTTATAATTGGCTCAGTAAGAAGCTCATCCTAGAAAACAAGGATCTCTTACTTATTTTAATCCTTATGAGGCTGTATGAATATGTATTCATACGATGTTCTTGACATACTGTGAAGTAGAAAAAAGTACTTAATCATTTGCACAGTATTTGACCATTAAAAATTATATTATTAAACAATCTAGAGGCTATACACGAATATGTAATAGAGCAGCATTGTTCAACAGAAATATGAGTCAGGTATGTAATTTAAAATTTTCTAGAAGTGACATTTGAGAAATGAAAAGAAATAGGTAAAAGTAATTGTAATAATATATTAATATATTATAAATTATATTCATTTTACATTATATTTACATAGTTATATATTTACATAAAAATAAATATGGTTAACATATTTATATTTAAGTCTATATTAAATCAATGTATTTATAATATATTTAATAATATATTCATCTATATAATAAAACATATTAATCATATATTTTATTTAACCCAATACATTTCAACATGAAATAATCAATATAAAATTATTGATATATTTTAAATTTTTTTCATATTTAGTGTTTGAAATCTGGTGTGTATTTTACACTTACAGCCCATCTCAATTTTGACACTAATTTTTGTGGGAAAGTTTTGATATGTTTAGATTTCATAAAATGTACAGCTGAAAAATAGATTTATAGACCCAAGTTATTCCGATCACACATAAAAGTTTTCCAATAACTGAATTGAGTATCAATTTTAAAGTTAAATTAATTAAAATAAAATAAAGTTTCAAAATTAATTTCTCAGATACACTAGACACATATCAAGTGCTCAGTAATGACATGTGGCTAGTGGCTGTCATTCTGGACATAGCAGTAGTAAATTATTTCCATGAAATCTCAAACTGCATGATCATTTCCAGACCTCAGAGAACGGCTCGTACTGTTCTGAAACCCAGGACAGTTAAGGCTCTGCCCTCTGCTAGCTTGTCCTGCTCTCAACACCATTTCTCTGCTACCAGTTCCCTTTGTCAGGCCTACAGTGTATACTTACACATGGCACACTGTTCACATGGTTGTGAAGTACCAGTGGCCTTCCACCACACTGTCAGGTCACACAGCATCCTCGCCTAAAGCGTGACCTGGTGGGTTGGGCATTCAGAGCACGCTTAGCTCCTGGTTCTCCCTCTATCAGCCTCTCTCATGATGTGCTCTCCTCTTTCTCCTCAACCTCCCTGCAAATCCACCCAGGATTAGGGTAGGCAACCACGTCTTCTCTGATGATGCTGCTCTCCAGAAGAGCTCTTTACCATGGACACCTCCATAATAGCTCCGTGGTCAGAGAACGCTTGAGAAAATGTCTTGTCCTCACATTTGTGATGAAGAAGGGATGAGATTAGGCCTGAGGGCAGGATATCGGACTCATAATCTTGGTCCTCATCAAGCAGGACATCATTACTACATTTGAAAAATATTTTTATATAAAAATGAAACAGTAATTAGATACTAGAAAGTCTTTTGCTGAGATTAGGTGAAGAGACACCTGATTTTATCATTAGAGAGAAGCTATGGAAACAATTTTACTGACATATCAATTGTCTCTGCTTCAAAATCGAATGGAAACCTAGTTATCCTGTTCAGACTGGAAACATGAATTCAATGGGAAAAGGAAAAAGTCAGAGGGCTGAAATGCTCTATCACAGTTGAAGAAAACCTTTCAGAGCAAATCTTTAATCGTTGAGGCCACATGACTCTAAGAGTAATAGATTTAGGGTAAGTATAAGGAAATAAGAGTAGCATGTGGAAATCAGTTTGAATCTTGGGAGAAGTACAGCTTCACCTGCAGAAGGAAATTGTCTCAACAACTGAACAATTTCCATTAGGCAAGTCAAATCAAGAGAGAAACACATCAGAAAGGATATAGGCTTTTCTGGGGTCAAAGTCAGTGACCCTTCATTTTAAGTTCAAAATAGTCAAATGTCCAAGTAAAGAACACTGAGGCCACTCAGGGAAGGGGAGCTACAGGGATCTCTCAGAAAACTGGAGGGGGCAAGGCTGGTGTCAGTCAGGAGTTTTAGACTCTAGGGGAGTAGTCATTTGAGGCCATAAAGTGAAAGGCACATTTGGTTTTGCCTGAGATCAACTGTAAAAAAAAAAAGTGCAATACTTAAAAGCTACCTTTTTAGCAGCTGCAACCTCTACAAGGGCCATAGAGGCACCAACACTTGCAGTGATCTTACTGCTTAAGTTTCCTTCCCATCCATCCTCCCATTCACTTGTTTTCCTCAGGTTTAATCTCAGATGTCTCACTTTTGTCCCATCTCACACATACATTCTACCCTTTGACCCTTGGACAATACCTGATTTTTCATTTTAGTTTCTTCTCAAGGCTTTGTCTCTGGGCTCCATGTTTTGAGGATGTGTTTTTCCTTACCCAGAATAGTTCTGGGAGAAAGTATCTTAATTAAAGCTGTTTAATTCATTGGGCAGCATAGGCACAGATCCGGGAAACTACGAGCTTTTCAGAGACCCACAAAATACTTGAGTCCTGAAAAATATATATGGACTCTAAATAATGTAAGAGAACTGAAAAATTGAAAGTAATAAATGTTTAATTAAAATCTACAAATATAACACTATGTCAACATTATTGTCAAATTTAGTATTTACACAAATTTCATTGCATTTGAATATAATTTTGGAAGTTGGAATTTCTTACCTTGAAACACATCCCAAGTATACATGGTGATAGATGACAAATCATAGCCAACCACAAATCAAATGCTACCTGGAGTCAAACAATTTCAAAGGTAAAATTATAAGCATGCTTTCAAAAGAATTTACAGCTGAAAATTATATTTAGTGTGGGATGAGTATTTGTTTTGATACGTTTTTTATGATGCAGAGTGAAACCTCCATAGCAAAAGAATGCAGTGCTTACCAAGGTCTTAAAAATGACACTGAAAACCCCTTTCCACCCAGCCCATACCTGGCCCTTCCCGTTCCTGGATAAGGCAGGTCCATATAATACGTAGTGTAATGTGTCAAAGTCAGTGGAATTCATATCCTGGGCATATTAATTGCTAGCAATAAGAAGTTTGGAATCTATTAGTTTCTCAGAACTTCCAATTATTTGACTAAGCAGAGATTCCTGGGAGGATTACGTAAGAAGACAAAAGGATCTCATATCTAGTAGGTTGGTAGTATGGTCTATATAAAAAGGAAGATGGATTAGATTCTCATGTCCCATGGGAGAACATAATTGAACAGAGGAATAGAATTGAAGTCGGGATTGAGGAATTAACTAAGGAGTTAAAAACTGCAAGAGCCTTCAGAATCTCAAATCTTACAAAATCCAGCATAGTCTGTTGGGGAAAGGATAAGGTGATTGTGGTGATTGGGCCATGTGGTAGATTGCATTGTTGTTCTCACAAACTCATTCACTTCCCTGTAGAATAATCATGCATTACCACCCATTGCCATGTGACATGCAGAGCCTCACTCTGAGCAAAATACACTTCCTGCAATCATGTCAGGTTGGCCATGAGATTTGTTTCAGCCAATGGAAGGGCTAACGCCACACCCAAGCAACAGCTTTAAAGAGCAGTTGTGTGATTTGGCTCTGCTTCTTCCCCTTTTCCCCTGTATCTCAGTCATGATGGTACCAGAGAGGGGCTGCCCATTTAGCCTAGTTCCTGGTGTGAGAAGGGACACGGAGCTAAGCCACAGCAGTGAGATATGGCGGCTAACATGGAATTGTGCAAGAAATAAACATTTGTTGTTATAAGCCACTGAGGTTTAGGACTGGTTTGTCACCACAGGAATGCTGATTAATATAGGTGTGGAGGAAATCTCCCCACAGTCAGAGGGTTATTCTCATTGTTTTTTGTTTTGTTTTGTTTTTTATTGATCTAATTTGAAAATAAGGATTTTGCATTGATTAACAGTAAAGAGAACCAGCACGTTCCACTCTCTCCAATAGTGTTGTGCAGAATTAGAAAGAATTAGACAGAATTCTTAAACAGAATTAGAAAGTTAACATTAAAGGTAATCCCTGTGCCGCCCATGCCACAAGGCCACAAGGCTCTATGTCAGGATCTGGGAGTGAAGTCATGGAAATATTTAAATGGCCAATAAAGTTACTTATTTGTCCCTAATGACATCTTCTGGGATTTATTGACGTAGACATTTTGTGTTTTTCAATTACAAGTGTGAAATATTCTTTGTTGCCAATTTTGCTGGTGTTAGGAATTCTTTCAAGGTTCTTTCTGCACTTCATAGAAAATCAGTGTTAATTAAATCAGCTCATTTCCCAACGGCTTAATTTAGCACACTACTTATTTCTCCATGGTGTGAATCTTGTTTTTTCTTCTCTGTGCTCTAGAAAAACGAAGTACCTTGACGCAGAAGAACATAACCTTTCATCAATTATAGGAGAGTAGCAACTACCAAGTTTTTTGTTCTTATTGTTTCTTGTTTATTTTTATTTATTGAGTAAGTGCTACTTTAAAAATTTCTTAGTGTAGCCATTTGACCAGGCAGTGAAACTTGAACAGAGAGAGTGTCTTTCTTTTGGAACCTTGGAATAATTGCACTAAATCTGAGCATTTTTGCATTCACCTATTATCTATATACCTGACTTTATTTGTTTTTCCACATTTGCTTCATTCATTCATTCAGCAAATATTTATCGACCACATGTCAAGTACTGTTCTATACCCTACAGATATAGTGGAGAAGAAGAGGGACAACATCGTGTTCTCTTGGATTTAACATTCTTAAAAATTCTTAAGGAAAGATCTGCCTAGATACAGGGAATAGAAAGTCCAAAAGCCATGAGGCAGGGCTGAGCTTAAAGCATTTAAGGAATGGCTAAAAGGCAATGCTGCTGCCATGGACTTAAAAAGGGGAGAGTGTTAGGCTGGGACGGTTGAGAAAGTCGAGATCACCAGAGTCTTGTGAACTATGCTCAGGAGTTTAGATTTAATTCCAAACATAATGGGAAGCTATGGGAGGATTTATATTTTAGTAAGATTACTTTGGCTGCTGAACAGAGAAAGAACAGTAGAGGAGCTGGAAGAAGGCAGGAGACCCATGGCACGGCGTTGGAGAAGTCCAGAAAAGGGGCAATGGTGATATGGACTAGAGTTGTGGCAGTGATAGTAGGAAGAAGTGATCAGATTCAGTCTGTATTTTAGATGTAGAACTTGCTGACTAGTTGACTGTGGGATGTGAACCGAAACAACCAAAAAAAACCAAGGATGACATCTCAGCTTTTGTCCTGAATGACTGGGTAAAAAGCAGTGCTACCACCTGGCATGAGAAAGACTGGGGAAGAAGAAGATTATTTAGGGGCAAGGGGGGTCAGGGAGAAGACATATATTTTAGCATATGAAAGTGTTGTATCTAGCAGCAAATTATCTGTTCCTAGAGTTGATACTGACCACAAGCTTGTTACCACGAAGGCTGTCATCTTTCTTCCTGGGTTCTAAGGGTTTGCAAGAGCCACCTAGACACTCAGTAGACCATTTTAATTTGAATCCAGGTGAACTTGGAAGAAAAGCAGTCTCCTAAAAGTCATCTGTTATTTTCATTAAAGAGAGGGAGAAGGGCGAAAGATCCAGGGGAGCAGGCATATCTATATTGTACAATGCATGTAGTAGAGATCTGTTATTTGGTTTTGTTGCCTTTCATCCTGATAATTGTACTCAAATCCTCTTTAGTGCAGGGGTTGGCAAACTACAGCCAAAATCTGACAAAATCTGGCCCACCTCCCGATTTTGTAAACAAAGTGTTATTTGTATGTAACCATGCCGTGTGGCCAATGTAATGTCTATAACTGATTTTGAGCTGCAATTGCAGAAGTGAATAAGTAGAGACTGTATGACCCACAAAGGCTAAAATATTTGCTATCAAGCCTTTTACAGGAAAAGTTTGCCAATTTACAGGTGTAACCATGATCCCCCAGCTTTCAGACCATGTGCTTTGGGAAAAGCTGGCTCTACGCATGGACTTCAAAGTTCACCTGGGCTCAACCAGTCTGCACATTCCTTCCCCCTGTCATGAGTTCAGGGGTGAGCCTGTGCCCCTGTGAACTTCATCAGTATTTCTAAGTTTTTTCCCCACCGTATGTATGACCACATAGTTACAGGGAGCTAGAGTTAGGCGTTTCCCTTCCCCCCACATAGAGTTAAACTCTGACAAAATCCCAATAAGTTAGGTTCTGGTAAAATCACTTTTTCTCAGGGCTGGCCTTGTTAAGAAGAACAGACTGCTTTGGTGTATTTAAAAATGGTTACTTTTCAGGTGGGTTGTGGACTTACTTGGGGATCACTTTGTAAGTTACATAAATGTCTAACCACTACGCAGTACACCTGGAACTAACAAAATATGGGATATCAACCGTAATTGAAAAATAAAAATTAAAAATAAATGAAAAAAACTGCAAAGAGGGAAAAGTAAATAAAAATGGTTACTTTTCCCTTCTCCCTGCATGAAGCAAGAGGGGATTTTCCTCCAATACTCACAGATCTCCTAGATGTAAAACTCACAGAAGTGTGCCCCTCATCCCCATGATTGGGTCAGGGACTTTCTCTATAAAGTGAATTTCTAAATTGAAGTTGACATATTTGAATGTGGGTAAAAGGGAAGTGGAGGAGTGCATGATAATGGAGTGTTTCCATCTGGGTGACAAGTAGATTAATAGTGTTATTAACAGAAATGCAGGATCATAAGTAGGAGATGATTTTGAGGGAAATTATGACAGGCTCTTAGTGTGGAGCCTAATAAGACCAATAGTATTTCTCTTTCTCCCTAACATCAAGGATAATTCACCCAAGCATGTTTAAACAAAACAAACAACCTCCTCCCCAAAAAAACTCTTCAAGTAGATGATCCAGACCTAGCTCTCTATTAGAGACACCCAGCGGCTCTTCCAGTCAACATCTCCCCGTAGAGCCTCTTGGCTGTTGCTCTTGGCAGTGACAGCTTCCATTGGCCATGACTTCCAACAGTGTTAGCATGAGTTTCCATAGCAGCAGCTTTTCAGTGGCCACTCACATTGTCACAGATCCTAACAAGCAGCTACACTCCCCAGGAGATCCTGCTGGTGAACACACAGCTCCAAGTGACTGCCGGCAGCCGCTGTCATTTCCTTGGAATCCTTTTGCATTCTAAAAGGTTCAATTTTAAAGGACTTCAATCCTAAAATCTTCTCAAAAAAAGTTTCTTGTTTCCCTCAGTCGCTAATGGGAGCATTAGATTTCCGGCACCACTCCTGTCGTCCAGCTCTCAGTAGGCTTCCTATTAAGCCCTGTAGGGTCAACGACAATGCCACACTGTTCTTTCAAAGTCCTTTATATCTCAGTTGGCTACTCTATATTCCTCTGGTAGACAAGCTGGGCGTTTGGTTTGAAAGACGGATGAGTGTTTTCTCCTTGTGGGGTCCTCTGTGTCCTCCAGTTAGCTGAGCAATCTGTGTGTATGGGAGGGCACTCAACAACCATGTTTGAAACAGTATGACAAAAAAAAGACTACCACAATAGATAGCAGAAAACTTACAAAGACTGATACTAAAAAGAATGAAAGCCCCCCAATATTTTATGAGTGAACTAAAAATGTTTATTGTATTACTCAGGACTCCATTCCTGTTGCCTTCCCCACTTTCTTTTGCTGTTCACCAAGGCAGTCCACACAAACTGACCTTCCCAGAACTCCGGCAGAGCTCCTGTCTTCCCTAGAAGTTGTCTCCCAGACGTCACTCTATAAAGTCCATCACTCTCTCCCCAAATCTAGGGAACTATAGTGTTTGGCTTAAGCCTACACATGTACCTTCTCTCACCACATCCCTATCTCAAGGCATCTACGCAAACGGAGTCCTGAGAATTGCCCGACCTTTCAGAGCTCCTTACCATAAATAAGCAAACTTGCCTGATAACCCTGAATTTAAAATTATGAGTGACATGAAATGATCTTTGCACTGGGATTCATCAGCTCAAATTATGGGTAAAGTCTAAAAACAAACACATAAGTAGAATATAAAAAAGTAGTCATGTGGAGAATATTTCCTAAGCCCTTAGAGGTAATGCCATTTTCAGTACGTCACAATAGCCCACTAGCGAGGGTATAACAAACACTGAACACAGATCAGAAAAAAAATTAGTTAGAGAGGAATTCAGTCTGAGGAGAAAAATAAGGAGTTGGATCTACTCTTGTTTGAAAAAAATTCCTCTAGAATGATATAAAAGAACATTTGGAAAAAGATTAAAAGGGTAGTAGTGCATTTTTGGTTTTTTTAAATGCTAAGAGTTTCAATTTTTAAAAGACTTCAATCCCAAACAGAATAAATCCGTAGGAATTTGGTTGAAAAATGGAGAATAGTCAACATTATTAGCAGTGAATGAAGACACATAAATTCAAAATTTTTATCACAATTTCCCAGTTCAAACTGTCTACTGAATCTTGGATTATATATGGCTTGTGTTAAATCTGCCTGTATTTCCTAAATTCTAACTTCTTTGTACAACACCCATCACATCAGCAGTAAGTTTGGGTGCTTTATATATTATTTTAATAAAAATGATGATAGATTGAAGGTCACTTGAAAATACAAGATAATAAGTACAAGATGTTCCTCATCCAATTAGATTCATTGACCTTATTGTTTTTCCCTTTGTCTTTATTATGTATTGGAATAGAAATGTATCAGTATAGTGTCATTTATAGCCCAGCCTTTTTAGGGAAAGGGCCCAGGTGCCTTAAGTGACGTTTATGAATCTTGGTTTCTTGTATGAAAGTGAGTGTATGCAGAGGAATTATTATTATTTTTAATTAGCTGGGTTTGACTAAAATTTTTATTTATTTACATATGAATAAAATTTACTAAGAGTATTACCTTCTTCCTTCTCTTGGTTCCTTCTGCCCTGCCCCAGGATACTTGATTAACTGATCTCTCTAGCTTTTTGGTTTTGTTTGTTTTAATTAAATAAAGGCAGTATGGGTAAGAGCAGCTCTTGTTTTTCATAAAAGCAGTATTTTCTAACTATTTTCTTGCCTATATCCTGTTGAAACGCACACAAACATAACGTAATGTGTTGATAACCCTCATTGCTAAAGTGACACTTTACATAGTCAGATGTTATTTTCCACATGGGAATCCAGACATCTTCAAATCTTGTGCTCTATAATTACATGACATTTGTTAAATGCCATTAAATATATATCATATATATATATATATATATATATATATATATATATATATATATATATGATATATGTATAATTTTATGGCTTCTTTCATTAGTTTCATTTTGGAATTATGTTTTAATAAACTTACCTGCTGATAAGCTAGTAAAACGATAAATGTTGGGAGAAGTCTGTCTTCTGAGATTTAAATAAAAATTGGCATGAGTCCATCTGATGTTAAAAGGAAAGTCTAATACCGCTCTAAGATATTTGTGCATTTTGGGAGACTTTCTTTTTATAGGTAGTACTTTTAGCTTTGAGTTTCTATTCCGTGATTTGGGGATTTATAATAAGAAATATACCGGGGGTGCAAAAAAAAATGTATACAAGTGGACACTTTGGTCAGTGTTGCTCAAGCAGAAGTTCGCTGTAAGCAGAAGTGTCTGGATGCTGATGGTAACCACTTTGAGCACCTCTAGTAATTGCAGAAGTCAAATGTGACTTGTATTCATCGTTTGTTATTGGTATATATTGAGTACTACAATTTTAATAGTTTTCCTTTCTTAAAATATGTATACATTTTTGGGGGGGCATGCTCTGTATATTTCGTCATTGTCCTCATTTCTAGCATAAAGCTCCAAAACCCAGAGACTATCCTAAGTATTGAGAGCCATAAATGTGTTTTTTGTTATGTTAATGAATGACTTTTGGAACCCACTTAAGAATGGGGGCTGGTTGCTGGGAGACCCATCCATGTGTTTAGAGGGCTGGAACTTGCAGTTTCATTCCCTTTCTCCCCCATCTGAAGGAAGGAAAGAGGGGCTGGAAGTTGAGTCAGTTACCAATGGCCAATGATTTAATCAATCATGACTAGTATGTAATGAAGCCTCCATAAAATCTCAAAAGGTCAGGGTACAGAGAGCTTCTAGGTTGGTGAATACATGGAGGTGCTTGGAGAGTTACACACCTGGAGAGGGCATGAAAGCTCTATTCCCTTTTCCCATACCTTGCCTTATGTATCTCTTCCTTCTGCTTGTTCCTGAGTTAAATCCTTTTAAAATAAATTCATAATCTAATGAGTAAATAGTTTTTCTTGAGTTCTGTGAGCTGTTCTAGCAAATTATTCAAACCCAAGAAGGGGTTTGTGGGAACCTCTGATTTATAGCCAGTCAGAAGTACAGGTAACAATTTGGGCTTACAACTGGTGTCTGAAGTGGAGGATGGTCATGTGGGACTGAGCCTTTTACTTGCAGATTCCAATTCTACCTCCTGGTAGAGAGTGTTACAAATGAGTTCAATTCTCAGACATCCTACTGGTGTCTAAGAATTGTTTGTTGCTGTGGGGAAGCCTGTACACACACACACACACACACACACACACACACACACACACACACACACTCTCACACGCACACACACACACTCACACGCACACGAATTAGGTTCAGATGTTGTTGGAAAATGGGTTCTTGGTGTATGCCACAGGAAAGAATTAAAGGACGCACTGAATAAGCCAAGCAAGCAGCAGATTTATTAAAAGGAGGACAGTACACTTTCAGGAAGGGAGAGCAGGCAGGCCTGGAAAAGAGCAGCCGTGCCAAAGAGGGGTGGGGCTTGGGAAGTTTTACTTCCAAAGTGAGGGTGGGGACATAGTCAAGACTTGGGGGTGGTGTTATAGGCGTTCCTAGGCAGGTCCTTGCTGACCACGCCTTCCTGTGGGGAGGAGGGATTTTTGTCCGTATTTGGCTTTTGTTGACACTCTCTTGGCAGCACAGGGGTGGAGATTTTCCCAAACTGTAGTGCCAATGATATTGTAGTCTATTATGATTAGCTAAAGTTCACCTCCAGGCGCAAGATGGCATCCTGGATCTGCTTTCCCACACAGAAATCTAGTTCTAGCCGGTCTGGTCTGGTTGTACTTTTTCGTAAGGATGATCTCATCTCCTCCCTACTTTGTTTTCCCCTTACTTTCTCCTTCCCTTCCTCCCCCTCTCTCCCTGTGGCCCTATTCTGTCTTCTTACAGTAACACAGGAACTCTTTGCATACCCCCATCGAATTCTCAATCTCCTATGGCTCTGGAGTAGCTTTCATTGTGCAATGAAACTTATATGCATTATGTGTTACCTTTCAGGGGATCATCATCTGCATTTTTCAAAATAAGTTATTTTTTTTCTGATTCTAAAGTCATAACTATTCTTTGTAAATAATTTGGAAAATCTAGAATATTATAAAGATGGAAAAAATAACTTCCAGTTAATCCCTTTTAATGTTTTGGCAAAATTCTTTTTTAAAAAGTGCTTGAATTCTTTTATTTAATTTTTAAACTTTTGAATTGAAATGTAATATACATATAATAAATGTATGCCAAATTTTCTCATGCCCCCACCTCCAAAATAACCACTATTCTGAATTCTGTCACTGTTGATTAGTTTAGCCTATTGTTCAATGTCACATAGATGAAATCATATGATGTGCTTGCTTTGTTTGTCTGGCTTCTTTCATTCAACATAATCCAATAATTCTTTTTATTGATGTATATTATTCCATCGCATGAATAGTCTACATTCTGTTTATTCTGTTGCTGTACATGTGGGTTTTTTTTCAGTTTTGGGGAAGATGAAACTATGAGAATTTTGTATATGTCTTTCATTAATTTCTCTTGGATCTATACCTAGGAGTAAAAGTTTGCTATGTAGCAGGTAGCTATTGGTTTAGCTTTAGTAAACACTGTCATGCAGTTTTCTAAAGTTATATTTTTCTAAATTACACACGTTAAATGTGCTGACAAAAATTGTGTTATAATTTGTTGACCTAAGCAAGTCTTAATATATTTTATATTTGAGATGAAAGTTCTACTTAATCAGTGATACTCTAAATTTCTTACTAACTCATCTTCCACTAACTTTTAAACATATAATATAGGAGATGGATGGCCTCCATGTTTATTGCTTTGGATCTTATGTTTAGAACTGGAATCTGACTTAGTATTTTAAGGATATATTTTATGTTTACTTTATTCTTAGTCTTAGCAACAGTCTATATACAATCAGTATGATTCATGAGATAAAGAATAGTTATTATAAACTCGTGGAGGAAAATCTTTCATGATTTTATTTATGGCATGGGAAAACGAGGTAAGAGGATATATTGAATATACATGAATACAGGAATTCTTTAGAGGCTATCTGTGTGTTGCACATGCTTCCAGGCGCGTGGCTAATTAAGGAATAGTGACTTAAATAGCTAAACCATTTACTGATTTATGTATTGTGAACTGTTTATCTAAATCTGCAATCATGAAAAACTCTTTAACACTTTTTGGCGTATTCTTTGCTATTTTTAAATGAGGTGATAAAAGATTTATTTCAAATATATTTTTCTGATTATAAAAAAGTACATGTTCATTTCAGGATATTTAGAAAACCACAGAAAATATCAAAACAGAACATGAAATTACTTTAAACTAACCATCATGAGATGAACACTGCTGACTAAGAGATTTATTTCTTTTAAAAGTCATCTCTGGCTTATATCTAGAGTTGGTAGATTAGGCCGATATCTCTGAGGCACTGTCAGGTGTGCAGCGTACCAAAGATATGGTACTGGAGTCATCATAAAAGATTACATTTGCTCAATAATGAATAGGTTCCCTGTCATTCTTAGGTGACCAATTAGGTTTTTTCTTTAACTTTTATTATGAACTAATGAACTTAAGAATACGTGATACGTTGAATACACTGACATTTTTATTCTCGTCCTCATTGCAGCTCAAACTGCCCCCCTCTTTCATATGCGTCTCTTCAGTTTGCCTCCTGAATCCTTTTAATATGATCTTAATGGTCCTTGTTAACTTCATTATTATACAATATGAAAAGATATTTCAAGCATAAATGCACTTATCTTACACATTTCTTGCTCTAGACCTGGAATCCGCCATTCTCCAAGAAGCTCTAGTTTCTTTTAGAGGAAAGTAATAATTCAAGAGCACAATCCAGGCCTAGGGATGCTCATTGCTCTTGAGCTGACATTGTATCTAAGCCTTTTCAGTGAGCAGATGTAGGATAAAATATATGTGTGTGTGTATGTACCGGTATGTGTGTGTATTTGTTTTAAAGATAAAATATAAGTTTATGCTGATATTTAATTCAAATTCAGTACTACAGAATTTCATTTAATCACTTTTATATTACATCTGTATTTTCTGCCTTCCTCACTAAGAAGCCCAGTACTTACCAACACGAGGGATCAAATTAGAATATCAATGATGGTTCATTTACTTTATCACTCATTAACAGAATAACATTATTAATAATACCACCACTACCAAGAAAAGCAGTTAAATATCTGGAGGGGGTGGTCATATGGTATTTCCATTCTCTCCTCCACCTTTTATGGTTGCTCTCTGTAGTGTATTCGTATACTATACCTTCTCCTCTTTAACCTTTATTTAGTTGTAGTACTAAAGATAAGCTATGTTAAATGCTGACCACAAGTCCTGATGTTAATATGTCTCAGACATTTTGTTGTCTGAGTTTCTTTTCTAGTAGGTTCCTCGGTAAGGACTCATAGGAACATATGCCCTGAGTTCTTACATGATTTTTGTAGTTTGTCTGTGTCTTTTATTCTTGCATGTCAATTTTTGATGATAAAAGTTGTTTGGCTCACATTTTCTTTCCTTGAGTATATTAAATATGTTATTTCAATTTTTCTGGTGTTGCAATCAAAAAGCTAATGATGAGTTAAATTTATTTTGCTTATAAGGCTCATGTTCTTTTACCTCGATGTCCCAATGGTTTTTCCTTTTTCTTTATATTTCAGCAATTTGACTTGAGTAAATCTTTGTGATGGTTGATTTTATTAGGTACCAGGCATGTTCTTACAATATGTGCTTTCAAATCACTTTTTATTTCAGTAAAGGTTTCTTGATTTATGGTTTTTAGATTTCTGTTGTTGTTTCTCAGAAATTCCTACTATGTATATGTTGGATCTTCTTCAATGACCTACAATACTTATTACTTTTTCTTGAAACATTTTTATTCTTTGTTTATTAGGTTGGTGCAAAAGTAATTGTGGTTTAAAAGGTTAAAAATAATTGTAAAAACCTCAATTACTTTTGCACCAACCTAATATTTATCCTTTCACTATTCTTCTTAAGGAATTATCTGTTGTATTTATTCACCCTTGTGTTTTTCTAGTTTGATATATCTCTTTTAGTTCTAATTCTCTCTTGAGTTTTATCACCATATTTCTAAATTTTACTAATTCTGATGTAAGTTGTTATTTTCTCACTAGTTGTTTCCTTTTTATCATTTATGTCTAATGTCATTTTCTTAATATTCTTTTAAAATAGTACGTTATCATTTTAACATGTTTTCTGGGCCTGCATTTCTGACGTGCTTATATCTGTAGGTATGTTATTCTGTCCTTTATCTTATTTTATATGATAACTTTGTATGAAATTTGGCTTTGATACTTGTTTTCTTATTTTTTATGTGAAATTAGTTTTCCTGAATTTTGTTCAGGAAGGAGGCTTGATTTAGATAACTTTTCTAACTTCATAGAGCTCCCACTTTTGTTGTTTTTATGCAGTATTAAAAGTATGGCAATTTGTCTCTTGAGGTTTCAAACCTGTTTCTCTCCTTATTTTTATCTGGACCTTTTCTCTCAATATCTTTGTTGTCTCTGACCTGCTCAATTTTCATTCTACTCCCAAGAGTGTGGAGTCCTTGCTTGTGAAAGAGCCTTGGTCTGTACATTTTGTTGGAGTGAGTGAGCAAAACCTCTACCAGTTTCAGTAGCTGCTCTCAAATTGGTCTCCTATATTTATTTCACTGTTGGCTATTTTGGAGCTTTCCTGTTCTCAGAAGCATCAGATACCCTGATATATCCCTTTTGCTTTTTTGCCCACATGTATGCTGATATAATGCAGGTTTGTGGGGGGTTGATGATTATTTCCTTACTCATATTTTGGGGTTCAAGGGATGCCTTGCCACCTAAGTTTTAAAAATAAATATTATTCATGGGATTTTGATTTCATAAACTACTCTGTTTTTTATGTGGAGATTTGGGAAATTTACTTGTATGCTTCTATTACTACTTTTATTTTCCCAGAATTCTCAAATTCCTTTTAAAACAGGCTCATTTACCATGGCCCTTCACCTTTGCCGCCAGGAGTCAATTGACAGGAAGGAAAAGTGAACTAAACAGAGTACTCTGTGTGTATGTTTGTGTGTGTGCGTGCGCATGTGTGTGCACATGTGGGTTTATTTGGGGAAGTGGGATGAGAGCTTTTCTATATATGTATGTGGGTATATCCTAAAAATCCAATGTTTTGACCAGAAATACTGTTCACATATTGAATACGGGAAGTTTTCACTTTGGTTTGTGGCAATGGGCACTGTTTGACTGTTTGTAGAACTGGTCTTTATTTTCAGATGTATTTTTGTCTCTAGAAATGACACTTCCACTAAAACATTGCCAATTACCTTGTGATAGGTTAGTCTGTCTGCAACTATTTTTTCCCCCCTAGAATCTACAGCTATTCTGATTTGGAAAAAAATGAGGTTCTAGCTGTGCTTGGAAGATTTCTTTTGTTTGCCACTTAACATCAGTTCCCTTTTCAGTAGAGGCTTGGAAAGATCCAATATCATTTCCACACTGGGCTTTTTGAACAATTTCATTTTGTCACTTACAAACCCTTTGTGGATCCTGAGATCTGAAAAAGCCAAAAACTTAGGGAAATGGAGATAATGCTCTTAAGACAAATTAATATTAATAAATGGAAGATTTACGTACCCTCTTTTTCTGCTTATACCACCATCTATTTGTGATTGGTTATAATTGCAACTAAAAACAGAAATATGTAAGACATTAAATTGCTCCATTTTCATGCAGATCTAATTTTATACTTTTCACGTTTGACAGCTAAGTAAGATATTAAAGTTCAGAAATACATCTACAGTAGAGAACACAAATTCAAAAAAATACTTAGACATTTTCTTTGTGCAAGACGCAGACTAGTTTGTGATGTGAAGGGTTGGAAATTAAATGCCTACAATGGCCAGAGGTATTAAAGGTAAACAGGACTGAGTAATAAAATAGGGGCTTATGGAAACTGAAGAAATCTAGAATCAAATTTGTATTTATAAAGTAATGTGAACATAAAAAAAGCCTGTGTGCTCAATGTAGAGTATGTATTCCTGCAAGTTTGTTACGATTCAGCGTGAAATATGTTTATGTGAAATTTCTATTGAAGTGATTAATCAATTAGTATATATAAGAAATTTAAAAATAATAGGTGAATTGTTTTAAGGCAAATAAAAGCTTCCCATTTACATGCAAGAACACTCAGAAATGTTTACAGAAAAAACGAATAACCAAGCTCTTTATAGAAAAAATATATACTTTATTTTCAACTAGAAAGGTGCAAACATGTAACTTTTGGTCACACTCTCAACAAATAAACTGTCCAAAAAACAGTCATAGTCAAAGTAGAAACAAATGCTTCCAGGTGGAAAAACTGACCAGCTATATAGAGCCACTCCTTTTTTAATAAAGGCCATTTGTTCATTAAAAGTGAGGCTACCTCATTTTCAACCTACAAATCAGACTTCCAAGGGCATCACTGCCTCACCTTCATCAAAACAGATTGTTTTCATGGACTGTCACTCTAATTGAGCAGAATTTCCTTTTGAATATCCATTCCATGCTTTGAATTATCAGACAAGCTTCATGTCCTACCTATGGTGTTCAGAATTGAGGCTAACATTTGAAATATCAAAGCATTAAAAACATAAACAAAAAGGCACAAACAACTTTAAATTAACTTAGATAACTGTACAAATATATATATATATATATACACACAATATTTACAATATCAATAAAAAAATCTGGCTTGTTACAGGCTAATTAGCTTGCCACAAGCTGTCCAGTCTAATAGACAGGATTCTGATTTCTGAACACTGTCAGTTGAATCAGAATGTCAGAGCTGAATCCGCTGTTCTGACTTAAAGAAGAACTTGACTCAGCCTCACGATGGCTGGAGAACACACATCCTAGCTGTCACTGGAGCTACAGGCAGGTCAGTGAGCATGCTAAAATTTTCCTTCTCAGTTAGCACTCCAAATAGCAGGTACATTACTACTTTAAGCTTTCAAGCCTTTCTACTGGTGCCCCCCCACTGCTCTTAAAGCCATACCTTAGTATACATTCTGGTGCTATGCGCTAACGTAACCCCACTGTCAAGTCTTACTTTCTTCAAACCAGTGTCTGGGGTTGATAGACTATTTGTTTGAATGTCACATGACACAGTATTTTGAATTTAGAGGGAATTTTTCTTTTCCCCAGTTAGAAAAACTGATTTAAATAACTTGTGCTACTGAAATCATGTTTACACAAAAATGAGATGTGAATCAGTTCAAGTTACAGCCAAATGAGTTAATGTCTCTCACTCTCTGGCTTTAAGCCATGTCTCCATACATCTTCCTGTAGTAGAGTGATTCAAAGATGTCATTGTCTCCAGGACAGTTGTAATGGCAGGCACAGGTCTTGATGAACATCATGCTCCTCTTCATGACCTCACCGTCAGGACACTTGAACTCCACGGGAAGGGTGGTGGTTCTGTGAGGGGTGCAGCATCGGCCATCTGTGCACACTCCGCAGAACTTAGCCCTGTAGGTCTTCACGCTGGTGCAGCCAGAAAGTTCAAACTTGACAGGCTTGGAGATTTTGGGGGTACGGATGCACTTTTTGCCCTTCTAAGGAAGACAAAGGAGAAGAGAAAAATCAGTGACACTACAAGGGGAGTGGCTTTCTTTAACCTCTGTGTGTTCTAAGCTTATGCTGTCTGACTTCTTTTTATATTTTGAGAAGAGGAAGTCTGACTCTCATTTGCCAGTTTTCCAAAAATAGACATAGCCTCTCTTGGGATGTCTTGAATTAACTAACACTGGGGAGGATTTCTACTGGAAAGCTGGTAGTTCCTATTACACAATATCTCATTCCAGCAAAACAGCACAACTGTTAGATATTTTTGGAGATAATAGGCCTATAATAACAATGGTGGTGGGAGACCAGACTTTGGTCCTATCCACTATCATTCCATGAAAACTAGTTAATAGGAGCAGAACATATACCTTAATGTTCTCTTCCAGGTCAGCTTCACAAGGCCTGACCATGCAGAGGCGACTCTGCTTCTCCAGCCTGCAGAAGGCGTTGTCGTTGGTAACCCGGGTAGAGATGCCCATCCCACAGGTCTTGGAACAGGCACTCCACTCTGTGGTCTGGACCAGGCAGTTGGCTCGAATCATAGTTGGGTCTGGGCCAAACGTGTCTTCCAGTCGGTAAGCTGGGAGAGCAGAGCACACAAACACAAGGTAAGACACCAGGAAAGACATTTCCCCCGTCCTTTGTCAAAGTCAGACTCACGCCTGGGGGAGATCTGCAACACTGACATAGAGAAGATTCAACTCACCAGCGAGGGCAGGGCCAACCACGGTGTGGTCCTTGGGCTCATCACACACCCACTCCTCACAGCATTTCCCAGGCAGCTTGACCCTCCGCGGAAAGGGGCAGTCAGGGCTGGGCAGGCGAACGTCCATGCTGCAGAGGGGCACGCAGCCCACCGCCCCATCCAGGCAAGTGCACTGGTATTTGCAGCTGCTCTGGAAGGACTCTCCGCTCCTGTATACGGTCCCTCCAAAGACGCAGGGGGCACCATCTTTGGCTGAAGAAGAGGAAGGGAAAAAGGGGGGATGCAGGGGTCAGGCATTTGTCCTTGGCCCTCTAACTGTGGGCGCAAAAGGGATGAGAGTTGGGAGCAGGGCTCCAGGGGGCGAGCTGCAAAAAGCCAAAGAAAGGACTCAACTCCAGCAGCTTATTGGCGTGTTTCCTGGCGGGAAGGTGGGCGTGAGGGAGGTGTCCGATCACAAAGTGTCCCCAACACCTTGGCAGGCAGTGGCGGTGGAGGCAGAAAGGGGCAAGGGGCCTGGATCGGGGCAGTAGGTCTTACCCGTGCACACGCCGACTTTGCGGTTGGCCGGGGAGCCGAAGTCGCAGAAGAGGCCCTTGTGCGGGTCGCAGGGGTCGCGCTCCGTGCACAGCTCGCCCAGTTGCTTGGCGCACACGCGGCAGCAGCCGCAGCCGTCCAGCACCAGGCTGACGCCCGCAGGGCAGCGTGGCGCCGGGGCTGTGCACTGGCACTGGCCGCTGCAGTCCTGGCCGGAGGTGGGCTGCAGGGAGAAGGGGGCGGTCAGCAGGGCTCACAGCGCCGCCGGGCCCTCCTCTTCCCGGCGGAGTCCCTCCCCACTAGCGCCAGTGCAGCTGGGGTCTCCATGCGCTTACCCGGCTGCAGAGGGCGAACAGGAGCACGAAGGCGAAACGGACGGGACCCAGGCCGGCGGCGGACATGGTCGGGGCGCTGCGGACAGAGGGTCGTAGTATGCGGTGGTGTTGGCTGGGTGGGCGCGGCACGGTCGGCGGGACGGTGGATCGCGGGCTCGGACCGGAGGTGGGGGTCTGGATGCGCCGGGCTGGCGTTTCTGGAGCTGTCGGCCGGGCGGCTGCCGTCGGGTTAGAGGCGGTTGGTCGCCTGTGGTTAGAGTTGCAGTGGCTGCCTCCTCTCAGCGGGGAAGAGTTGTTGTGTGAGGCTGGGGCGGGCGGCCCTCGGCTTTTATACGCTCCAGGCGGCCCCGGCTCGCCAATAAGCTGAATGGAGTCCTACACAAACAGGGACATTCCTCGCATTCCTCCCCACCTTCCTGCCTCATCAACTCACACCGGATTGATCCTGACCCCTTGACACTCAGCATTCCTCCCGTCTGAAAAAGCTGGCACACTCCAGCTCACCAAAAAAAAAAAAAAAGAAAAAAAAGGCTCAGTATTTCCAGAACCAAATAGGACTTTTTTCCCCCTTACCTCTTCGCACCACTCCAGATTTATACCATTAAAAACACATCGGCAATTATTATTTTTATACCACTCACTTCTGTTTCTAATAGCTGTGCATGTTCTACCCCCTGACATAAATCCTTCTTAGGATGTAGGTAGTTAAAGAGGCTAACAGCAGGGATTCCTAAAAAATTCAATAAGGGTTTCCTTTTTATTATTTTTGTAATGATTTGAATTTTAGAGACTGTCTGCCTTTGAAGCTCTTCAGAGACCAGAAGAGGAGTTAGTTGCTTTTAAGCTGAAACCCCAAAAAGCTTACCTGCAAACCCCTGGGTTCCATACTGGAGAGACAGGAATTTGATTGTTAGTATCTTGAGATAGTGGTTTGGATGCCCATTGCCACACAAGAAAGAGAACAAAGCCCAGGGGTCTGAGTGTGTATGCAGTTTTCTGGGGGAGATTTCCAGCACTCTTGCTTTGTTTTCTCTTAACACATGTAGCAGTTTTATTGTTGGTGTTAGAGGGAAGGAAAGGAGATGAGTGGACATCAGTATTTCCAGAAAAGTGGACTTAAGTCAGAGCAGATAATTATGTGGTGGGTAGGTAGAGGCTCCCCATGTTAGGATGAGAACACAGGGGTGGGAAGAGAGGGAAATCAGACAGGAGGGGGCCACAGGAGAACCTGACAGGAGGAGGCCAGCAAGAAGCTTGGGGTTTACTTTGGGTGTTGAAAACACTGTTGTGAGTCTTTGAGAAATGAGTGATTTTTCTTGCGCTCAAACCTATAATCTTCAAATGTGGATTATACTTGGTTTGTCTTGCAGTAAAAAAAAAAAATCTGTTTATATAACAGGAACAGTGAACCCCATTATATCTAGTTATAAACTGAGAGTGTCAGTGAATAATATATTTTAGTGACTCTACACGTCTATGAATAGTGATTGTGACTTCTTACTACCCAGGGAGTCTGCAGCCTGATGGAGTGAGATCAGGTCAAGGAAAGAATAGGTTTTATTCCCTCTGTTTATGTGCAGATGTCAAATATGGCCAGTGAAGTCTAACCAGATCTCAGTTCCTTAATATTGCTAGTTAGCTTCACTAAGGACTCAGTTAATGAACTGTGCTTTCATTTACAATCTATAGTTTAGTTGCTTTTTTGTTAATAACTCCAGTTACCATTTTATGTAAAGTGATTCCAGGGCCATGCCAGTTTTTTCCTATTGTAATGCCACATCAATTGACAGTAGTATCACCAACGAGTAGATTCATTTCAGTTGTTGATGCTTCATTGTATTGGTTTAAGATAAACATATCTGTTTCTGATGCCAAGGCAAGCTTTCAGAAACAACACTGTCAATTCATAAGTTGAAAACAGCTTATTGAAGCTGGCCACATTTTTTTAAAGTTTCAATTCATTGTGTTGAAAAATAGCCAAGAAAAAAAAATAACCACTCCAACTTCAGTGTAGACCACATCATCTGTGCACAATTACCTTGTTAAGCAATCCACGTGGTGTACAGTGTAGTTGCATGTCAACAGTGTGAATGGCCAGTAAAGGGGGCCTCTGAAGCTCAGGAAGAATTTTCATCATTGTTATTTAATGTTCTTTCCAAGCATTCCTCAAAGAGAAGAGGCCTAAAAGTTCCTATTTAAAGAAGGAACATTCCAAGTTATGTTAATAGACACATGTGTATTAAAGGCAACTTGGCCCCCAACTGTTTCTTCCCTTGTGGATGATTTTAAAAGTCCAAAATATGTGGGCAGCCACAGTGAAATCTTTCAAGACCTAAACCCCCAATTACGTCTACCACTAATGGTTGGAAAGGTGTGGTAAATGGGGAATGGTAGGGATGTGAAGCTCCAACCTCACCTAAGGTGGGATGTGGGCTCAGTGGTGAGCTCTCTCGGCTTGCAGGGTGAAGTAGATGGGGAACGGTTGGGAATTTTTGCATCTTCTGGAGAGTCTGAGAGCCACCATCAACAGCTTCATGTGAAACAGAGTGAAGACTTTCATTCATGGAGGGGATAAATTGCTGGACTGGGTTACATTTGCGTGACCTGGGTTGTATTCTTGGAACTACCATTCACAAATCGTAGGGAAATCACAAGTAGGAACCCTATTCCCAAGTTTCCGTTTATAAAATCGTGATAATAATGAGAATATTTTATTTCATAGGGTTTAATGATGATTGATTATATTAAGCATTTCAGGGAATTGGTACTTTATTATTTTTTCAATCTTTGTTGATTTTCTCTTTCTCCACAAACATAACAAATATATTACCATTCTGCTATGATTACTCTAAAATTCACATGGTCCCTTGAAGTCTTAAAAGTCCTAAGTTAGCTCCAAGTGGATGGTTTTAACATTGGCTAAGAGAAAATTAGCATATTGAAATATATAGAACATGGAATCTCAGAATAGAAAAATGTCCTGTGCATTATAAGGTGTATGATCAAAACTCTTTTGAAGGGTTTAAAATAAAAGATTATTAGAGAGGTATATATAGAAATAGAAAGAGAGAGAGAGAGAGAGAGAGAGAGAGAGAGAGAGAGAGAATAAGACATAAGACACCCAAGACATTTACAGACCCAAATGTTTATATTGTGATACGGACCATCAAGTGCCAGGAAATTCAAAGGGAAGGGCTGACACTCCATCCCTAACTCATGCCATAGGGATCTGAATTCCTGTGCTATTATAAATGACTCAGCAAATGTTTGTGTGTGTCTGGGCGGTAAAGTGGAAATAGTGGCTTCTTATAACTTCGTCCAACTCTGACTGATCCCAACCCTTTTGATTGACAGAAGGTCAGCATTGGGATAACACGTTCTTTGAATTTGTGTGCAAAATGGTTAAGATGCACTAATTTTGTCTTGTAAGCAAGTGTTTATCTAGCAAATGCTTTTTAGAGAGCTTTTTTTTTCTTGGTGAAATGAGGAATTCACTAAGCTGGCCACTGAGCCCTGTTTACAGAGCTATATAAAGTATGTGTGTGTGTCTATGTGGGCATCATTTGTACAGGTCGTTTGATTAAGTCTTGTAAGATGTTCTGCTTTGGACGTGTTACATTCCTTCTGTTATGTTTGCTGTTGTTCTTTCCCCCCACCATCCTAAAAAAGGTTGCTTGATCAGATATCAGACATAGAGAAAACCTGGCAGGACTACAGGGAAGTGGCCAGACTTGGAGTGTTTGTGTACTTAAAGAAGGAATCTTGCACATTTTCAACTTGGAGTTGTAGACATTTTCTTATAAGAGCAAGTAGAAGTCTGTGCCAGCCCTCAAAACGGAAATCAGAGCTCTCAGGGAAACATACGGGAAGAATGTGAGTCTGAGCCAAGACCCATACGCAATGCATACACTGAACTGTCAGATTTATAGGAAGTCTGGCCGTATAAGGGCATCTGGGCAGTAAGCAGTTTGTCGTTATGATGACTTGGGAGTGGGCTTCTGATGTTTCCAGCATGCCTCAAATTCAGTCGTGTAAATGAACTCCACACACACAAAAATGATGTGCCAGAAGACTTTTTGAGAAATAGTAACAAATATTATCCTCAAGACTTCAGGGACCATGTCTTGGCTTACATTGCCTTATATTTGCTTAAGATGAAGGTTAAAGAGAGGGCGTATTCCCTGGGGTTCAAGGTGGGAATGAAGCACGGATGTTTACTATCTAAATTATATTCATTTCCTTCGTGCTTTTTCCTCCTTATAATTAGTTCTCTGACTTTCCTAAGATATTTTCTGATGCAAAGGTATTCGTTGCAAGGTAGTCAAAGCTGTTTCATGTGGTCTGTGTTTTATGGTTGTCTGTTCGTTTACCTGCATTTAGAGTTGAAGATTGGAGGAATGAGAAAGAACAGGAATTAAAACAAAAATTTCCTTCAGTTTACTACTTGTCTCACTTGTTTTAATAGTTTAATTAGCTTCCTAGGTTAACCTGAGGTTAGTGTCCATTAACCTGAGATGGTGATGGACAACATGGATGCTACTAGGGATGGAGATGAGTCTCTAACACTTGTCCTGACAGATTAGAGTCTCAAATTTATTACACTTTAGCAACCAGAGTCTGTACAACCTTTTTTTTTTTTTTTAATCAATCTAAATGGGAAGAGTCTTCTTGGTAGTACTTAAATGATAGTGAGTGGAAATGAAAAAAAGTGAAGATAACCATTTTTTAAATGTGTGATTTGGGGACACCAAGTCAATAGGCTTAAAAGGAAGAGAGAATTGAAACTAGATAATTTATTTTAAAAAATGAGAGTAAGTGAAGGATAAATATTTTGAAAGGACCAGTGTGAAATGTACATGAATGTATTCCTAGAGATTCCGCTGGGGTGTGAGGAGGTGGAGACAAACTAAGCCAGGCCCCATTGTTCATCCTCTGGTGCTCCTACCTCCTGTCAAGAAGCCTGAAGCCCCTTCTCAAAACTCCTGGGCTCCCTTGAACAGCTTTTTTTTTTTTAAAAAACATTAGGTAGGGCCCAGAAGACTGGCTGTAAGACTGGAGATGTGACTTCCATACCTGTCATTTACCTGCCAAGTGGGCTCAGGGCACTAATTCTCTCTGAGCCCCAGTTTTCCACCTGGTCATAGGTATTTTTCAGACCAAGGAGACCATGTTTATGAAAGTACTTTCACATGATGTATTAAGATTTTAAATTTACCCACCTCTTCTGTTCTCTAGTGGCTTTGCTTGCCCTTAAGACTAAGTCCAACTCAGCCTTGACTTTAAAGATTAAATTCATCAAGTCTAACTTTATAATATCATTCATCCTTGCAAGGATTTTAGTGTTAAAACTCTGTGAGAGCTGAGAGAAAACCAGATCCTACTTCAGTTTTTAGATTATGTGCTCAGAATTGATAGAGATATTTAACAAAGGAAACTTTTTTGTCTTATGCCTCTTATATGCTTACATATTATCTGTATGAAAGAGATATGATAATATATTTCTCTTTTAATCATAGTTTTCAAGGTACGTAAAATGAAATTTCATACCCAACTTTAGTCACATGAGAGGATCTGCTCCCTTCATTTCCATTTTATAGTTTACATTCCATTTTTTTGGGGTGGGAGGGAAATGCCAAATAGTACCCCTGTCTTCAATGAAAAGCATATACCGCTAATCCTTAGGTAAGAATATGGTGTGTAAATATGAAAGAAACAACTAAACATTGATTATTTCCCATGTAGATGTTTTCTTTAGATTATTTATTTCTCAGAAACCAAGATGGTGTCCTTTTGTTTAATGTAATGCCACCGATATTTTACACTCTACATACTCATATATTGGGTGAAACATTTCTGTTTCATTTCATTGTGTATCATGAACTGTTATACCATGATAGTGACAAGCAAATTTTCAAATTAAATGCAAACTGGTAGCCAGTACATTCTAGAATGCCGAAAACTAAGTTTTTCAAATTGTCTAAAAAGTTTCTAAAATATTTTCCTATTGTGAATTTTTAAATAACTATGCCTATGGGAATTATATGTTAAAATCTGAACACATGGATAAGGCTTTTTGAGATGTCTTACCTTCTGGGTTGGAGCTTATGCCATTTATGAAGAAGAAAAGTACACTCTATTTAAACTCTTGACAGCACCAGATTTAAAATAAAAGTGAACTCATTCCTTGTTTAATTTGACATTAGAGTATACAATGCAACGCAGTTTTGTGTGATCAATTTAACAGGAAAGCTTCTTAGAGCTCTGTCTGTATACCTGAAATGGATGGATACCCTATACGGCTGTATCGCCTTTCATTTATGCAGAAACTTTAAATTTCAAAGCCCTTTCCCATATACAGTCTTACTTCAGCTTCATAACAACCCTGTGAGGTATTATTCTCCCCATTTTGCAGATGAGAAAATTGAGGTCCGAGGCCAAGTAACACAACGCAAGCTTTGTTAGAGGTGGAACAGGGACATGTGAATTTGAATTCAGTTCTTCTAATCTCCTCTCTTCCAAACTCCACTGCTTCTTTTCTTCACATTCTCCATACAGTGATTTCTGAACACTGAATGTTCTTAAGATAATTATCTCAGATCTTCTTAAGCTTCTTAAAGTGCACACTCTGGAAGGCATATAAAGCACTAGGGACTAATTGGTGGAGTCAGTATTATGCAGTGGTCTGAGATAAGCATGAGGTAGAAAGATAATGTTTATTGATCTGTATTAGGAGAGAACTTTGGGTTTAGACAAAGTTTTTTTGTTTTTGTTTTTTTGACAATTAAGATTTTTGTGATTTTGCTCTGTGGACAGACGTGTTACTTCTTATCTCCTAATGAACTGTTGTAACCATAAAAGGAAAAATGAACCAAGATGATGAGTGTGCTTTGGGAGGCTTAATATCAGGGTGTGTTCTACTGCGACATCAGCTTCTGGCCACACTGAAAATGTTCAGTCTCTAATTCAGTGTGATCTTGTTTAGGCTGAGACTCAGACCAACCACAGGCATCATAAAAGTCTTCTTGAGTGTTTGCATCATTCACTGATAAGCTATTCTTATGAATAAAAATCATGACAGAGTCTCAGGCACTGAAGCCTTGAAGCAATATCTGCTATAAACATAGATCTTTCTTCACAAGTGTCCCTTAAAAGATGTGTCCCAGCATGTTATTGACAGAGTGCTTATTTTGTGAACTTCATCTACAGTGAAAATGCACTTTCTTCAGATTGAATGCAGTTTGTATTTCAGGCTTACAGTTTGCCTCTTCTCGCCTTTCATCATGGAATGATTTAATTTGAATCATGACTAGTATCATGTTGTTAATGGAATGAAATCTATGGCATAACTACACATGGCAGAAATTAGGAGTGTTGTATAGGAATGGCAGGTTTATAATGAGGGAGTTTTCTTATTGACCCATGCATGTGTGTGAAAGTTAACAGCTATAGGATAAAATTTCATATAACCATAGATTTGTTAATGTCTGGAAACATTTCACCATTGAGCTATTTCTCACATATAGATGATGAAAGCTGATTTTTTTCCCAAGTGAATCTTTTGTGGCATTTTCATCCTTTCTCAATGCTCTCTGTTGATTCTTTTTACTCATGTATTTTGCCCCGCTGTTTCCATATATGGCTGATTTCTGAGACTCCAACTGTTTGCTTTCATCTCTGTAGGTAAGTAAACAAACTTTCAGCTTCAGATAGACTTTGAACCAATTTTACTTTGCAGTAGGGCTGTGCGAGAGCCAAACATATCCCATGTTGGCTTTGACTGCTTTACAGATAGGTCCCTGTCTCACCAATCAAGTAGATTTGTCTTGGCCAACCCCTGGAGGAGCTGACAGAGGGGGCGCCCACAGCATGGTGGAACCGTTTGTGCCTCTCTAATGTTGTCTTCTTAACACACAGAAGCCTGGTCTTAATCTAGACAGGTCTTAGGAGCTCCACACTCTTATATTTCTCATGCATCACATCCAATTTTCCAAGAAGGATACCTTGTATCAAGCAGAAATGGCAATCCGGAAGCCATTTTGTTTACAATAGTAAGTGCCAAGGTCTAGGGGAATTCTTAGACTCTGTGTATGTGAGGATAGGTGACCAAATGCATTGACAGGAGCATCACCTGGCATCCTTTAGAGGGGCACTGCTGAGGTTCGCTTTGCTTGGGGTTCCGTATTTTTCCTGGCAGTAGTGTTAGTAGAGAAATACAACTGTTTTACTATTCAATATTTAATCAAGCTAGGCCTAGAAAAGCAAAGTTAAAAAAAAAAAAGAAGAAAAAAAAAGACACCAATAGATCATTAGAAAAAAGCTTTTTGGTGTTTACATTTATTTTTAAGGTCTGAAGAAAAAAGCCTGACTAAATAAACTAGTATCATATTGAACTAAACAAAATTTTCAACAATTCTAGTTTGGCATTCTACTATGAAATTTTATCACTGTAAAGTAGATTAATTCTCTCATTTAAAGCATTTCATAAAATTAGACACTATTTTGGAGTTAGCTGTACCAACTTTTTGTTACCTTGATTTCAAATGTCCTATTAGATAAACGTTCTATAAAATTGATGTGAATATAGAATATGATGGACTTTATATTTCTCTGATTATTTCAGGAGAGGTCTTTTCTTCTTTATTTAGTTATTTAGCCATTTAAGGAAATGCCCAACATTGAACAAACTACTTAATCTTTTAGGCCTCAGTTGTCCCCTTTTAACTAATAGCACCCACCACATAAGGTTGTTGTAAAGACTAAATACCCCAAATCTTATAAAGCATTGAACATGCTTGTCACAGAATAAACACTAATAAATGTTTGTTAAAATAAAATAAAGCTTTCCCTTTTGTTCATCTCTAAATATTTTCAGATACTAAATTTCTGCCTTAGTACATTGCCAAATATTAGCCCTTAGCCCAGTATGTTTCCGGGTGATACATTATGCAGATTACATGGAAATAAAAGAATGTTGTCACAACTTCTATTGATAGCCTCTTTCTAGCAAGACATATACCATTATTATATCACTTGTGAATGAGTTATAAATTATGATTCTGTTCTTAAGGATCCTTTTTTTTTTTTTTTTGCCATGAAATTGCCACAGGGGGGAGCAAATAATACAGTTAAGGAATTTGATACCAATTATTATTAAGAATCCCTATCTAAAACATCTAAACAGGTTATATTATATGAATACCCATGAGCAAGTAGAAATCTTGATGATAAAATAATAAAATAGACTGCTGTTTAATCTTGGATTTAATTATTTTGTTATAGTTGCAAAAATAGTGCCTGGAAAATAAATGTGTGTGTGTGTGTGTGTGTGTGTGTGTGTGTGTACACATGGGCAATATCAACACTGTAGAAGAGGGGAGAAAATTTAAGTTTCTAGTTTTTGCTATTGTAGTCATGAAATGAAAGAGAGAGAGGAAGAGCGAGAAAGTGAGTAAGTACTAATTTATATAAAATGAGGATAAGAATGGTTTGGATACAATGTGACACAGCCTCACAACATGGATGATACTGAATCCACATGTACATGTGGGAAATTTAACCTTATGAAATGCAATAGCTAGATAAAACAATTCCAAAATGGAGAGGACTGTGCAAGTGGAAAATAAAATATTCCTTTGAATAATACAGTTGCATTTAATAGCTGCAAAAATTGTGACCTAATTTTATAACACTAATAGCCAAAAATATGGTTATTTCCTCTGCCTCTTTGGATAAAGTGAGGCATAACAAAAGTCCTAGGGAAGCAAGATAGAGAACATTAAAAGTTGGGCCAGTTGATCATGGTACCGACGTGATCCTTTCCTGTGTGTAGACAGTCATCTTTGCAGGTGGTTGGTCAGCCTTGCTTTATCTCTCTGCCTGTCCCCCAAAAGTCCTTCTTTAGGACTTCCTGATATGCCACAGTTGAGACCACTTTCCCCGTTCTCTTCTTCTCTTCCCGTCTCCCCAGTTTAGTATGGTGTTCTGAAGAAACCCTGTCCTAAAGATTCTTATTCTTATGGGATTTCTTTATGTGTGTCATTTTAGCATGCTAACTTATTTTCTGACTTATTGAGGGCTTGTACCCGGTCGGTCATGCTCTTCCGTTGCCCCCCAACTCCTGCCACCATGATGGGTTACCCAAAGATTCACCAGAACAATCATCGAAACTTAATTCTAGGTTCTTGTTGCCTGTTTCTTTTAAACCAACCAGGACTGCCCCCATACTTGCTATTATCCAGAACTGCTCCATCCCCTGTGGTCCTAAACCATCTATCTATCCTCTCATGCCCTCTCACTCACTTACCCTTTGTATCATTTTTTTGACCTCATTGAGACCTTTCTCACGCCTCCTTTCTTTTCTTCTAAACACATGGTTTTGCTTCCTTCTCTGTCCATGGCACCATGTTTTATGTTAGCAGTCTCTTGTTAGCACCTCTGGCATTCAGCTTTCCTTTTTTCAAGCCAACCCCTTGCTTCAGGTTGTTCCTACATGGCCTGCCATACATTTGTGGTCTCTAGTCTCAGGTGGGCCCTCAGCTCTACCGTGTTGTGTTTTTAGATGTTTTGGTCGGCACTTTCCCATCTCCTTTTTTTGTGTTTCTTCCCAACCTTACTTCTTCCCTCAAGAGTCCTACTCTGTCATCCTCCTCTCAGCAGATCAGTCCTCCTTTGTACATGAGACCATCTGGCATGAACAACTCAAGCCTCCATCCCCAGGACTGATGGGTCCTCAGCCTCATATTCACACCTTGAGTTTAGAGCTGCAGTGTTCAATTCTGTAGCCACTAGTCACATATGGCTACTTCAATTTAAATTAATCAAAATTTAAAATTTAGTCCTCAGTTGTACTAGGTGCATTTCAAGTGTTCAGTAGCCACATATGACAAGTGGCTACTGTATCGGATGGTGTAAAGGACCTTAATGTCATTGCAGAAAGTTCAGTTGGACAGCACCGGTTCAAACAGACTTCTCATTGTGATTTTGATCCAAGTTCCTCCTGTCTCCTGTGGAGCCATGTTCTCTCCTTTCTCTTTTACCTTTTTTTTTAAAGTATATTTTTAAAATTTTTCAATTACAGTTGATGTACAATATTATATTAGTTTCAGGTGTACAACATAGTAGTTAGGCATTTATATAACTTACAAAGTGATTACCTGATACATCTAGTACCCACCTCACCTCACACCATACATAGTTATTATATTATTGACTATATTCCTTACGTTACACTTTATATCCCCATGACTATTTTGTAACTGCCAATTTGTACTTCTTAATCCCTTCCCCTTTTTACCTATTCCCCCAATGCCTTTCCTTCTGGCAAACCTCAAAATGTTCTCTGTCTCTGTGAGTTTGTTTTGTTTATTTTGTTCTTTAGATTCCCCATATAAGTGAAATCACATGGCATTTGTCTGTGTCTGACTTACTACATTCAGCACAATACCCTGCATCCATGTTGTTGCAGATGGCAAGATTTCATCCTTTTTTATGGTTGAGTAATATTCCATTGTATATATGTACCACCTCTTCTTTATCCATTTATCCATATATGGACACCCAGGTTGCCTCCATATTACCTTTCTCGTATCTTTTGGTTTCTTTTTCTCTAGTAGCTTCTTCTCAGTCTATAAAGATATGCATATTTCTGTCACATAAAAAGAGAAAAATCCCCAAACAAACAAAACAAACTCCCCTTTGTCCTACACATCCTTCTGTATACTGCTTCCTTTTCACTCTGAAGCTCCTAGTGTGCGCACGCACACACACACACACACACACACACAAATCCTATGTATTTGCTGTCTCCTAATATTTACCTTCAAGTTACCATTCACCGTGCTGCAATAAGGCTCTTGACTCTAGTCCTGAAAATTGCCACCAAACAACTTCTTCGTTGCCAAATCCAGTAGATTCTTTTCAATCTTTATACAACGATGTCTCTGTGGGTATTGTAATTGAGTTCCATCCTCTCTCCATCTCTCGACCATTTCCTTTGGTCTCCCTTGAAGTTTCATTTCCCTTTGCCCATCCCTTTGATGTGGATACCTCATAGTCTTTTGTCCCTGGTCCTTGTCCTACATGTTCATTAGCTTCCACATTGTTGATGGTTCCCTGCTGTCTGTATCTTGACTGGAAACTCCGTTCTGAGTTCATTTGTGCTGTCCACAGGGCGTTAATCTGAATGTCCTACACAGAGCATAAAGTAAGCATATTCCCCAATTCCCCAAATCTGCTCCTTTTAATGTGCTCCCCATCGTAGTGATTGGAGCCACCATATTACTCCATATTAAAGCCTGCACATTATTCGGTATCATTTTTTTTCTATGTTAGCTCCTGTAATTAGTCACAAAGTTCTGTGGAGTATACTTCTCATTATATCTTCCCAATACACCATGCCATCAGCATCTTTTGTTTGAGTCACTGCATTAGTCTTCCTATTATTTCCTGGTCTTTTGACCTACATTATCTGCCCTCTACAATTATCTGCCCTCTACAATTATCTGCCCTCTACAATTTATTTTCTTTCTGCCTGAAGAATGTTCTGCCTGAAGAATCTATCAATGCAAAGTGCTTACTCACCTGCTTAAAACCATCATAGGGTTTCCATTGCCTCGAAGATAAAGGCTTTTGTCTGGCTCTGATCTTCCCCATTCTTCTCTCTCTCTACCCACCACTCCTGCCCTACCCTCTGTTTTTCACCTCCTACTTTGTTCCTGTCAGTTTCAATAACTTACAATTTTATCATGCTATTTCATGCCTTTAAGACCTTGCTCATATTGCACCCAACACTTGGAGGAGCTGTAAGGTATGTAGTAGGAGCTCGTTTTACATTTGATCCAGTACATATGCACTTACACATACACAAGCACAATGAAATAAAAATTTGATAGAAACAACAGTTATTGTTACTATATGTGATACCTTTGGTATTTTAAACTCTGTTACATTCATTTAAAAAAAAATACTGGTCTTGACCTCCAAACTATTTTACTGTCTAATTGAACCTACACATTGGGTATGTATAGCTTTGGAACCCCAGGTGACCAGGATGGGCTACCTGAATAAGCAGTGGAGGGAGCTGGGAGGTCATGTGAGGATGTGAGGTTTGATGATGCTGTGGACATTTTGGGACCACCAAGGGAGCACCTGTAGTTGCTGAAAGACCAGGGTGTGGAGTCCAAGTGAATTACAGAACTAAGCCACACAGGAAACCTGGATTCTTAGTGCTAAATCAAGCTTATCGGTTTCATGAGCCAATATATCCCATTTTTTAAATGGTTTCTGGATATTGTACTACAAAACGACCTAGCTGATACAGATTTCACCAACGTAAGAGGCATATAGTTTTACTCTCACATTTATATCTTCTAATGTAATTACTCATAATGTTTTCTAATTCGATCATAGTATTAGGATATAGCAGTGTTTTCTAGTCCACCCCCCTTTTAATGCAATGGAACATACAGGAAATGATAACATTTTTATGGCATTTTGGGGCAAAGGCTTTCTAAAAGTTCTAAAATTTTGGAATAGTTAAGAAATTCCTTTGGTTTAAAGATATCAAAGATCATAGGGGAGCTTACTGGCAAATTGCTACCTTTTTTTTTTCTTTTTTATGTTTCTAAGTAATTTAAGGTATTTTCTTGGAAGTTGTCTCGCTGAGTTTTGTGAATAACTTCTCACACAGCATCAAGTAGAAAGAAATCCATCATTGAATGAATTCCTTATGTAAAGTTTGGGAACTAGTTTGAACTTTAAAATATCCTATAAATATTCTATATTTAGCCGAAATTGCATAATTACTAAGATCTAAAAGAACTATGGTGATTTATATTATAGCATATTTATATCAATTCATAGGTATTTTGTATTTATTGATTATATAAATAACATTTCTGAGGCTATGTATTCATACCTGGTAAATTTATGTTTTTCAAAATGTTGGGGAATATAATAATGTTTATGTTATTCAAGCTATAATTTATTAAAGTAAATCATTCTCTAAAAAATTGGATAGTAACATTAGTAGGTGTGTAGGAAAAGTTACTGATTGGTGGACTGGCTGAGGTAATTTAAAAATTAATGCAGTTTTCAGCTTGCTAACCTTAAACATAAGGTCTTCGTGTGAAATTCTTCCAGGCTAATAAATGTATTCAGATGCCCCCAATTAAAAGTCAGTCATTTGGTGTTGTCTCCCTCTCAGTGAAATAAATAATGCACAGATATTTTGAGCATTTGATGTGTTTCTAATATTGTGTTAAACACGGTGGGATATTAAAACCTACCTAATTCTTGCTTACAGGGAGTTTGTAATATAGCTGCAGAAGTAAGTCATATATGGACTGCAAGTTAATCCAATTATTCTCACAGTTGTACTACTTGGGAACCACAGGATACTGAAAACTCTGGAGAATTGGTGTGATGTAATATTTCATGACCTTGAAATTAGAACTTTTGAGGAACTTTGGGTCATAGATTATGACAGAGCTACACACTGCGAGGCTCAAGAGCTCTTTCTCAAGTGTCAGAGGGTAAATGGTAAGTCATTAAGTAGTCATGGGGGGATATAGCACTAAGTGTTCTGTGAATGAAGAGAAGGTGAAGTAGCCAATTTGGAAAAACCTGGTGTGACTTTTTTTTTATGGACGAGGAAGACAGAAGCAGCAGGGGCATTCTAGGCCTCAGGAATGGTGTGAACAGTCTTGATTTTGCAAATGCTGTGGCATATATGGAAGAGAATAGGTGGGCTGTTTTGACCCGAGCCAACATGGGGGATGAGTTGGAAAGATTAGGGAAGGGGCTTCAGTGTAGGACCCAGAACTCTCATTTCTTTCTTTTACTCTTCTGTTAAATATATCACTTTTATTTTTAATCCGCTAGTCTTTTGGGGTGTATATATTTTGCTTTATAATTGTTTTCAGGGCTTAGAGAATGTTAAGAAGACATTTGTAGTTTTATAGGGTAAAATTAAGAGGGCCTCAAAATGAAGAATTAGTAATGCTGAAATTGTTGTTATGCTTCTGTTAGTTCTCTTGCTTTAATAAATAGTATCTATTATTTTTTCTCTCCACAGCTGGCACAGTGCCAGGCATATGGGAAAAAACACACAAAGCACACTAAATATTTATTGAATTAGTGCATCTTTCTTGAGGACAGAGATTATACTTTTTCTTCTTTTTATGATTCTTCATGACTCCTACTAGGATGTTTCACACACAGTGGACATTCAATATCTGTAATGTATCGAAACTGTTTATATTATTGAGGAACAAACATGGCTAAAGTTATTACTTGGCCAAACTGTCTCCCAGATTCTTTCATTCATTCACTGAACACTGTGCTAATGTGAGGACTGTTAGTCTAATGGTGATTTTATTTAGCAAGAGTTTCACGTCTTTATGCCTTTGTACAGGCCGGCCAGTTCTTACTCATTCTTCAACTCTCAGCTCACGTGTCATTTTCTTTTTTGGCATTCCAGACTAGGTTGGATGCTTATCTTTTGATAGTCTTTATCTAACTGTATGGTGATTTGCCTGTATTTCTTACCAGATGGAGCTCCACAAGAGCAGAATTGAGTCATTCACCTCTGTGTCCCTAGCACTAAACCCAGCACCTTGTATATAAATATCACTTGATGAGAGTTTGTTGAGTGATTGTAGAAAAATATAATCTTTAATGATGGTGTTGTCAGATATCTGGCTTTGAATTGGCAATTTGGCTTTTAAGTATTGTGTTCAGAAAACTAACTGAAAAAAAAAAAAAGAAAACCACCTACTGGAATGATAACAGTTTGGAAACAACAGATGAGTTAACAAGAAAGAAATATTGAAAAGTCATAAAAATGCAATATGAAATATAAGATGAAATGTATGTTACCATTAATAAACTATTCATGTTGTGTGGACATACGTATATTTTTTATTGTGGCAAACTGTTAGTGTTTTGGTTGAAACTTTACAGGCAACCCTTTCGGTATGCACTGCACGTGAGAGCAGAGCAGCAGGGCCTTTAGAGATCCTTGAGTCCAAATACTGATTTATTGAAGAATTGAAGCCATCGTCTTCAGAGTGCACAAAGGCAGGCACATTTCAGTGATTCGGTCTCGTCTGTGCCGCAAAGGCAAGGGAACCCCCTCTCATTCTGCCACCACCGGTCTTCCCGCTGCACCATCCTACCCATCCAGTAAATAGCTTGAGGGGAGTTGGGTGGTGGGTCGTCTCCCTCTTCATACACACTGCTTCCCTGTGGCCATGCATGTGCTCTGGAGGAAGAGAGGAATTGCCACGGTACGGGTCTCCCCACAATCTATAAAGGTGACCCTCACACATATTACTAATAACAGTAGTGGCTACCATTTAGGGAGGACCTGTACTAGACTGCTTATGTAGGTTAACTCAGATATTCACACAGCCCTGCAAGTTTATAAAATTTACTCCATTTTTACAGATAAAGGGAGTGGGGGATGGAGAGACTATGTATCATGTCCATGTGTTGGAGCCAATTAAGTGGCAAAACTAGGATTCACACCAAGCCTCTTTAACTCCCCAAACTATACAAGTTTTTTCCAGACACCATATCGCCTTTTATAAAGTAAAGAGGGTATGGTAACCTCTTAAATATGTGTCAGGTAATATGATATATCAAGAAGAACAAAGCATAATGCTTTTTGTAAACTTTAAATGCTTACCAATTGTTATATGAATGTATATGTGATTCTTAAAAATAAGAAAAATCACACACCCTTTATCAACATAAATTTGGGATTATCATCATACGTTAGAATTCCATGTAAATATGAAGCTGAAAGGCTAAATTCAGGAACTTTTTTATTTTATTTTTTTAGTAACAATTGCATCAGTAGAGCATACATTTTTTTGGTTGTATAATAAGAAAAACTAACAATATTTCCTAGTAAAGTGTACGTGGAAGAAATTATGGAAGTTGTGTAATGTATACAATATTTTCCTTGAAACTAGTGTAAATGCCTATCGCCTCATTATTTTCAGATTGAGCTTTTTCCCCCTAATTTTAAAAAGCCTAATTAAAATATAATTGTTAATGAAGGCATGATGTTTATTCCAAGTATGCGAATAGAAACTGTCTGTTTAAAAACCCAACTTAAATAATATTCAAAACCTTTATTTTTGACATTCTCAGAACCAAGTAAGTAATGATTGTTATCTTTAGGCTAGAAATGGGGTCTGGTTAGTTTTAAAATGTTTTCTAAAAACTTGGCAATGGTGTTTGTGACAAATACAGTGGAATCTACTACCATGTCCTTATTTACCTGATTGTGAATTTTCAGTCCCCACCAGAACTTTTTGAGAATAAATAGAATTTATATATATATAAGGTCAACGTAGTTACGTATTTACTTTCTGTGGAGACATGTGTCTTTATACAGTTGGAGGCTAGCAACAACTCACGTGTCTTGGATTGGGCGATAGCAGTGATGTCATTCTGTCCTCAGAACCCTATTTGGAAGAGACGTTAAAACAAATGGAAAATGAGAGGGAAGACTAATTACTCTTAGCACAAGTGGATTTTTGTCTCACGGGGAGATTTGATGAAGTGCATTACTGTATTCCCTAGAAATGCCTTAGGCTCAGCTTGTGTTTGTCTTAATTTTCTCCATATCCCTAGCAGAGTGCTTTGCATATTAGTTAAGTATGAGTTGACTTGAACTGAATTTAGCCTGGTTAGATCAAGCTGCTTTTGAGTCAACTGACACCCTAAAGGCATGAAGATAGAGCATTCCTTTCTGCTAACTAATATGTGGAACTATTTCCTATCTTATATAACTTTTGGAAATTCTCTCCGATAGTCACAAAGCGTAGAAAGTAGCTGAGTATTAAAGCAGGACATTACAGATTCAATAAGCAACCTTGTCAGATTTCTCTTCCCTTCACCCTGAATTAGAGTATCAGGAGTTACGCATAAATATAAACTCTAAGCTACACCACTGTTAAATTCTACAGGATCCTTTAGGCAAATAGCTTGTCTTTTATGTGGTGTGTTTACATAAGGATTAAGATGGTAGAGTGACGTTCATTGAGAGCCAAGTAGACTTATACAACTGTCTGAATATTATGAAGGTGGGTGGTTATTATTATCAGACAATCAAGAGAACCAACAATTGACTTACAAGATGAATGGGTAAAACAATATAGAGTCAGAGTTTTATGGAGATATATATCACTATATCTAATTATCTACCTGTCTATCATTAAATTAAAAGTAAACCAAAGTAGAAATTCACTCAAATTGGTGGCTCTTTTAATTTTATACTCATTTGATTTGTGGATTAATTCTTGATCCACATGTTTAATGAAAAATTAGAAAACAAATGCAAAGTGAGGGCAAATTTCTCTCTCTTTTCCCTACCCCCAGAGAAAAATGTTAGAAGTATTTATCCCACACATCTCACTGAGCTGTCTTATTAAAGCTGAGTTGACCTAAATAGTTATAAAAGCTCTACATATATAATGTTAACAGATATTGTCATACGGGCAAATCTTGTCTAGAAGGGAAATGTAATGTCCACTTTGAATGCACAACTAGCAAATTTAGGAATAAAAGTTATTTTTTTAGCTTGCCATGAAAATAACACCATGCTCTTTTCTTTCAGGTAGCAGGATGAAGAAGTGACTGAAAGAGCCTGACTACTGACTATGAAAAAGGTAAGAATGAAAGAAAGGATCAATATCTGTGAAAGTTCAAACATGGTTACATACTGACCAAGTATTAAATACTAAACTACAGTTTAGTCTTTCCATTTGTAAACTAGATTTTTATTTGACAGAAATATACAAGATTATGTACTTTTAATTTCAGTGGTTTTTCTTAAAAACAAAAGGCAAGGCATCTGTCCCATAAGATGAATAAACTTTAAGCAGCATTTGCTAATTACCTTATCTTCTAAATGTGGTCTCTCTAGAGTTTATTTAATGTAGTTCATCTTCAGGAAATTGCAGACTAATGAGGAAGAGCCATAAAAGAAAAGCTGACAATTTTACTCTTATCTGTAGGAAAAGTCCCATGAAACAAAGGAAACCATTTTTAAACTACTTTAGAATGTATGTTTTTTTAAAGCTCACTTTTGGATAGTGTAATAGAAATTAAAGCATGACTGTTATTTGCAGTTAATTCTTTAACAGTAATAACAATTACACCAGCGTTGGTGATTAATAATACTGTTGACATGACTCCCTTATGAATTTGCATGTAGATAAAATTAGAATTGTTTTTTCTGTTTTTTGTTTTTTCCATTAAGCCTTGGAATACATATTTAAAGATTTGTCCAAAGCCACATAGCTAGTTAGGGACAAAACTGGTGCTAAGCGCAGGTTTCCTGACATAGCTCTGTCTCCATTGCTTTGTTTTTCTCTCATGACCTCATCCAATCTTGTTTAATTTACTATGGGGAAATACATTCTGAGGAAAATAAAAATAAATGGAAAAGAGTAAAATCAATTCTGGTTAGAACTATTGTGTTTAGACGTTTTCAGCATGCTAGTTTATGTCGTTCCCATGATACGGGTATCCCTCAGAACTGCTGACGTGCAGCAGTGTGGCTCGGTGGTTCAAAACGTGGGCTGAGGAGTCAGACTGCTTGGGTGAGGCTGGTTCTGTCCCTCACTACGAGCGAGACTTGTATTTCAGCTACCTCTTGGGAAAATGGGGAACACAGTAAAAACTACTTTTGTGGTGGTTGTGAGAATTCATTGAAGTATAGTTGATGTAACGTGTTTAGAATAGCATCGATATATATATAGTAAGTCCCCCCCCCAAAGATTAGATGTTATTTCATTCATTTTAATAATTAACATTATTAAGGAAGGTGAAAGATTTACTATCCCAAATTACAATATTAAAATAATTGGGGATCAAGTAGAATTTCACTTTTTGGAGAAGGACTTGTCAGTGCTTCAGTGCTGTCACTTATAAGCATTGTTAGCTCATGGTAAAGGCCATTAAGTGAGAAACAGGAGAATAATGTTTTTCAAGTAGTAAAACTTCATAAACCAGGTTAATTAGCAGCTTAATTACAAAATTAAATTATTTTGCTTTGAAACTCAGGCTTTATGCTAAAAAATTTGTTAAATTAAGAAGTCCTTTTAGATGTGGCATTAGTTCTCCGCACGACGATGAACACTCCATCTTTTCCTTTATAAAAGGAATATAGAGATAGATATATAAATAAATACTGTGTCTCTTACAGATGCTTAGCTAGAAACTAAAAATTGTGTTTAAAATATTGATTCTTTCAACATTAAATTTTGTTACATAATGCTCTGTTCATGGTAAATACAACATATATTAGAATGGCAGGATAATTACTTTTAATTTTTACTTAGGTGTTTTTAAAGCAAAAAAATCTTTTCATTGTAAGTGATTTTTTATTAAGTAGGTAATTTAGTTATTGCTGTAAATTGCAAATCCCATGAGCTGGAGACTCCTAATCTCTGTTGGATGGCTAGGTCCCTGAGGAAGTTGAATAATGCTGTGGATGGAGCTGTCTCTCTCTTGCAGTCTAATCCAGTGGAACCTGACGGGCTGGTGTTGGAGTGTAGATCTCCTGATAGAAATACATCTCCTTATGTAATTACTGATGTCCAAGTTCACTGTTTACTCTAACCAGTCAAAATTGCTTTCAACCTAGAGTATTTTCTTTCAGTGATTATGCTTGATTATTGAGCCATGATCTGGACAAAATAAAAGACTTTCTTTGGCTGGGAGAGTTCATTGGACCACCAGTGACCCATCTAACTAACTGTGTTCTGCTTCGCTTCAAGATTCCTTGCCTGCTTGCTTGCTTGCTTTCTTTCTTTCTTTCTTTCTTTCTTTCTTTCTTTCTTTCTTTCTTTCTTTCTTTCTTCCTTCCTTCCTTCCTTCCTTCCTTCCTTCCTTCCTTCCTTCCTTCCTTCCTTCCTTCCTTCCTTCCTTCCTTCCTTTCTTTCTTTCTTTCTTTCTTTCTTTCTAATTTTTATTGGGGAATATTGGGGAAACAGTGTGTTTCTCCAGAGCCCATCAGCTCCAAGTCGTTGTCCTTCAATCTAGTTGTGCAGGGCGCAGCTCAGCTCCAAGTCCAGTAGCCGTTTTCAATCTTAGTTGCAGGGGGCGCAGCCCACCGTCCTATGCAGGAGTTGAACGGGCAACCTTGTTGAGAGCTCACACTCTAACCAACTGAGCCAGCCAGCCACTCCTCTGGCAGCTCGTTGCCTTCGGTCTAGTTATGGAGGGTGCAGTTCACTGGCCCATGTGGGAATCGAAATGGCAGCCCTGTTGTTCAGAGCTCGTACTCTAACCAACTGAGCCATCCAGCTGCCCCAAGGATTCCTTGCATTCTTGAATCCTAGTTCATATTAGAGTTCAGGATTTTGAGGATCACTTAGGTTCCTTGGTATGAGTGTTCACCTAATTGCCTGCCACCTTGACATTGAATTGTGCCTATCCTGGTTTGCTAATCAGGCTGTCTCGATTGCCTGCTATCATAGTGGGCTGCCCATCATACAATGAACCCTGCCTAACCATATTCTACTATATCAAGCCATGTTTACTGCCCTACTTGAAGAGGTTATCTGGTTCTCTTTTGATGCCCATATCATGATCTGTGTATCTGTGCATGCTTCTACCTGAAAGCTCACTTCAGTAAGCATTCTGTGTATAAAGTTTGTATTGAAAACTTCGGTTTCCATAATGGAGTCACTTGTGATGAAGGAATCCTACTGCAGAAATGACTGTAAAGCTGGACAGAATATGCTAGACAATAAATTGAAGATATTGGAGAACAATCAATATAGTTAGGACACCAAGGGTATTATGATCTTTGAGAGAAGCATATAAGCTGAACTTAAATTCTCCCGTGAGTTTTCCCTGAGGAAAGCATTTTGTAAATCATAGCATAGGTGAATGAAGTATAAGAAGAGTGTCATTGTTATTGGACTAAAGAGAAAGAAGAGTTTAGGGCAAAGTGGCTAGGACTGGAGGGACGCCTTTCTGGAGGGGAGGAAACTGCAGAAAAGTAGCCCAAATATCTGCATATAAATTCTGCTCACAAAGCAATCTGCACAGATGCAGGACTAAGACTGCAAAAAACCTGCCACAAAAGAATATCTGGATGGTCAGATAACTGATGTGGGATATTTGTAGCCACATGGTACCGGAGAGAGAGGACTTCAAGTGCTGCCAAGGTAGAGGGTCATTGGTAAACAAGCTCAGACTTTCAGTGGAGACCCTGTCTGTCAAGCCATAGAAGTAGGCACCTTACCCTAGGAAAACTGAAATAGGCAAGCCCTAACAGAGCTTTAAATCAAGCCTAGACAGGATCAGGTGATCCACCAAAGTTGGTTTCTTTCTTTTTTTGAATATCAAAAAATTTTAAATCTCTTTGAAGGAAGATGTTCAGAGCCGTCATGATATCCAGCATTCAATGAGAAATTACAAGACATGCTATAAAACAGGAGAAAATGACCAAAACCCGATAGAAAAAAGACAGTAAACCCCTAGATGATTTAGATATTGCATCTATCAAATAGGGATTTTAAAATAACTATGATTAATAAGACCAAGAAAATGGAGAAAATGATGTATAAAACAGATGCAAAGATGGATAATTTCAATAAAGAATCGGAACCTATCTAAACTAATCAAATGGATATTCTGGAACTGAAAATACGATATTTAACATTAGAACTTTGGATGTTTTGAACAGCTGGGTGAACACATTCAGAGCACAGGATTAGTAAACTAGAAAACAGGCCAAAATAAACTAAGGTAGAAGAGAAAACAGAATAGAACATAAAAAACATGTGGTATACAAACTGACTTCTGACGTCTCTATTCTCTAGAAATGGACTTCATACTTAGAAGTTCTATGAATTGCTTTTTTTCTAGGCTATTGGATGCTATTAGAAACATACTTAGACACATCTAATTCCATTGCTGATTCAGAGCATTTGAATTTTCAAGAGAACTTAAGGAATTAAGAGATATTTCTGTAAACTTTAATTTGAATGGAAAATCTGTTTTCTTTAAATGGTATCGTTGCCAAAATTTGATAACGTGAGAAAAGAGAACAGAGTACAAGATTCTGAGGAGTAGGAACAATCTGGATCAAGTTTTCTTCCTAAAGGAAATAAAACAGTGTCGTAAGAATAAATCAATATTTCCGTGTTTCAGTTCTTATTCTGGTTTTCATTTCAAAACAATTTGGATCAGTAGCAGATCCCTGCCCCCTTCACTTTTTCCTGTTTTCTGTGCTTCCCACTTTTGATCTGTTCAGTGTGCTTATGCTCCTGGCCTTTTTACTATATTAAGGATCTATAAGGTTTTCCATTTCTGGAAAGTTAGGCGGAGAGTAGAATTTTTGATCCAAGTCTTTGTAATTTGCAGCATGAGAACTGTTTCATCAGTTGCCATGCATCTTTTATGGGTTATTAACTATTTTTCTTGAGACTTGTGTGCGTTGACTGTAGACCCACCTTGAAACTGTTGGGGAAAAATAATATACTCTGACAATAGTTTTATTGGTGCCTTGGATAAAGATACAATTATGGAAGGCACATTTAGGGAGATGTTAATGAAAAGTGGATAGCACATTTTATCTCTTTCCTATTCACTGATTTTCCCTTAAAAATTAACCAAAAGCTAATGTTTGGTATCATAAAACCTTGACTTTTTTTTTTTTTTGTATCTAGAAATGGCTTCTGACCTAGAAATAACATTGTGTTTCCTCCCTCCCCTACCCTTTTTACCCCCATCCTCCTCCCAAATACTTGATGGTAAAAAGGTTTCCCTCTTGGACAACAATAAGACATGAATCTATTTGCATATAATTGATTACCCCACAACCCTGCCTAAGGATTGCACTATGATGAGTTTCTCAGGGTAAGAATTTTTCTTGATTATAAATTGCTTTCACAGATGTTATGTCACATGACTCTCAAAAATTGTGTGAGATGGTAAGAGTGAGTATTATTACCCCTATTTCACAATGAGGAGACTAAGGTAGAGGAAGAAGTGACTCACCCAAGCAACAGCTACCACGTTTCCCCGAAAACAAGACCTAGCCGGACAATCAGCTCTAATGCGTCTTTTGGAGCAAAAAATAAGACCTGGTCTTATTTTACTATAATATAAGACCCGGTCTTATGTAATTAATATAATATAATTGATATAATATAATATAATTAATATAATATATAATAATACAAGACTGGGTCTTATATTAATTTTTGCTCCAAAAGACGCATTAGAGCTGATTGTCTGGCTAGGTCTTATTTTCTAGGAAACACGGTAGCAAGCATTAATGCCAGGACTTATGCTTTGTTAGTATTCAGTGTTGACATCCTTAATTAGAAGGTTTGGGTGGACTCATAGATGGATGCAGCGAGTATTATTAAATGCTTTTGGTATAAAGTAGGACTGTGCCTTAAAACCCATAATAGGTCTAGACTATACTTTTGAATACTGTTGTAGCTATAGTGAAAGAGAGATGTTCTACATTGCAGAAGCCTTTTACAATATGAGTCCCCAAATCCTTCTGGGAAATGGTAAAAGGCAAAATTTTTAGAAATTTCTGCTGACCTTAAAAAAGAGGAAATGAATACCTGTAGGTGGTTTGCAAGCTCAGGAAAATGTTCTTGGGAGTGTTCAATAATGGTTTGTCCAGATTAGATGGCATCCTGAATCAGAAAGGGCTTTGTAAATCCAGTTATTTAAGCGGTCCACCAACAGAATGCCAAGAACTTACGCATGCTCTGCGTGAGTGCTCTTAGTGGCAAGGTCATGTTGAGAAACAGGTCTCAGAATGAGTTTCATTTCCATATATCTTGTTAAGCAGAGGCACTAATTAACCTTGTTCCATTATATCATTTCAAGAATGTTTGTCAGTGAACAGGTTTGGAAGATGGAGATAATGTATCTCTCCAGAGAAAAGGGCAGGCATGAGTACTAGGCAGTATAAAAAATTTAGGTTTCCTAAGCTCAGGGTTCCTTTCTTATAATGTATGTACAGGTGTCACCTGACCTTCTTTGTGTTGCCCTCTGGGAATTGGCACTTTGGGAAGCAGTGTAACAATATGCTGCTATTCTGGCTTCCACTGCTGAGAGCAATAAAATCAATTGATCAATTGTCTCTGATCCAAGTATGTCATGTCTTCTTACAGCACCCCTGAAAGTAGGACTGGCTAAATGTTGGCTTGCAAACATCCTTCATAGTTCTGATAGGTCACAAGGCATCTCCCAATCTCTGGCCTAGTGCAAAACAAAAAACAAAATAAAACAAAAACATAGGACATTTTGAGTCCATGCATACTTGTACGTATGTTGTTTCCTGAGTCTTGTGTATTTCTAGCAGGATGATTCTGGCATTCACAATGAACCATTGTTTTTGGACATCAGATGTGTTATTGGTGGAAAGGAGTCAGCAAATAATGACACTGCAAAGAATTTGGGGACTTTCAGGTAATTCACTGCTGCTCTTCCACTGCTGATTTCAGTCCATTTAAGACCAGCCTTGAGCAACCCGGGATATAGGTCTTCAGTCTGAGATGTAGCTTTTACTTTCCCGTTTTACTGCTCAATACATTTGGGAGTTACCCTCACTGTTCCTCACTAGGCTGGAATTTCATCGTTAGCACAGTACCACACTTCCATTTTTGAATAGACTTCCAATTCACTTTTGGATGATAAGTTACCAGGTAACCACATTCTATCTCTTGAATTTTATGATGATAAATAAGCACAACAAATGACCTCCGATGAGATTCATGCTCATTTAAGATGGGGAATGTTTCTTTAGCATCCTAGGTTAAGTAGGGTCCAGTCTTGGGTAAGAAAGTTCGCTAAGCTTGGGCTCTCTTCTTGTTAAAGTTTAATGCGTCATTTATCGCATCTCATATCCTTTAGTATCGTATTTTGGATCAGAACAGTGTATCTCTTTTTTTCTTTTACTTCCAAGGTCCAGAGAATAATACCATCGAAACACTGCTTACTTATGACTTACCTATGTAAACAAATATATATAGTTTGCTAGATTAGTCATCGTCTGCCAGGTTAGTCATCGTCTGCTAGATTAGGCCATATGAAATTGACAACATTTGTGAGAGTTTTTGACCTTCAGTGGTTAAACTTAAAGGATTATGCTTCTTCTTTTAAAAAATAAAACAACTGAGTTGCCTATGAAAGAATAAACATATCTCCACAAACATTTCTATGGTACGCTCCGGGATGGAGATTTAACTTCTGGCCATAATGAAAGATATTTGCATTTTTCCTTGGCTTATCAAAATTCTTCCTAACTGGATGGTTTGCATCACAAACTTGCTTTCCCAGCTCTGACTGTTATGTGAGTGTGTGCTGGATAATTTATTTCATATTATTTGAGGCCTTGTGAGTATTATTAGAATGAGAGGAAACCAGGAAAATTATGGGTTCTTGGTTCACTACTTGAACAAATATTTACCGAGTGCCAACAAAAACAATATTTACTGCATGAGCAGAAAACAAAAAGATACAGTCCTTGTCTCCTCAGAATTTATTGTTTATGGTTTGTATTGTTTATATCAAAGGGCCTTGTAAGTAAATGTGAAATTATAAACGTGATAGGTGCTTTGAAGGTGAGTACATTACAGTATAAGGGTAAATATTAGGGGAGATTGATCAAGTTAGGGAGGTCAGGGAGGATCTTTCTGAGGAAGTGATGGCTGAGCCAAGGTCAAGTACAGTTGTTAACCAGATGAAAGGAGACCAGTGGTGGGGATATGAGGCAACTCAGTTCTGCTCAGTTCACTGAATGTTTACAGAACGCCTACCGTATACCAGACACTATGCTTAGATGCTGGGAAATAAAAACTGAATGAGACGTGGTCATTGCCCAGTAAATAACTCACTATAAGGGTTTCATTGTCTGGTAATTTATAAATTAGGCGAGCCACTCTGTATGTGTTTTACTACTCTAAACTTTGAGTTTCCTTTCTGTCAGAATTATAATCCTCAGTGAGGCAAGCCCTTCTCAAGAAATCAAACACCGTCTTTTCGTCATGGAATTAAAGTTTAACAAACACATATGTATAGTCCAGGAGATTAAAGTCCAACAACGCTATTCCAGGCTTTACCCTCGACTGAATATGGTCCCACAGCAGAGGTCATGTCTGTCTCAGAGCCTGCCAACAGCATGGCTCCAGGAAGGAAGTCTGACTGCCACCAAACAAGAGAACCATTGTTACTTTATCTCTCTCTTTTTAGAACCGTTAACTAACATGATTAAATTATTAACCCAGCCATAGAAACAAATAATAAGCATACTTTATGTGCACTTGATTAATCTATTTTTATGTTTAGTATTATTCAGACCTGGAGTACAGACTCCTGGGGACACACAAGTACCCCATATGAAGTGTCAAGGATATAAACGAAGGGGAGAGGCAGGACCTGTGGCAAAACGGAGATTGTCAAACCCACAGAAACAGAATGAAACAACAAAACAGCACACACCAATACTGAGCTTTTGCCCCAGACTGTACTAGATCAGCTCTTTATTCACTGCATCCAATGAGAGCACGTGCTAAGCCTGTCATTCTTACTGCCTCATCATCTCTCTGCCTGTGATTCTGGCATAAGTCCCTATTCTAGAATTTCCTGACTCTTGCCCTGCTTAGCTTCATAGCCTATCTTGGTAGAGAACTTGTCCCGGGGCTGGTTCTGAGCGATGCCTCCTCTGCTCTTGTGTTTGATCTTGTCTGGATCACTGCACCACCCAGCCCGCGATCCCCAGGACGGCACCGGACCCCCCAGCTTCTCGGCCTACTCCTTTTGCTATGAATGACAGACCTCACAAAAGGATGGATGAGGAGGCCAGTGACACCTAGACCTGTGTCTCAGTTCTGCTGTCTCATTTCATTGTTTTCTTACTTTTCACTCTTCTTTGCTGGGACTCACAGACTTCCTTTATAAGTTAGTGTCAATATAGTGTGCTATTAAAGCTCTCTCCTGGCTGCAAATCCTAAACACTCATTTTCTTTTTCTTCTGTGTATTATTATTATTATTATTATTAATTATTATTATTCATCTTTGAGAACTTTTATTAGGGGGCAAGTAGTACTTCCAGGTTCTAGAAGAGGATGCTTAGATATTGCATCACTCAGTGCCTTGTGCAATCTCCCATCCTGACATTTTTCATAGAGTAATTAAGTAGAAAAGAGAAACAGCTCTCAAATTTTCTTTCTTTTGAGTGTGCACAATCAATATTGTACAGCTCCAATACATTTAATAACTAAATGGTTGAATATTAGTAGTTTGAGCTTATGAGTTGAGAAGTTTTAGTTTTGAAGACTGTAAGAAAGTAAGTTAGAGATCGCAGCATTACATGGCCTTTTGGAAAATGCAAAATAAAACCGCTATACTCACAATCCATAAAACTTTTAAGACTTTGCTTTTGAAAATGCAGTGTGTTCTGTCTTTAACAATTTCACACTCTTTCTGTGAAGAGTTGTTATCAACCGTGTTCATGAGAGCTGTGGATTTTGCCTGAAATTTCTAAATGAATGTGGCAAATAACATTATCAGACTATCTGTCTAGAAAGTTGTTTGTGCTGTCTCATTTCCAGATTATTTTGTAAAAAGGAATTTATATGAGTGCCATTTTACCCAGTACCATTACACTGCTTCTGCTTTTTTTTTTTTGTTTTTTGTTTTTTTCTGGAACTATTATTAACAATATACTTCAGTTATGATCCAGCCCAAGATGTTCTTATGTTATTTTGGAGCAAGTTGCTAGTGACTCATAGCACATTGGGCATCCAAGATATGGTTAACTGGTGGTCAAGTTAGGAAATGCTCTTCCCATTAACCCCTCCTTTCTTAGCCCAGAACACCTCTCCACTCAACTTTTTTCTTTTGATTTGTCATGCTCATAGTCTCTACTTGGTGTTTTCAGACCAAAAGTAGAAGCAATGACATGCCATAATAAGTATTGTTCCTATTGCACTTCCAGCTTAGCTAAAAACAGGAAATACAGGCCATTTTGTGGAAAAGCCCGCTTTTGTGATGTTGCCAACCCAAGAGGTTTGGATCAACTTTGGTTGAATGTCTGAACTTTTGGCTTCTTACTTACAGTAAACCTTCTAACTTCAGAATTTTAGCACCGTTTGTCCTTGTGAGATGATGCCGTCCATATTTAGATTATGCTGACACATGAGTTTACTTTTAAACCATTTTGTTTAATATTAGAATGTACTTCTAGCCAAAAAAGGTACATAAGGAAGGACCTTGTATGATTCATAATGTTTAAAGCATATAAGTGGAAAGAGCTGTAATTTTCATCGTTTCAAGACTTTACTCGTCTATTGGAAAGTTTATCTAAAATAGGTCTATTATTATAAGGCTTCACTCATTAAGTGAGTGTATGATACATAAATTTACTGGGTAAAATAAATCCAGAAGCAAAAATTCTAGGTTAGGTAAAATAGTCTCTACTCTTTTGGTAGAGAATATCAGGCCCTACCAGAAAATGAATTGAAATTACTTTGCAATCTAATAATCAGTTGATTTTTAGTAATCCTATGAGGCAAGGTCAGAACTTCATATAGACTATCTCTTTTTTAAGACCTACTGAGGTGAAAATCTAATTGGATAGATTAACAACAGAAGCCACATGAAGTTACATTCATGCGATGCAAGACAAATAAGGTGACCTTGGACAATTCATTGTTATTTTCCAGTGTCAGTGAGGGGCCTACTCTTTCTTGGTCTCTTCCCTATTTTGTGGCTGTCCTGACTGATCGTAATGAATTGAATGGATTGCATTGTTTCATTTGTTCTCTTCTTACTTAGCCATCTAATGAGATCCTATAAACCATTTGTTTTGTTTTCTCGGCATAATAAATGTTGACATGAACTATAATGCCAGATCAAGTTGTTAAATAAGTTTATTTTAATTGCCTTCATTAGATATGATTTGCGACATTTCTTTTTTCACCTTGGATTCGTGTTAAAGGCAAGTCATCTCAAGGAAGGAAGATGAAAAAAATAATGTCAAGGAATATGGAGTGTGGAGATAAGAACCATTTTCAGAGGAATCAGATCCCTTCATCTTTAACCCTTACTGAGAAAGGAATTTAATTCAGTATTTGTTGAAATTCTGAAATGACTGAATAGTTCCTTTTATTCTATATCTTCATGCTTCCATTTAGCTGGAATGTACTGGATAGGATTAGAAATTACTTTCTTTCATTTTTTATGGTTTAGACTAAAAGCAAAGTGCCAGAGTTCTTAAAAGTAATCTCTGTTTATGAGATTCCAAGCCTTTGTACAGACTCAGAAAGTGGCGACAACATCTAAGTTTTTGAATAGTTTATCAAACTGTATATAACACACTAAACTTTTAAAATTTTGCTCATGATTGGTTGACAATACAACCTTTCATCCCAGGTCAACCCTCCTTCCCTAAACCTTCTTCCAAAACAAGAAAAACAAAGTAAAAGACAGCTAATACCTGTTAAAATGCTGCATAAACCAAAATTTTTTTCTATTGTGTCTGTATCACATGATACCCATTTTCCTCCTTAATTCGTGGAATAATATCACTCACAATTTAAGATCTTACATTTCAGCTTTTAAAGCTCTCGCTGAATAATACTGGATGAGTTAGAAAGTCCTAATAGTGAATTTATAAAGAAAATGTTGACAGAGCTTGGATTCTCATAGTCCTGGTGAGTACCATGATTATAATAATGGTTTCCTTTTAAACTCTTCCATTAAATGTTCCAAACAGTGGAATTTGTAGTTTTTCCTTTGGTCCAGAGATCAAAAACATGAACAATTTTACATTTCTAAGGTTGGACAGAGTCTGTGTTTCCACAGTTTCTGTGGGAAAGCAATCCACCCTTTCTCAGTTTTATTAAAAACCACCATCTTGGCTTCAATATGTGCCATTACAAGCACTTTCATTATGTCTCATATCTCCTTTTAGGAAGTAGAAGTCTGCCTATTGCTTTTTTTTTTTCTTATTGATTTTCCAAGACTATGTACTGTAAATGAAAAGTGGTTTAAAAATTGAAGATACGGTAACATAGTGGTTAAAAGGGTAAATGTGAGAGACAGATTGTTTGAGGTCAGAGCCTTGCTCTACCTCTTGGTATCTATGTGACATAGGCAAATTATGTAACTCTGAGCCTTAGTTCCCGCGTCTGTAAAATGTATATAGTAATAGTATTTGCCTTACAGGGTTTTTGTAAGGTTTAAATGAGATAACAATTCTGCAATATATCATCTATATATCACATTGTGTGTTCACCACCCAGAGTCAGTTCTCCTTCCATCACCATATGTTTGATCCCCTTTACCCTCAACCACCACCCCCCACACTTGAAACCTATGTAACTTTAATAACCATTGTCACCCCAATAATGTTTAATTAAAAATAATAATAAAATGAAAAATAAGGTAATAAATATGAAGTGACTGGATCACAGTAAATTCTCAACAATTGGCACCATCACCACATGTTCTGTTTATTTTTAACGGACAATTTGGAAATGTTTTCTAGTAGAAATTACTGTCTTACTAAGATAATTTTATTTTATACTAAGCATGTTTTAGTATTTGTTTTAGAAGAAAATTAATTAAACCTGATTCATTCATTCAACAACTTTATTGAATCACCATTGTGTGCCAGTTGACGAACACAAGTCCTTCTTTCAAAGATCTCATAACATAGCTACTGTATTTGTGTGTTGGGAATCTTCCTTACATTAGGAAAAAAGCCATTTTAAAGGTTAAGCTGAATGGGCAAAACATTTTGATTTTTAATATTAGAATGCAACATATCATTATTAATCTGGGCTACAAAGTTTAAATTGCAGGGGAAATTTCATTATTATTCAAATAACCCAGAACCTCTAAGACTCAATACAGGAAGATAATGTTTGATATTAAGCATTGTCATATTTGTTTATAAAGTAATTTTTATTCACAAGTAATCTCTGTTCCTCCCTACTGTGTCTACCAAGTAAAGCCTAAGTGGAATTCGGGTCTATAACTCAGCTATCTATATTTTGAGAGTGCCTTTTGAATTTTTTTTTAAAAACAACAACAGTATTTTTAAATGGCAAAGAACAATGTGTTTTAGGATTTGGTGTTATTTACTTTTTTCTCACAATAAAAAAAATTGAAACCTTAAAAACAGTGACCTTGTTAACCGAGATCTATCTTAACTACTTACTTTTCTTTACTTACTTACTCAGGGGTTCATTCTGCTATTGACTTGAGGTAACTTACAAATAAAACAAACAAAAGAATACAGTGGTAAAATACAACTGAGAATGCAGAATTAAATTTTTAGCTGCATCTAGAAATTGATGCAAAAGGGAAAAATAATACAAATATACAAGTAGTAAATCTGCATAGTTGCTATTGCACTGCTTTAAATCTTGCATTTTTTTTTTAATTGGGCCAAATTTAAATTGAACTGCCATAATTTCTGAAGAGAATGATTGTAATTTGGGAGTATTTTTTAATCAAATAATGCAACAAACATTTTTGGAACACCTATTAAGTTCATCATTACCCTGTGCATATCAACAGTATGTTGAAACAGCTCTGTTGTTACTTTTCAGCTCTCTCTATTTGGTTTATCAATTTAACAACAAATATTTTCAAATGTCTATTGTATTCAAAGCTGTGAGTGTGGAATTGAGTTGGGCTTTTTCTATTTCACGATAAATTGTGATGTTTGCTGCAGGGTTTTTCTGTTTTATTTTGTTTTTGTAGCTATCTTTTATCAGATTAAGAAACTTCTCCTGTATATCTAGTTTGTTAAGAGTTTTTTCTACCATGAATGAATGTTGGGTTTTATCAAATGATTTTTTTTTTTTTCTGGAAGGTTGAGCTGACCATGTGAGCTTTCTCATTTCTTTTTCTTTGAGTTTGTTGAATTTTATTAATAGGTTTAACACAGTCAATCAACTGTGCATTTCTGTGGGGAACGCATTTTGATTGTGGTGTTTTATCCTTTTTTTTATACAGCTGGATTTGCTTTGCTTATATTTTGTGCATGATTTTTGTATCTATATTCATGGAAGAGATTGGCTTGTTCTTGCATTTCTTTCCTATAAAATTCTTTTCAGATTTTTATATCAAATGCTGCTCTCATTACATGAAATTGGAAATATTTCTTTGTTTCCTTTCTCTGGAAGACTTTGTGTAAGATTGGTGTTATTTCTTAAAGGTTTCAAGGAATCACTGATAAAACTTGGGCCTGAAGTTTTCTTCTTGGGAGAGAAATCACAGATTTAATTTCTTTCATAGATGTAGTGCTATTCATATATTTCATTTTTCTTGTCAATTCCTCCTTCCCTTCTTCCCTCCCTCCGTCTCTCTCTTTCTTCCATCTGTTCTTCCTTCTTTCTGCAGTTCTATTTCTATAACTTTAGTAAATACATTGTACATATATACCTACCTTTAAGAAATAAGTGGTATCTATGTTATTTTGTCACTTGCTTTATCATTTAGTAATGTATATTGGATATATATATATATATATACACACATATATATGAGATATATATACATATAGCTATCTATATGTATAGATAGCTATATCTATATATATTCTATCTATCTATCTATCTATCTATCTATCTATCTATCTATCTATCTATCTATCTATCTATCTATCTTTGTGCCAAAAAAATGTATACACACATTTTAAGAAAGGAAAACTGTATTAAAATTGTAATACTCAATATATACTGATAACAAAAGATGAATACATGTCACATTTGACTTCGGCAATTACAAGAGGTGCTCAAAGTGGTTAATATCAGCATCCAGGCATTTCTGATTATGGCGAACTACAGCTTGAGCAATGTTGACCAAAGTGGTGTCTACTTGTGTACATTTTTTTGTCACCCCCCATTGTGTGTGTGTGTGTGTGTGTGTGTGTGTGTGTAAGTGTGTAATCAGTAGCTGTAAGGTTTCCTTTTTTTAATGGCTACATAAGGTTCCATCGTCTGAAATCACCACATTTTATTTAATGAATCCCTTATTGAAGAATATTTAGATTGTTGCCAAAGTTTGACTCTTATAAACAATAATATAAGAAACGTTGCACATATATCTGAATATTTACATAGGAATATTTGTTTCATTTTACTTTTACTTTTTTATTCCTTAGTAGTAACTAGATCCAGTGTAAACAAAGGAAAATAGATTATTGTTTATTTTCTTCTCAGCATTCTAGTGATGCAGCCTTAGAATTATCTTTTATTTTCTGAATTATTGCATTACGTTAGCACCTTGGTGTACAGCTTTACTAACTGGCTTCACTACTTATTACTGCTCAGGTTTGATTTCCTGTAATACCCTTTAAATGATTTGTACTTCGTCTGCATAATTTTATCAAGAGACGGAAATCTACATAGGGACAAAATTTTGTTTGTTTTGTTCAGTGCTCTATTGCTAATGCTTTGTATACATCCTGGCACATAGTAGGTGCTCAGAACAATGAGTTTTTCATGGAGAGACACAGCAATGATTTATAGTTCAGTGATATCACTGAAATGTATTTTAAGTTTTTTTCTATTTGAATAAAGTTACAAAGAAATAATTAACTTCAATGTGTATTTAATAACCATCTAAGAACCACATCTTGATAACGTTAATTCATTTCATTTCATTCATCAAATGTTTTGTGCCCACCTCTCTGTGCCAGGCCCTCTGCTGGGTGCTAGGGCTAGAGCAGTGAAAGGTTAGACCAGTGCCTATTTTCACAGACCACAAAGTCTAGTTAGAGAGACAGGCAATAAACAAGATATCCAATCAGCAAAATTATTACAGATTATACTCTGGGATCATAGGAGAGAAACAGTGATGTGATAGAGTGACTGGGGGGTGATTTCAGGTAAGTGCTATTTTAGGTAAGGTAGCCAGGCCAGGAAAAGCCTCTCCATGAAAGTAACCTTTGAGTTGAAGGATGAGAGGGGGTCCAGGTGTGTAAAGAGCCAGAGTCTATATGTTGGGGTGAGGTGAGAGGAGCAGGTGGAGAAATCTAGGGACAGGAAAAGGGCCAGAAATGGGGGCGTGAGGCTGGTGGGGGTACACCATAGGAGGTATAGGAAGACACCTTGTGGTGAGGGAAGTTGGGGCCTTTTCATGAGGGGCCCATTAGGAGCCAGTGAATGGAAGGCTTTCAGCCATAAAGGTGATGGTTCGATTTACATTTACAAAGATCCTTCTGAGAAGGAGAGAGGCAAGAGGGGATGTAGGGAGACCAGTTAGGACGCTAGTGCTCTGGCGCAGGAGGGAGATGATGGTGATTTGGGTGAGAAGGGTTTCAGAGGAAAGGCAGAAGCACTAGAGAAATACAGTGGGACGAGGACTGACAGGATTTGCTGATGAATTACATATGGAAATTAGGAAAAGGCTACTGTCTAAATATTTTAAGTATTCTATTTTTTTACTGTAATGGCAGCATCTTAACTGGGTACTTCCAATTCTTATTAACTCAGCCTTCATAAATTAAAAGGTTAATATCTATTGGGATAACTTTTTTTTTCTAATTTAAAGAAGAAAAGAAAACAACAGGAAACGATCTTTAACAGAATAATAATTCCAGTTTAGTGTTTGCTCTTGAAGGTCTTGTATGTGTCCTTCATTCTAAGGGAAATTCCTGTTTTTCTTGCTTTCCCAGTTCACAAAAACAAATATCAAAAAAAAAACAAAAAAAACAAAAAAACACCAAGCGGCATAATATAGAATTTTTTTCTTTAGTTAGAAGAGTGATTAAAAGAAAATAGCAGTCTCTCTCCCTAGGCCTTCCTTATTATTTGTATGCATTTCTGTGGAATTTAATGACCTGAAGAAAAGCAGATGATTTTTATGTGATTTTATTCGAAATCAACTTAATCGACACCAGTAAGTCCCTCGATTTAATGTGCACATAAATCATGTGGAGGTCTTGTGGAAATGAAGATTCTGACTCAGTAAGTCTGGGTGGGCTCAAGATTCTGCATTTCTACCAAGCTCCCATCTGGTCCGCAGACCACACTTCACTAGGAAAGATCTCAACCTAACTCCACGTAGGCATTTTCTCTGCTCTCAATCCCTTATTTTTTAGTGTTCCAGTAAACTGAACCAGTAAACTCATTGGAGAAACTGACCCATTAGAACTTAAAACATACTTGGTAAGTAGGAGAAACAAATAAGGAATATTTTTTCCTCTGGAAATCTTTTCTAGACTTATAATTCACTTTCCTTCCTTGGTCTGAGAAAGCCCGTCATATTGATTGTTTTCTGGTGTGTTCTTTACCCTAATGACTAAGAATGTAATTACATTCCAAATTGTGACTATTTCCCTAAATATTCCCAGCTGCTTTCAAGAGGAACTCTGTAACATCACTAGAAAAAGACTCTGGGGGCTTTTTTTGGAAATCTACAATATGATCCCAAATAGCTTTTTTTTCCAACGTGTGATGTTCAGAAGACCACAGAATTTTAGGGTATCTTTTCAAGGTAATATTAAAAATACATGGTTTTCTTCTGAAAGCGTTTGCTTCAAAATTAACCATATTTGGAAATAAAAAGCACATAATCAGTTGAGAGACGATATTGGGGAAAGAGAGGATTTAACTCAGAAACCTTGTCAGGGAATGATAGATTTTAATATTTTTTGTCTCAAAAACAGTTACTTACTGTATACTATTAATCTAGTTGTAAATCAAAGGGAGCGTCTATCTAAATTATAAGCTTATGTACAAGTTGTAAGTGCCAGGATATTTGTACATAAAATTGAAGTCAAAATTATTTCATCAAAAATATTCTATACAAATTACTATTTTATGAATGCTCAGAATATAATTTTTAGCATATTTTAAAAGAGACAACTTTTAAAAAACCTTGTTACTCCAAAAAACATGCTAATTTTAAGGGAAATTTGATTACTTAGTTATTAAATGCCATTCTAGTTGGGATTTACAAAAAAATATATTTAGTCAAGTAGTATTTACTCAGCTGAAAACATGGCAGCATGATATCCTTCCTGCTGTTGCACTATTATTCATCTTTTTCCAAGTTCTCCTCGTTTTCTGCCTCTTCTACATTTTAAAATATTACTTTATAAATACAAAATTGTATGTAAATATGAATAATTTATGAAGCATATTTTCAGAGGAATACCTGTGAACCCATCACCTCCTTAAAAATTAAAAAAATACTAATGCCTTTGTATTCTTTACTTACTCATTTCCTGTTTCCTCCCCAGAGGTAACTTCTGTGTTGAACTTTTTATTAATCATTCTCTTTAAAAAAACAACAACCCCAAAACAGTACCACATAGCCATATGAATTGAAATAAGATATTGTTTAGTTCCTTGTATTTTGAGCTTTATAAAATGATTTCATAATGTGTGTAGCTAGTCTTTTTCTACTTGATATTGTTTCTAAGATAATACATAGTAGGTCATTCATTTTCATTGCTGTGTAATATTAACTTGGAGAATGTATCATAATTTATCCATTCTTTTGTTAGTGGACATTTGTTTCCCTGGATTTTCTTTTTATTAAATGAAATATTCTTCTTTGAACATTATAGTACATTTCTCCTGATGCACAAATAAAGAGATTTTTCTAGATTGTAGATATTTTGGAATGGAATTGCTGGGTCATAGCAAATGATCAACTTGCTATTTGCAAAATAGTAGCAAGTTATTTTCCACTTTGCAATTATATATTCCCATAAGCAGTGTATACAGATTCACATTGATCCATATCTTGTTTTATTGTCTTATTTTTTGTTAAAAAATAGGTATAATATTGTCATCTTCATCTGAAGTTACTTCACTATTGCTAGAATTGATTTTTTTATGTTTATTGACCATTTGTGTTTTTCCCCTTTATGAAATATTTGTTGTTGCTTTTGCTCACTTTTCTATTGGGTTATTTGTTTTTTCTTAATGCTTTATTTTTCATTTAAGGACATTATTATTTACTGATTTTTTTTCCTAATTACTTTCTAAACAGGAAATACATCTAATCCTATATTAGGTATGGGTTCTCCTTTTAGTAATGGCAGAGTAGCTCAGATCAGATCAACCTTCTCTATGATAATTATGCACATATCCACACAATATACACATACAGAGGCATGCTATCAAAGCTACTGGAGGGTAAAAAAAAGGTGGCCAGAAACTGGAGAACCCCTGATACTTGGAAGCAGAGAATAGCACTAGGCAAATTTCCCATATTTAACACTTTTCACCTAAGGACAGCTCCAGTCAGCACTGTGATAAGGATTTCCATGGTAACTAGATAGTGAGGGTGAAAATCCCAGAAAGGATGGAAACGCAGGGAGAGCCCAATATTCTGCATGTTAACTCTGTCCAAATATCTGGTATGCATGTGTGGTAGGGAGTAGCCACCTAAGGTTGAAACTATTGAACAGAGATTTCAGCTGTTGACCACCACAAGGCAAACAGAGTTTGGAGTTTGAGTTTACCAAGATGCCTTTCTGCTAAAACAAACAAATAAACAAAACATCAGTACTCTTCAGAGAAGTGTAACATATGGTCCACAAGATTCAGGGTGAAAAACAAAATTACTAGAAGAAAACAGGAAAAGGATACCCATATTCAAGAGAGAAGATAATCAAAGAGACTTACTCCAAGAAATTGGAATTAGCAGACATGATTTTAAAGCACTGTTATAACTATGTGAAAATGTAAAGAAAAATATCACAAAAAATCAGAGATAATTTCAACAGAGAAATAGAAACTCTAAAAAGAGAACCAAATAGAAATTATAGAATTGAAAAATACAATCTCTGAAAAGAAAAAAACAAATCACTGGATAGGCTTAAGAGAAGACTGACGATGGTGGAAAAGAGGCAATGAATTTGAAGGTAGATAGTAGCAATTATTCAGTCTCAATAACAAAGAGAAATACATTAAAATAAAAATGAGCAGGGATTCTCACTTGTAGGACAATATCAGAAGGTCTAACATGAATGTAAGTGGAGTCTGAAACAAAGATAGAAAATAATGCAGAAAGAAGATTTGAGGAAATAATCACCTGAAAGTTCCCAAATTTAATGAAAGATACATTTGGTTAAATATTGTCATACTATTGCCAGAAATCTCTGTGAACCCAGCCTCTCTTTTCTACTCTCCTACTTCCATTCATTTGCAGCTACCTCCTAACTTGTCACCTGGAGACCTGTTTCTCCCAGCTTTAGTCTATCCTCCACATTATCGCCAGGGTTATCTATCTAAAATCAATGTTTTTCAAAATCAAAGCTGATGATGACTTTATAGACAAGACAAAATCTTAAACTCCTTAGCATGGCCTTTGCAATATGACCCAATCTCCACATCCTGCCTCAGTTCCCTCATACATGCCTCACACACTATGCTTCTATCACCGTGAGCGTCTCACCATTTCCTGACAGGACAAATCCTTTTATACCTCCATGCCATCTCACAGTGGTGCCTTAGTCCCTTAGCATCCTTTCTCTCCTATGGGAGGCTCTGCAGTGAAGTCCTTTTCTTTATTTTATTTTATTTTATTTTATTTTATTTTATTTTATTTTATTTTATTTTATTTTATTTTATTTTATTTTATTAAATTTATCAGGGTGACAATTGTTAGTAAAATTACATAGATTTCAGGTGTACAATTCTGTATTACATCATCTATGAATCCCACTGTGTGTTCATCACCCTGAGTCAGTTCTCCTTCCATCACCATATATTCGATCTCCCTTAAAGTCCTTTTCAATACTTCAGTCAGAGTGAGTGATCCATCTTCTGTGTTTACATGGCACGTGGTAAACCCTGCTGTGACAGCATACACCTGGAGAGAAAAAGTCTACACTGTGTGCTCCTCTCGTGCAGGGTCTGTTCCTCTTTGTATATTAAAAACTGCCATAGTGCCTGGCACAAAGTGGGTGCCAAGTAAGTATATCTTAAATTAACAGAATATCTACGGTAGTAGAAGTTGTATTTTACATGTACACACACACTCACACACACACACTCACACACACAGACATGCGCATACGTGTGTGCATGAGGCCTGACAATTAAGTTTGCAAACTGATCCTAAAAAAAGCGCGACACGCCTCATTGCTAAATTTCACCACAGTCACCTTCGAAATGCTCCCCTTGGGAAACTATGCACTGATGCCAGTGCTTCAAAGCAATTTTGGGACTCTGTCTGGAATGGCCGTCAGAACTGTCGTCTTATTAACCTTGATGTCCTGAATGTCATCAAAATGTCTTCCTTTCAATATATCCTTTATCTTCGAGTAAAGAAAGCAGTCTTTGGGGGTCAGATCAGGTGAGTAGGGAGGGTGTTCCAATTCAGTTATTTATTTACTGGCTAAAAACTCCCTCACAGACAGTGTCGTGTGAGCTGGTGCATTGTCGTGATGCAAGAGCCATGAATTGGTGAAAAAAAATTCAGGTTGCCTAACTTTTTCATGCAGCCTTTCCAGTACTTTCAAATAGTAAACTTGGTTAACTGTTTGTCGAGTTGGTACAAATTCATAATGAATAATCCCTCTGATATAAAAAAAGGTTAGCAACATCGTAGCAACAAGTTCATGAACTTCATCGTCAGACCTCACCAATATATTTATCATGTTGAGTTTCTGATTATGCACTGACAACTAAAAAAAAAAAGTAAAATCTTTCTGACTTTTTTGTTTTGAGTTTAGAGAAAAATGTAAAGTTGTTTCTCTTATATAGAGTTTTGTACTAAACAAATGAATAAAGTAGAAATCTGCCAACATTTCTATTTGTGCACAGGTTGGTAATGGTCCTAACACCCTCTTCTGGTGCATTTCTTTTGGCTAACTCAGGACAGATAGCTTAACCACATCCCCCCTTGCAGGTGAGTTACATCATAAGGGCTCCAGAGCCTTCACACATGGGTACCTGCATAAGCTTTTGAGAACTGTTCAGCTGAGTCTGGGCGATAAGAGGTGGCCTGGGAGTGAACTTCCAGGGGGGATTGAGGAAAACAGGGTTGCAGAGCAGGAAAATGGGAAGTCCTATAGGTTTTATCACTTCAGGTGGATCATCACTTCTAATTATGGCTTGCTTCCTTCTTGAGACTGGACTCTTAGACAGCTTGTAGTGGGAAGGTCAGGCGTAATGGGTAGTTGGAGGCTGGTTTTTCCAGGTACTTGTGGAGCTTTGTGTCTCCACCTCCTGGAATCCTGAACATTCCTGGCTCTGTAGGTCCTTAAATAAGATATTAGGTCACTGGATCAGAGAGGGCCATTGAACAGTGGAAGACAGCATTTTTTCTTCATTGCTCGATAAGCCAACTTTTATGGATTGAATTGTGTTCCCCAAAAAGATACGTTGAAGTTTTAATCCCCGAAACCTGCAAATACGACCTTATTTGGAATTACGGTCTTTGTAGATGTAATCAAGGTAAAATGAAATTATACTGGATAAGTGTGGCCTCTAATCTAATGACTAGTATCCTTAAAAGAAGAGGGGAGTTTGGACACAGACACACACAGGAGAGAAAGCCATGTGAAGGCATTGGCAGAGATTGGAGGGATGCATCTATAAGCCAAGAAATGCCAGTGATCACCAGAAACTAGAAGAGTCCAGAAAGGATTCCTTCCTTCAAGCTTTCACAGAGAGCATGGCTCTGCCAACACCTTGATTTTGTACTTCTAGCCTCCAGAAATTTGAAAGAATACATTTCTGTTGTTTTAACCCACACAGTTGTAGCAGTTCTAGGAAACTAATATGCCAAGTAGTAGAAAAAGAATCACCCATCTCTTAAGCTGCGTACAGGAAATCTTTCTGCTCCCAGATCCCTCTAGATCTAAGCAGGAGCTCTCTCTGGGCCGTAGGACACAACGTTTCAATCTTCTACTAAAATCTTTCCTGTGGAAGTTCTCCAGAACAAATTAGGCATCTCTCCTGAGACTAGGCAGGCAGCCTCCAGCCTGCCCTGAGGGTGTGTACAAGTCTCCTGAGATGAAGTGTCCTCCAGATGCTGCAGGGGCCAGGTTATCCCCTAGCCTCTCCACTCGGAGGCCTGTGCTCCAACCTACGGTAGACTAGGACCCCGTGCCTGGCCTCAGAAGCCTCCTGTGTACCCCCAGCATTTCTAGCTTGTTCTCTGCAGCCAGACCATCATTTCCCCAGAATGTAAGAGTACATTATTGACCATGAAGGAAGAAAGTATTTTGGAGTAGTGTAGTGTTACACTTTGAGACATATGGGTGGATGGGTGAATGGATGGATGGATGTACACACACATATCTGCATGCATGCATATAATCATGTGTATGTATAATTTACTCCCCTCTTCAAATACTTTTACTGGCTCCCTCTTCAGTAGTGAATATAATCTAAAATAGAAGCTCTTAGCCTAGCATTCAAGGCTAGCCACTATATTGCCTGACAGCTCCCTTTATGTATTCTGTAATGTAGTTGAACTCTCTGATTGAACTGCGTCCCATCTTTCAAAACCCAGATCAAATATGAACTCCCACAAGAAGTCAGCCTTTCCACACCTTATTTTGAGCAATCATAATACTTTGTTTCTACCTCTAACTCTAAAGCTAACTCTAGAGGGCAAATGCATGTAGAACATGAGACGTTTGGTCCTTCTCTCTTGATCTCAATAAATACAGCATCTTTAAGAACATCATGTTTGAGTAGATCCATTAGAAAAACTACTCCAACATAAATCTCTGTAATAAATGAAACTGTATGTTTAAACAAGAGCTAAGCATGTGTGTTTTTCAATAACTTTTTTTTTTTTTTTTGGTCACATCCCAGCATCATGAATTTAGTCACTGGTGACTGTATAAAGCTCAACACAGCTCATAAGAGGCACCTAAAAACCAAGCTACCTTGTGAATTGGCATTAAATTCAGACAACTTTGAAAAGCAGTTCAGATCTTCTGTTTTTTTTCTTTCTTACTTTGTATTTCTTTCCGTAAGAAAGCTGAGTCTGACCTATTTTTAGGATTTGGCCCGTGGAATTGAACTTGGTGGTTTTAGTTTCACTGTTGTTGTTTTTCTTCTTTTAGGTAAAAAAATAAAGCCCAGGAGTCCTGGCTGCCATGACTAGCAACACATTAAAGCTTTCTTTTTTTAATTATATACCTAGAGGCATACTAGGATAGTTCCGTGCATTATATTTTCCTGGAAATTGTGGGGTTTTAGTTCTCCTAAGCCCTTCTAACCTTTCCCTTTAAATAATTCACTGATTTCTAATGTCCCTTAAAAGAATGATGTCATCAAAACACCTAACATTAATCTACCTGAATATTAATTTCCATTTTGTTTGTGACGATTTTTACCATCAAGAATTCTATTTTTTTCCTATGGTTATTTCTCATCCTACCCTTTGTCTCTAAAGTCCTTCTCTTTTTAGCTGAAAAAGACTGACATAAACTCCTTCACCGTTCCATGATCGTAGGGCAAACTAAAGGAAGGAAATCATTGAACATTTGGATTACTCCATCAGAACAGGGTGACCCATACTCCCTTTTCGCACTCTCCTGAGTCTCTTATAAGTTCTTATTAGAATAGGTGTTAGAGGAAATTAATAAAACATAATGTATTATCAAATGCTTCTATTACTAAAATTACCGCAGGTGAGATACATCGCTTGAAGTTGTTTTCAAGTCTGGCAGGCAGGGTTTGAATGATCCTATACATTCCACTGCCTTAGGCAGATATAGGATTTCAGTTCCGGGAATTAGGAACAGATATAAGGAAAACATAATAGACAATTCACATGTTTAACCATTAATATTCTAGAAATTAGGGTAGAATGACCATCTCAGTAGATGAAAAAAAACCACAAACTGACTACCAAAAAATAACTACTATCACTTTTGTTCCAAAGTTTGTTTTAGAGGTTCAGTAGCATCCACTGAACTTTTCCCCTAGCTTAACACATCTTTTTCGTATTTGAGAGTCTGGCCAGGATTGGAAACAGAGGTGTGAAAGAATTACGAGAGTGGCTGTTTTGCAGTACTTTTGGCTAGAAGTAAAATAAGCAGGAAGTTCTAAAATGTCTTGAGAAAGTTTGTCCTCAAGAAAATTCAGCTTGAAATGCTTTTTCTTCCTTCCTTCCTTCCTTCCTTCCTTCCTTCCTTCCTTCCTTCCTTCCTTCCTTCCTTCCTTCCTTCCTTCCTTTTAAATAAGGGTTTCAGAGATCATATTCAAATACAAAGTGTACTTATGTGGACAGCAATAGTAATTGCAACTATTTTAACATGTTACTGCCTGTATAGTACTTTCTAGGGTTTTCAGTTTTCTTCCACATGCTTTTTCTCTTCTGGTGGCTAAAAACACCATATCAGGCAGAAGAGTTTGGTGGTTTTACTTCCATTTTACTAATGAGGAAACGGACACCATGTTCACAGCAAAATTTATTTTGCTGCTTTGCCTAGGGCAGTACCTTTTGCCTGGTAAATGCTCATAAAGACTTTTACATTTCTTCATCTAATTGTAGAGGGAGGTTATTCTGAAACACAGAAGTGCTGAGGTCTGTTCCCAGTACGCTTTGTGAGTAGAAATGCAACTCCTCACTTTCTGAATAATCTTAAAAAAGATGATAAAACGCTTAACTCTGCATGTTGCTGTGCTCAGTACTTTCCTAGAAGGAGGACAACATTCAATATGTTGTCCTGGTATTTCTGGCTTTAGAAGATATTATAATCTAATGTTGATTTGAAAGTATAGAAGCAATCAGACAAATCTAAAGTCAAGGAAAAGCGATTCGTTTATGATTAATATGAAGAATGATTTGGATCCCAACATTTTTAGGAGTGTTGTGGATGCCTGTAACTGTGGCAAATAAAAGTAAACAAAAATGAATATGGTTGTTCACAGTTTAACTGAATAGAACTCATTAGTTTGAAACCTGGTTTATAAGGCCTCTCTTACATACTTTTAATGTGATAAAGTTTCAGATATTATTACTGAGTCCTGGTGGTAATGCTATGTTTCAGTTAATCTCATAATGCTTCCTAAATATTTGAATATCACCCTTCATGATATATACATGTGTCATATACCTTTTACTTACTTATTCTGAAAGCATCTGTACAAAACCACCATGAAAATGCAGGTATTTGTATGGATGTTTGTAATAAACATGAGTATACTTCAGAACATCTGGGTGATTGCTGTTATGCTTATTGGAATGAAGTCCAATGTGAAAAATAGAATCTATATATAATAAGCACATAGGATATAGTTCAAACGTGCCTGACTCAGAAATGATATCCCTAGTCTTCAGCTATAGCAATATATATAGGTTATATTACTTATGTATACTTTTATTTTAAGGCTTGATAAGGAAGTCATTAAATTAAATATAGTAACCCTGTAATAGAGAGGTATAATTACGTAGAATTTTCAGTTTTCATGATCCATGTGTGAAAATTTCAGAGAGAGAGAGAGAGATTTCAGTTTAACAGAATGAAGAACCTTCTGATTAAAATAACTGTTGGAAGTTTGATTGGACTGCTGTGGGAGGTGGTAAATTTCCTGTCAACGGAGATGGTCAAGCAGATGTGGTAGTAGGGATTCCAGCATTGGATTAGATCTGACTACATTAGCTTGGAAGTCCGCATGGTTTACTGCTAATGGAAGATATTGGCTTCTAGAGAGAATCTCAGAATATTTACTCTGGAATGAACTTCAGAAATTACCTAGTCCCACTCCTTCACTTTTCAGGGGAGGAAACCGAACCCCAGGGAATGCAAATGTCCCTTTCAAGTTCAAATACTTAATATGTTTCAGGGTATGTGTTTGGTAGGAATCTATCCTTTTGGTTTTATTTATAACCTAGTAAAATGTACCTGTGTTCTCAGTGACCTGTCTGCCTATGTAGTGTAGGGAAAATTTGACACCTACTGAATACAGAAAGTCTTTCATCTCAGGTTAATGATCTGACAGATACAACTGACAACCCGTTTTGTATATGAATAATTGAGGGTAATCATTTTAATCTTCTATTTATTTTTTAAAACCCATGTACTCTTATGGGAATGGGTCTCATCGGCTTTATAATATAAGGATCTTCTAGTAAGAACAAAAGGGAAGGTCAGTATTAGGTTGCAAATGAGAGGTGAGTGTTAAGACTTCTTCTCAATGCACTTTGTTATCAGCCATTCCTTGTGGGATATAAGGCAAGATCAGCAGGACTGATATTCAGTTTGTAGGTACCAGGACAGCCATTCAGGTTGGTAAATACTCAGTGTTCCCATGTTGATTGGTCAGGAGCCACAGCTCTGAGCCCTCGGAGCTCCCTGCCCTCCAGCACCCCTCGCGCTGGCTGCCCACCACTCCACACATACAAACACGTCCTGATGTTGCAGCAACTTAAAGGTTAACATCTTGTCTCAGTTGATTGGATACTGAGACTTAATCTCTAGTCAAAATGATGTGACTTTTGTTCAGCAAACTTATTTCAGGCCACTGACGCCTATCTCCAGAATTGGTTCTTTCAGTGAGTCAGGCTATATGGTGATGACCACTATGTAGAGGGAAAATAATTTCTTATTCACCTTTGCCATACAGTCTGGGGAAAACTGTGTGAAGATCTTTCGTTAGAAGTCTTTAAAAGCATCTCATGGTGTTCAAAAATAATTTCAGAGCATCCTTTACGTGAGTCCATAACCAAGTCATTCAGATAAAGGAGAAGTTTTTTTCATTTGTTTGTTTTTAAATTTTTGGTTGCTTGAAAGGATAGATGAAATTAAAGAATTTTTCTCTTAGCTATTATATATATGAAGCACTGAAATAATAAAAAAGCTACTGTATATGGAGTGCTCGCTATGTGGCAAGTACTAGGTTGCATCCTGTACATATATCATCTTATTTAATTCTTATAATAACCTTATGAGATGTGTCCTTTTATCATTCTCATTTTATAGCTGAGGAAACTGCAGATTCAGAGCAGTGAAGCAACTTGTATAAATAACATCATCAGCTCACAAGCGGTAGGACAGGGATGCAAACCTCTTATCTGTCCAATGCCATTGGGAATTGTAAGCGATCAGAAGCTGCGCTCCATCTCTATCTTCCAAGAATGCCTGGACCTGGGTTTCTTCATAGGCCATAGCCTAACCCAGGCACTCTGTAGGCCCTGGTCCAGGACTGTTCCTGTCACCTGGATCTGTTCCCAGGATCCTCAGCCCTGTAAATTCAGCCTTGGTCCAAGAAGCTCCAGTGTTGGAATGTGGTTCAACAGCCATGGAGCTAGGCCACACCTGTTTAGGAACTACAAGGCTGAAGTGTTCTGGAGCCACAGAGCTGGACAATATCTGTATGATGTGGGGAAACCTCACAGCTCAGAATATCTTGTTAATACCTGGTCCTACCTCACCACCCTCATTAGCCTGTCTCTTTGTTCCATTGCTTTCATCATTCCATTTCTGACTCATCTTACCATCTCTTACTTTCAAGTGTAATCCAAAATTCTCTTTCTTGCTCACCATAAATACATATATTGTGTAAGTTAGTAAGCTGACAGTAAGTTGACTGAATTTAGTCATTCAATTAATTTGTTAAACACTAACTATGACCCAGACGCTATTTCAAGTGCTAGGAATATAGCAATGAAAAAAATGGACAAATATTCTTGTCTTCACTGAACTTAACACTGAATATAAAATATGCTATGTATTGAAAAATGTTGTAGAGAAAAGCTGAGAAGAGGAGAGAGGAGAACGTGGAGGGTTGCCCTTTTAACTAAGGGATTCAGGGAAGGTTTCACTGAATGAAGACTCGAAGGAGGTAAGATAGTCAGCCATGTTCCTATCTTAGATAAAAAGGATATTCTTGGAAGAGGTAACAGCAAGTGCAAGGGCCTTGTGGTGAGAATGAGCCTGACTTGTTCCAGAAACAATAAGTAGGCCGTTGTGACTAAAGCAGAGCCAGGGACATGTAACATAATAGGAGAGGAGGTCAGAGAGGAAACTGAGATGAAGGGGGCATGGCAGGTGAGCTCTTGGAGATCTTAGTGAGGATTTTGCCATTCACTTTAAGTGACATACAGAGCCAATTCAAGGTTTTGAGCAGAGGAGTGACATGACCCAACAAGTTTTATAAGATCAGTCTGTCAGCTGTGTTGAGAATAGAGCGAAGGAACAAGATTGATAATAGGAAAACTGGTTAGGTGTCTGTTATATAATAAGCCAAATGGAAACGATAGTGGTGGGCACCAAGGTATCAGCCGTGGAGGTTATAAATACTGGTCAGATTCTGTGTAAGTTTTGGAGCTAGAGCCAACAGGACTTTCTGATAGATCAAAATTGGAGTGGGGGGAGCAGTGAAAGAAAGAGAGGAGCCAAGGAAGACTCCAGGATTTATTGACCTGAGCCCTGGATGGATGGAGTTGCAATTTATGGAGGCGGAAAAGGCTATGGGAGGAGCAGATTTCTGCAGGGTGGGGAGAAGCTCAGTTTATAACAGTTACGTTTGTGATACCTGTTAGACATCACCCAGAGGTGTCAAGTATGCAGCTGGATATTTAAGTGTAGATGTCCAGGAGGGGGTCAGGGAATGTCCATATGGGAGAACTCAGTAAATAGATGATGTTTACTCGTAAAGCTATGAGATTACCTAGAGAGTGAGTAAACATAGAGAAGAGGATCAAGGACCAAGTTCTGGGGAACTACTAGTTTGGAGAGATGAGAAGAAGGAGACTGAGAAGAAGTGGACAATTAAGTAGAAGGAAAATCAGAAGAGTAGCCTTATCTTAGATGTCACGCAAGGAAAGTGTTTCCAGGAGGAGGCAGTGATGGACTGTGTCACATGTTGAAAACTGACCAATTAAATGAGGATTGAGGAATAACCATTAGATTTAACAATGTGGAGGTTCTAGGTGCTCTTGTCCCAAGCAGCTTCTGTGGAGTGGTGAGGGTGGGGAGCCTCTTTCAAATGAGATTAAGAGAACAAAAAGGGTGATTTGGAGGCAGTAGGTATAGAAAACACTTGGGAGAGAAATAAGGCAGTACCTGAAGAAGTAAGATGTCTGTTTTTGAATAATAGTGAGTAGAATGGGGGAAAATGAGCATGAAAGAGAGAGAGAGGAGACTTGGGCAAGAAGGTATCGGAGCTGGGCACAGTGGAAAGGTTGGCACCCTGCAGTGTCGTAGACAGCTCATTCCTTGTCATGGGACAGATGACAGAGAATGTAGGAGGCATTCATGTTTAAGAATAGAAAATGGAGACGGTGAAATAGTCCTTAAAGAAAGAGTAGGAAAATCTCCATATTAAGGAAATATGATGGATTGATTCCATTGTGCTCAATGGATTCTTGGAGTGAGACATTTTAAGGAGTAGGATGAAAATAAAGGGCGGTAAATTACTGTCTTATAAAAATGAATGGTGATTAGTCTGTTTCTAACTGAGTTGTGAGGCAAAAGGGTATTGAGCATTCCCTGGATTTAAAAGTATCATGAGACATTCTTGGGAACCATAGGTTTAGGAGAGCCACGTACACTTATCCGGGAAGGGCAGATTAACACTGACATAGACTTCCGCACAGTATGTGGCAAGACTAAATAAACGGTCTTGGCCAGTAGATTTTGCACTTAAAATATGAGCCAGTGAAGGGAGTAGGACTAGTTGGATACAATGCAGCCCCTAGGGAGAGCTGGAGCAGGAGACCTGTGCATTATGCCTTCCAGACCTGAAACGGGAAGTCGGATTTTAATAGCTCTGACTTACAAAATTAATACCCTCCAAAGAAAATTCACCTGTTGCCAAATCTAATGCCAGGGTTTGGATGCTCACAGTTCCTTCAAGTCTCTTGTTTGTTTTCATTGCTTTCTTTTTTCTTGTTCTTTTTCTTCTCTTTTTTGCCAGCGTTTTCCTGACCTTTTAGGCATGAATACTAACTAAAGGGCTTGCAATCTGTCTTGAATTGTTTAATCAGAAGGCCATAATGAAGAGAGATTTTAAACATTTTGGTTTAAAACACATTTCCCCTGGCTATGGATTTCCCTAAATTATTTGTGTACATATAAATACACTGTTTATGTCTTGCAATTTGGCCCATTTATTTTGAAATCCAACTCTTCAAAACATTCCTTTTAGTTAGGTAAGGCTGAACAACAACAGTTCTGTCAGAAGTTCGATTGACCTAGGTGCCAAGAAGTTCTTATTCTTGTTCCATATACCTTCATTTTTAGAGTTAGATACCGCAAAGCTGCTAAACTTGATCTGTCACAGCGTCAGATGTCAGTATTTAGCAAATGCTGTTGCCACTAATGGTTTTTACACTTGCGTTGTTTCGCAAAGTCTACTTTTAGATTTTGTGAATTAAAGTTTCCATTCAGTGTCACCAAAACAAAGTGGTAAGAAATATAGACATAGTTTTCTCATAAAGAGGATATGAAAATATTCAATACCATACACATTTTTGGAGTTGGCTAGTATTAAGAGGAAAAGGATTTAAAGACCATTTTTAAGATTTGGCTGAAAAATATATGAAGGGATTTAGATAAAGGAATATTGAGATATATTCCATTTAATGTTTTCTGAATCTATTCCATATTGCTTTGAGTTTCGACTGAGCTCAAGAATGGGCAAATTATGATGTTATTATTATTATTAATTTTCATAGGTAATGGCTTTTTCGAATCATGAATATAATACATACATGCTCATTGTAGAACATTCTATCAATAGTGAAATGTATAAACTACTATGTACAAGTTCTCCCCACAGTTCCACCTCCCAGAGATAATCAAACTTAGCAGGTTAATTTGTGCCCTTCCAGATTTATTTCTGTGTGTGTGTGTGCACACACGTGTGTGTATGTGTTTATTTTTAGTTTTTAAAACAAAATGAGCTCTAAAGTAATTTTTTAGCCTCTTTGTTTATTTTGTTAATAAATTATGAACCTATTTCCGCATATATTTACCTCATTCATTTTATTGTATGAATGAGCTAATATTTATTTCATCATTGGTATAATTTATGTTTCTACTTGTTACTATTACAAGTAATGCTGCTATTCACACGTCTGTAATATCACACCTCTGGGATAATATCATTAGTCAGTAATTAGTGTATTTATTAATTCCAAATAAATACACTAAACATTTAAAGAGTCTAAAAGAGTACATGACCCATAAATGCTTCAAAAAGTTACTATTTATTTTTCTCTTTATTATTACTGAATATGTCCTTATCACAAAATCCTAGAAATTAAATTATTCAATAGTTGAATGTTTCCAAATTGCCCTCTGAAAAGGGTTCTACCAAGTTATATTCCCTTCATCAGTGAATAAAAAATATTTGTTTACCCACACTATTTAAATTTTTCAATAGAAGCGTAACGTACATATAGATAAGTACATGCACGTCATAAGTATTGACTCAGCAAAGTGAACCCATATGTGTAACCAACACCCAGATCAAGACAGTACATTTGCATTCTAGAAGCTTCCATTGAGTCCCCACCCAGTCATTATGTACTCGTCCCATCCCAAATTTATGCACTCTCCTGCTTCTATCACCATAGATTAGTTTTGTGCTCTTTTATGTCTGGCTTCTTTCACTCGCCATTATGTTTGTCTCAGATGATTATGACCATCCATGTTGCAGATATCAATAGTTCATTTATATGTGTGGTGTTTTATTCTAGGATTATATTGTATGATTATTCATTGAACCATTGATGGATGATTTACACATACATACAGCAAAAGGCATGTAGAAGAATCATAATCGTGTTCTTTGTAACAGACACGTAAAACGGTCAAATATATAAACTGTATATGCACATGTTTCTGTTGGACTTTTATCTCAGAGAGGAATAGCTAGTTCATAGGGTAGGTGTCATTCAGCTCTGAAAGTTTTTCAAATTGTGCTAGTTTATTAAAATGACAGCAATGTAAACTAGTACAAGTTGTACATTCTGGCCAATTTCTTGGTATTATTTTAAATTGTTCGGTCACTCTGAGGTGTGTAGTGGTATATCAGTATGGTTTTGTATTTTTCTGATAAAGAATGAAGTTTAGTACCTTTTCACATGATTAGTAGTCATTTGGCTGTCCTCTTTCATGAAGTACCTCTTCAAGTCTTTTGCTCGATTTAAAAATTGGCTTGTACTTTTCTTATTTATTTTAGTAGTAGGTCTTTTATTTTTCTGGGTATGTGTCCCTTGATATACTATATTAATATACATATATATGTATATATATACATGCATATGTGTGTATATATATATATATATATACACACATACACATATATATTCTTAATGTATAAAATTAGAGATATTTTTATCTTAATCATATCTTTAAATATACAAGTTTTTAATTTTAATGAAGTCTGCTTTTTCAACCTTTTTCTTAAAATTAGTGTCTTTTGGGTCTTGCTGAAGAAATCTGGGGCATGAGTCAATGTCTGTATTTTTACTAGAAGCTTTTTGTTTCACCTTTCTATGAGATCTATAATCCATCATAAATTGATTTTATGTGGTGTAGAAAAGCAGTCACTACTCATATTTCCCCTATATAGATAGCCAATTGACTGCACCGTTGATTGAAAAGTGCTGCAGTGGCATTGTTGTAAATCAGATGGCTATATATATATATATATATATATATCTGCTTTTCTGGGCTATCCTGTTTTATTGGTTGATTTATGTACTCTTTTGTCAAAATCATATGCTTGATAACAAATAGTGCAGGTCTTCCTCTACTTTTTCCTTCTACAAGGTTGTCTTTGCAATCCCTCATAACTTTGTGTTTCCACATGCAGTTTAAAATAAATTTAGCAATTTCCACAGCAGACTTCATGCATTTTGATTGAGATTGCATTGAACCTGTGCATTAACTTTGGGACAACATTTTACCAGATGAGTCCTCTAATCCAAAGCATGGTATAACCCTCTGTTTATTTAGTTCTCTCAAGTGTAGAAGTAATTAGATGTATTTCATTCTATTTATTTTTATATATTCAATGTTATTTATATTTTTATACTAAGTATGTAAGACATTTAATGCATTTTTAAAATTTCGGTTTATTCAGGTATAATTGACAAATAAAATTGTAAGATATTTAAAGTGTCCATTGTGGTGATTTGATATATGTATATACATTGTGAAAGAATTGCCCCCAATCTAATTAACACATCCATCATTTCACATATTATTATTATTTTTTTCTTTTTTTGGTGAGAGCATATAACTTCTACTCTCATAGCAAATACATATATACATATTTATTTATTATGGTTAGTAAACATGATATGATATATAATATAATTCCTTTGAAACTTTTTGAGACTTGCCCTATGGCCGAGAATATGGGAAAGTTTGGAGAATGTTCTATTTGCAGTTGAACGGAATATACAGAAGGTGCCAAGAATATGTATACACATTTTAAGAACGGAAAAAACTGTATTAAAATTGTAGTACTCAATATATACCATAACAAAAGATGAATACAGGTCATGTGTATACATTTTTTTGGCACCCCCTGTATGTGTCTTGGCAGTTGTTGGATAGAGTGTTATATTGACCTTCTAAATTGCTCATTCTGTGGTTACAGTCTATATCTATTATATTATTGTGGATTTGTCTATTTCTCCTTTTAGCTCTATTAAGTTTTTGCTGTATGTATTTTGAACCTATGTTACCAGGAGCATATGTATATTTTGATCGTTTTATCTTGCTTTGGAGTATCATTACAAATTATAGCTTCCATTTGAAATAATCCTTCTTCCACTAACATTTTTGTCTGTGTGTTTAATATGAATACAGCTATGCTACTCTTCATTGTTTAATTTTTTCATTATATATCTTTTTCATCTTTTTACTTCATCCTTTTTGTGTCTTTTATTTAAGGCAGGTCTTTTAAACAGTATATAGCTTGACTTAAAATCCATTTTGATACTCTTTATCATGAATTAGAATATTTCATTTGTTTACATTTAATAAAATCACCAATAGTTGTGTTTAAATCTACTATAATGCCATTGTTTTCTTTTTATTGATCAGTTCCTTGCTGATCAAAATTTTTATCACTGTTTTAGATTAAATATATTATTATTTTTGCCTTTTTAGCTTGTTATATATGCCCTCTTTTGTTATTTTTTATTAAGTTTCCCTAAAATTTACACATTCATACTTACTAGAGCTACTTTACCACATCGTGGAAAATGTAAGTATCTTAAAATATTTTAATTCCACTTACTACCTTCTGACTTCTCTGATTTTCCCTTTTCTCAGGGAGAAAATTCTTGGATCCTCAAATTCTATTTTTCTTAGTAGCTCTGAATTCCAATTTTTGTCTCATCAGCTCCACTGGAATGGGAAAACTCTAAATCTCGACTTTGTGCTTGATCTCAGATCCTGGCGCCAAGTATTGGCTATTTTCACTATTCTGTGACACCTTTAATATTTTCAGATACATTTTGTCCATCTTATCTAGACATTCTTCGTGCAAGGACTGGTCTGAAGCAAAGTACTCTGTCATGGTCAGAAGTGGAAGATCTGTTTCCCTACACTTTTATCAAAGTCTGATATTAGCTACCTTTTTATCATTTGCTAGTAGGATGGTAAAAAAAAATAAACATATTGTCTTTATCAGTTATATAGTTCACTGGGACTGCATCTTTTAAGCCATATTTAATTGGTTCACGTGTGGGTACCTGATTAGAGTTGTCAATGAGTTTCTTCCCTGGGATTTTTGGGCTTGGAATCAGAGAGGATTTGAAGCTCTGATTACAAAACAGAGGAGCTGCTTGACACCTGTGCTTTCCAACATGTGGGAAAATGTATTTTTGTAGTAAAGATAAATAAAACCAATATGCAGAGAAATGGCAATGAAAAACACAAAAAGAGAGACCTGACTATGTTGGATTTCTTGATTCTGGTTATTCAGTAATCCCAGATGCATCTCTGTTTTTCCTATGGATTCCCTTTATTATGGTAAAATATACATATAAAATTTCCTATTTTAATCATTTTTAAGTGTATAGCTCAGTGGCATTAAATATATCCACATTGTTGTGCAACCATCACCACTCTCCATCTCCAGAACTTTTTTCATTTTCCTAAACCGAAACTCCATACCTACTGAACAATAATTCCTATTTCCCTTTCCCCCTAGTGTATTGTAGCTACCATTCTACTTTCTGTGTGTATTTTAGGTACCTCATATAAGTGGAATCATATCATATTTGCCTTTCTCTGTCTGACTTACTTCACTTAGCTTAATGTCTTAATAGTTAATCTATGTTGTAACATGTCAGAATTTCTTTCCTTTTTAAGACCAAGTAATATTCCTTTGTATGTATGTATGTATGTATCATATTTTATTTATTCATTTATCTGTTGAGGAACACTTGAGTTGCTTCCATCTCTTGGCTTTGTAAATAATGCTGCTATGATCATCGGTGTATATAGATTGTTTTTGTTTGTTTGTTTCCTTGATGCATTTTTTTGTTTTGTTTTGTTTTGTTTGGTTTTGCTCAAGCAGATTAGACTTAGAGTGCAACTCGAAATGCAAAAGGTCCCAACTAATATGCCTGGGTCTATTTCCAGAATCCCTATTCTATCCTTTTGATCTACCAGCCTTTTTTTCTGAACCAATACCACACTGTCTTAATTATTTTAATTTAGTACATTTTGGAGGTTTCATAACAAGGTTTGGCTTATTACTGTTTTACAAAAATGTATTTAATTGCATTTTCAGATTTTTTTTTTCCAGATGATCAATTGTCAAGTTCTAAAAAGATAACAAGTGGGATTTTGTTTGGTATTGCATTGACCTTTCATTTGGGGAAAATTCACATTAATCCTTTTGTAAACGAACCAAATAAGAGTAATATTGGCTCCTCTTTCCAAATGTTCTAGTTCTTTTCCCAATTTGATGTTGTCTAGAAAAAACTCTGTTTTCTTCTCTATTCACTGAATATTTAGCTTGTTATATATACCCACCACCAGATGTGTGGGGGTTTTCTCACACAAAGCAATTCTGTGACGCCAATTGGGTGTCCTACAATTCAGTTTAATTCTGACACTAACCAGAGTTAGTGCATATCCCACAGGCTAAGTGCTGGGTCTCACAAGACTGTCTTTCTCTGCTTCAGACTCCAGTTGCAAGTCCAGGTTCTCACCAGTGCTTCCGACTGACCAACTATAAATTGGAATTCCCATGACTCTCTCTTTGGGTTCGATAATTTGCTAAAATGGCTGACAACTCAGGGAAACATTTACTTATGTTTAGTATTTTATTAAAAAGGATATAGTAAAGGATACAAATGAACATCCAGATGAAGAGATACATAGTGTGAGGTCCAGAAGAGTCCCAAGTATAGGAGTTTCTGTCCCCATAGGGTGGGATGTGCCACTTTACGTGTGGATGTGTTCGTTATCCTGGAGGCTCTCTGAACCCTGTACTTGTGGGATTTTTATGAAGCCTTCATCATATAGTATAGTCAACCATTAACTGAAACTCCAGCACTTGCCCCTTCTGAAGGATGGGGGTGATGTGGGGCTGAAAGTAGCCAGCTTCTAATCATGGTTTGGTCTATTTGGTGACCAGCCCCCATCCTAAAGCTATCCAAGCATCTTGCCAAGAGTTGCCTCATTAGAACAAAGGAGACTCCTATCACCTAGGAAATTCCAAGGAATTTAGAAGCTCTGTGTCAGGAACCAGAGGTATAGACCAATATATATATTTTTCTATTATTTCACAGATGTATAGCCTTCTTTACACTACTCATTTAATTCGTTCTTATTTTTAAAAAACTTGAATGATTTGTGGTATGTATTTTTCCTTTAATGTCTCTATTTTAAGGTCTGTCCATGTCCATACAGATATATCCCCTCATTCTTATTTGCTATAGGGGATTCCGTTGTATAGGTATACTTTAGTTATGTAATGATTTTCCTGTTCATGGACCCTTAGGCTATTACCATTTTTCAATATTACAACAAAATTGTCATTAATGTCTTGAAAGATTCTTTTTTTTTGTTTGTTCACATTTCCCTAAGAAGCTACCAAAAACAGATTGCTGGGTTGAGGATATGCACATTGGAATTTTGAAACTATTATCAAATTATCCTTGAGAAAGTCAGTACTAATTTACATTTTAATTTTTATACTAATTTTATATATTTAAAATTTTACATAAAATTCTTTGACATCCAAAATTTATTTATTGTGCATGTATTGAGGCTACTATACAACTTACTTCCTTTTGCCCATTTGTATTATGTAGCTAATTCCATCCTTTCCTCATTGGACTGAAATGTCCTCTGTAGTATATAACAAGTTATCTTTTATCCATGGCTCTATTTGTACATATTCTGTTCTGACCTACTTGACTACTTCTGGGTTAATATCCCATTATTTTATCTACTGTGGATTTTAAAAATAATGTCTTTTCTTTTAAAAAACAATGAGCGCTTTTCTCATGTATTTTAATTTTACATGAATTCACAATCAACTTGTCAATTGTCATTTACCATCTTATTGCGAATGCATTGCATTTATAGATTGAATTGGAGACAACTTATATCTTTATAGTAGTGAGATCTTTTATGCAGGAACTTAATATCTCCATTTATTTAGGTCTTTTTGTGTGTGATTCATTAATGTTTTATAATCATTTTTTTAAACATATAATTTACCCCATTCCTGATAAGCTTATTTGTAATCATTTAAATTATTTTTGCTAATGTGAATGGAAATTTTTCCAGTTATTCAAGTAAGCAGTTATTTTTGGTATAAAAAGAAAATGTTAACTGTTAAAAATGTTTATCTTTAACATGAATAGCTTAGTGAAATGAATTTTTAATCTGATTTTCATGATTTATAATCATGTCTGCAAAAGTGACTTGTCTCTTTCTTTGCAATACTTCTTTTATTGTTGCCTTTTTGCATTAGCCAGAATCCCCTGCATAATGTTGAGGAACCATGTTGATGACATATGTCTGTATCTTTTTCCTGTCTTTAATGGAAGTGCCTTTAATGTTTTATCCTCAATGTGGTAATTTTTCTTGGTGGCTGATAATTCTTATCCTGTATACATGTGCAATTATATGTTGTAACACAGGCATGGTATATGTGGGCATATGAAGGTTTGGGGTAAAGGATTGAGCATAATGTATTTGAAAGACCTCAGATCTTAGACTAACCAGGTGAGAATCCTGGCTCCATCATTTACTTGCAGTATGCCTGTTGAGAATGATACTTTATGAGTCTGTTTCTGTATCTGAAATAGGAAGATAATAGTAGACATAAATATAGCATTGTTATGAGTAGTAAAATAAGTGATAGATGTCAATAGGCTCACAAAATGCCTGATGTAGATGGGAGTTGACAAATCTAGATTTCTATTCAGATGCCAGAGGACTTGGGCAACAGAGAATGCTGAATAAAAATAGCAGGGAACCACTGTATTCCTCTATCCTCTTACTCTTAGTTGAGAGCATGTGATCTATTAACATAATGTGTAGTTCATATTAGCACAGTTAATTTCACTAAAATAACACGTAATGTTTAAGGCTGGATCCACACTATAACTAAATTAATGATGCAACAGATGAGAGATCCTATTATGCCTGAAATTTTCTTAACTTACAAATAAATCAAAAAGAAAAAAAATCTTTCTTCCAGAGTTTTATAAAGTTGACCAATTCTGTATATCCATAAATAGAGGGGGAAAAAATCTGATTACAATAAAGCTTACATTTTAGGGCCAAATGGCTTCATCTAGATTTGAGGAGTCATTCAGAAGTGTTCCAAACCAACGTAAGGGTCACTTTATTATGAATGTTTATTAGTGATGTTAGGGTCAAGTTACTGTTAAATTAATAAACAGGATTAAACTAGAAACCAAGGAAACCTTTATGAAGTACTTTACACGTGTTCAGATTTTGACAACATAGAAAAGGAGAGGCTGGTCCCCATTTGGACAAAATTGTGTTTTTTTTTCTACTTAGCTCCAGTCAGAGCTAATAATCCAAATGGTTCGAATCACCCTACATAGTTTTTCAAATTGGGCCGGTTTCATCCTATCATTTGTAACTTGACTGGCAAATCTCTACACACATACCCTATTAGTTGTTGTTATAATATTCTGTTATATTTTGATTCTGTGGCTTTTAGAGAGATGCTTATTTCATACAAGCCTCAGTTTCCAAATATAAAACATGAAACAAGTGAAACCTGTTTTAATTTACCCAAGTAGATTGTGAGTCTCTTTGTAGCACGGACTATGTTTTCTGTGACTTGTACACCCATAAAATTCAGTGGAGAATTCAGAACATAATATGTGCTTCCATAGATAATTTAATGGCAGTTAATGAAAATATTTGAGTGGTTTAGGGATTTTGAATGGCAAAGTTTACAATGTATAATTTTGAAGACTGTTTTTCCAAAGAGATTCCATGTTTCTTGATGATGGGGATATAAATTGCTCATATCTGTAATAGCAACAAATGCTAGTTAACTGAGTGAGTGAAAAACAACAATTTGATAATGAACTGCAATTAAGTACAAAATAGAGTAAAAATATAAAGAAATGTGAACTTAAAAATAAGAAATTGCCTCTATAAAAAGATACATTAGCTAATAAACTCTCTTTAAAAAAGATATATTAGCTCATATCTTATGTTAGAAAATTGCTGTGTAAAGGAGTAACACCTGTAATGGTTGACCTGTAATTGTCAACATTTTTATGTTTGGTAAACAAAGATTTTTAATGACCTGGAAAGCTTTATTGTCAAGGAAGGAATACATATCATTTTTTGTTATGGAAAGAGGTGTATGTTGTTACAGCTTTAAAAATTCCCAGGGAACTTCATCTCAGTATCTTTATGTCTGAAAAGCTCTATGGCCTTCTCTGAGTGGTGGAGACATTCTCTTTTGTTCTCTAATAATGTAATCATACATATTGATTTGGAATCACTAAGTCAAAGGCCTGACAATATATTAACCCCAACAGCAGGGGTTAATATATTGAAAGTCAAGTATGTTTTAAAAGAGTGTGGCGGGCCCTTGAAGTGTGAATGCTCAGAGAATACACTAAGGCAAGTAAGCAAAATCCCCAAATAAAAAAGAAATGGCTTTATTTTTTAGATATCCTATCAGAGCCCAATTTTGCTGCAAATCAAAATGATTATGAGTGACTTACTGCTGCAAAAATAGTGTGACTGTGTGTGTGTGTGTGTGTGTGTGTGTGTGTGTAGTGTGTAATGTGTGTGTGTAGTGTGTAGTGTGTGTGTGTATCAGCAAGCAAGACTTTTCTCTTGCCAAGAGGAAAGATATTTCTGTATTTACTTTATATGAGACTTCTGATTTCCTCAACTTGCAGTCCAATTGTAAGTTTCTCTTTTTCCATGTATCCCCGACACAGGAGAGCCCTGAAGGAGAGTGACGCAGGCAGGGGCCCACGGCCTGCTTTTTACCCCCTCAGGGCCTGCCTTCTGGGGCCTGGCCTGGTGTGTGGTTGCTGTTTATACCTGCTGAAGTGCTTTCTGTGTTTGAGTTGGCACTGCCAGCTTACATGCTAGAGCCTCAAGCTGTTCATGAGGTCTGTCCCAGAGCTTTGAAACCTATGAGCTGGCGGCTGGGGCGAGAGAATGTCTCTCTCAGTTTTTGGGTGAACTCCATGTTTTTTCCAGGAGGTTAGATCACTGTCCACAGTCCAGGCTTGCTAGACAGAATGTAACAGTTACTGTTGGAGACATCCTGAACTTTTAAAGGCAAAAGGCGGAGGGGGAAGGGAGAGAAAAAGGCGAAGGTCAATTCAACAACTTGAAAATCAACATTTTTTTATGTCTGGTAAACAAAGATTCTTACTGAACTGGAAAGCTTTATCACCAAGGAAGGAATACATATCACTTCTTGTTATGGCAAGAGGATGTTTTGCTACAGACTTCCCAGTTCCATCCCAAGTCATGTTTCAGACCAGACCAGATTAATCAGTGGTTGTGGCAGGGGTATGGGGAGTGATGTAACTTTTGTAGAAATTTACCTGGCTAACTCTCTGGTCCTTTAATCAGTCCATAAAGATTTTTCGATGTTGCTTTTTCATAAGTGACCAAATTAGGAAAACTCTGACATCTGCTTGTCCCTTGTCCACAGTTCTTTGCCCTTTCTTCATGGTGCCCGTTTTTGTCACATTAGGAGTATTGCCATCTGTTCTTTGCCTACGATTTTCTCCCCTCGTCTCTTTCTATGGGAAGTCTTGTTTTATTTTGGTTATATAAGCTTGAGTGTGGCTAGAATTAAATATATTTTTTATTCCTGTTGGTGTATGTGTATGAATGAGTGTGATATAGATCTATAAGCTATATCATATCTGAGAAATTAATAAACAATTAAAAAGTTTCAAACCGAGTGTAACAATGCTCCAATAAAAAAAAAGAAGACACATGGAAGAATTAAGTTTAAAGTTAGATATGAGTGAATTCCAAGTCTCATAGTGACTTTGTTTACAGGAAAACATAATGGAGCCCTTGTTACCTCCTCTTCCCTCACCCCCCAATCAAGTACAAAGTATCTGTTCTTATAAATATGTTAAGAATTTCATCCGTAATGTTTATCTATGAAGAACATAAAAATGCCTTTGAATAGGGTAAGTGTCAGTCTTATTTCACCAAGCCAAGGGAAAACATCCCCATGCTGGGGTTTCCACCTAGAGAAATGCTGGTAAGAAATGAATAGCCCCTCCCAGACTCTTTAAGGTAGTATATTTATTCTTGGGTCAAACTTAGCGGTCTTCCACTTCGCAGTGACAGCCTCTTTCTCCCTCCTTCTTCATGCCTCATCCCCTAATCTGACTCATGCTGTTTGCCTGATAAGGCTGAAGGATGTATAAACTGAACATTGAATTTGACCTTGTCTGGAAGAAATGCCATTAGAGACTCATGTCAATTTTCATGTGATCTAGCTGAACCAACATATGGGTAGGCTTTGTTTGTCATTCAGGAGATTTATTGATGCACTGTGTATTCCCTGGTTCTTTCATGAAAAAATGTTTGTACCTGTGGGCATATCCAGATGGCAGTGAATGACTCGTATTCATGAGACCAGCATTCAGCAAGTCACGGTTGCCAAGGTAAGCAGCAAAGGCATGCCCTCTGCCACTCCATTGCCTTGTAAAGAAACAGTCTCTAAGGTAACAGACTGGCACCCTTGAGGCTAGAGATCCCTAGTGTTTTAGACTTGGTGGGGGGGGGGGAGAGAAGAGCAGAGAGGCAACATGAAATAATACCAATAAAAGCTCTTTTTGCTATTCTTCTGGCGAGGTAAAAAGGGGGAAAGAGTTGGGGGGAGAGGAGGGGACTCAGAATTTTCCGCTTGGATCTCAATAGAGATTTAATTCAGCTCTGTCCTGTGAATTGTTAGTGTAATGCCCCTTTCATAGGTTAATTTCAGGGACATAGGCAACTCGTGGTCCAAGGCATGACAAAAGGGACAGGCTCTGGGCTATCACAGGCTATGATTGTTGTGTGCTGAATAGGCAGGCACTCTGATTCTCTTGGAATGTGTGGCATTTTTAGGATTGATTTTTTTCTGTGTTATATCCCCTTCATGCTATCACTGGAATGGTAAACTGTCACCTGAACAAGTGTTCTCAAGGAGGTATTGCTGGCTTGGACTAACAATCTTGATGGAAAGGATTTTTTCATTGGACCACCTCCAAGTGCGAAAAAATCTCAGGTGACAGCTTCTAGCTCTTGCAGCCAGCTGTAGTGTAGATTGTGAACCCAGTAGGTAATACTGGGATATTATGTCCTTTTTAGAAATTGATACATTGTTACTGCTTAATACATAATATGTTAGGTCTGGGGAGAGGGGAGACTTTTTCCATGGATGGGGAAAATAGCTTTAGAATTAGAGAGGTTCTCAAACTAAAAGAGAATACTTTCTGAAAACTGAGTTTGCATTTGCTTAATTTTGGTGTTATCGGAGAAGAGTTTCTAAACATTACAATAGCAGCCTGAGTTGTAGAAGCATAATAGCTTGCTTTTACTAGCTATTATCTTGTTAATATTTATTGTTCAGGTGTTATTGAAATGGCATGAAGAGGAAGACAGGGACTGGCATATATGTTACTTTCTAAGACCAAACAGACTGTAATGAAATATCTGGTTGGATTGGCACAATGTCAAACCAATTCTTAACACCAAATGGTAAGTGGCTCAGACACACTAACAGAGTCTGTCTGCATTGGAAGAACTACTTGTTCGAGTTCTTTCCCTCTGGTTTACTATCAAACTCAGCGGTGTATTGGATCTTTAACAGAGAGGGAAACAGGTGACTAGACTGGCTCTTTGATGCTCCCTGATGTGACATAGCAGAGGGTCAGTGGAGGGGTCCAAGCAGCCTTGACAGGGACCCACTAGATCACAAGGGCAATGAAACTGTCCCCTTTTCATTAACCTCTTTGAATAGGGTTAATGCAGACTGCCTTTTGTACCAACAGCAGGGAGAGGGACCCATCTGCACTCTTAGAATCTGTTGCCATATAAGGGACTTCTTGCTGTATGCCAGTTAACATACTATAATAGTCTCCTTCTCACTGTATCATCTAGCTACAGGAGGCCTGGGCCTGGCCCACCACAGCTAGATTGTATTAACCACAAAAGGCCCTAACCACCATCAGTCATTTCCAATACTGAAATGCTATCCATTTCCTGAAAAATCATCTTAGATAGAGGGAAGGCGAACTGAAGTCAAGCCTTCATGAGGCCTCAAACAGGGAAAGCTGTAGAGACCCCTGTTAAGAGCCTGATCATGAATACCTGTATTAAACAGGAAAAATAGGGCATAAAGTAACCTCATGACATCCACTTGTCTACTTGTCTGTCGCTAAGTGGGTGAATATTTAAATCATCCAAAAGAGTTAATTGTTCCTTTCTTAATATTTTCAGAGGGAAATGCTACATATTTTCCCTTTGAAAATTGTTTTCATGCTTTGGCCCCCAAGGATGTGTCAAATTAAAATCCTAGCTTTTAAAATAAAACTTTCCTACTATTTATTAGCTGTGCATACAGAGAACAATCTATCATTCTACTCAAAACAAATTTAACATATTCCTAAAATTTCCCATCAAAAGAGTTTACAGGGGTCCCCAACTTGTATACAGATTCTAGTTCATAAGAATGCGTGGAAATTTGCAACCTGTGTAAAAAAAAAAAAAAGACTATATATATCTATATCTATCTATCTATATATCTATATCTATATCTATCTATCTATTTATCTATATCTATATCTATATCTATATCTATATCTATATATAAAACGATATTTGTTACATACTTACCATGTGCCAGATATAGCCCTAAATGTTTAATGTGTATTAATTAAATTGTTCTTTTTTTAATAACTATATTAGGCAGGAATCATCTTTCACACATTATTAAAATTAAGGCATGAGAAGAGTAAATGACTCTTCTAAGGTTACACTGATAGCAAATAGAAAACCCGACGTGGCTTGGGAGCATAATATACCCAACCACTGGCTAAAACTGCCACTTAGTTAAAACTGAGTTTTTGTTTATGTTCTCAAGCTCACCTAGAAGGGCCTTTCAAATGTATCATGCTCCTAAAATGGAGTATTCTAATAGAATTGTAGAACCTATCACAATATTTCAAACACTGTGTGTGTGCCTGTATGTATGACAATGTTTTTATATTGATACTTCCTCAGCCACATTTAGAGTTCTACGTTTTTTGTTTTTGTTTAGATTTTTGCTTAATGTGCACTACAAAGGTCATAAAAAAGCTTTTCCTGTGTTCTCTTCTCTGTTTTGGTTGTTTTTTGTTATTTAGATCCTGAAGGGGAGACAAAATTGTGTAACGTTTTGGGTGCATAAACTATTAGAATGGAAAAGTATACTCGGAATGCCTGACTTTTCATTTCAGGAGCAGAAGCAGACTGACAGAGAAAGGACTGGCCTGGGGCACAGCCTGGTAGATAAGATGGTGCCACTGGAGAAGGGGCATTGTGGTGGGAAGGGAAGAATCAAGAAATAATTTATCTGAGCTACATTTATTTTTCCATTTCTTTATTTTGTGCCATGATTAGACTTGTCATATTTATTCCAGAAATAGATAAGGAAAAGATAAAAACTAGAGATGTTAGGGCACTTCCCCTAGTGTAGGGAGAACTTGTGGAAAGCAGAGGTTGGGATGGGTTGTAAAGCACTGGGACGATTTTAGTGAGGGTAACGGTATATGGCTGGATGGGTGGTTTTTCCTCTTTTTGTTATCATTTGCTGCAGCTTCCAGGGAGGTGACATTTAGAAATGACGGTCAAACCCAACTTGCCAAGAAACTACTTTGGCAGAACCCACAAAATAGAGTGATCTTTAATAGTTCATAAATGTTATTTTACATTGTCCCCAAAGGAGGTAGATAATTTAAGTGTCCCCAAAGGAGGTAGATAATTTAAGATCAATTAGAGTATATACACAAGGACTAGACAGTAGGGTCTATGTTAAAGGTTAAAACAAGTAGACTAGAAGAAGACAGACGGATGGCTTCAGGAGCACACATTCTACTCTACTACATAGGTAAATATTGTAGTATTGTTCCATCCCCCAGAAAAGACAATCTGTAAAGTTCCCAATGCTGTGATGGTGGTGACCTGAGAAATCTCTTTTGCTTGAAAAAATGAGTGGCCTCTTCTTTCTCAGCATTGGGGGTTTATAGATTGCCTTGCTGACTTTGGCTTTGGACACCACCATTAGTATTAAGCAGTTTCTGAGTATGACTAGAGGCCAGGCTGGCTTTGAACTCCAAAAGGGGATGAGGTCAGAGTGTGCTGACAAGTAAAATTAATAGGCTCTGTCCAGTGGGATCCTTAGGGACGTCTGTCTGTAAATCAACATTAGAATTATGACTAGGGGGGAAATATCTCTAAAATGAATATCTCTAAAAATTTTGGTGGAAAAAATGTGTGAGACATATTTGACATTGATTACCTCTACTTTCTTCATTGACTAGGGAGGACATTGCCTGGGTGTATAAAAAGAGAAATGAGAAATTTAAACTCTGTATCTGCAGCTATAGAATTAAAAAAAGAAAATCTGTTTTCATGGACTCTTCCAGGATCTCAAATATGAGGCTTCATTTGTATTATGGTTAGGCTGAAATTTAAAGGTTTAGCAAATTATCATGTTTACTTTGTAAGATGTATCATTGATTTAAATATCTTTTTGTTTGTCACAGTGCACACATTGATTATAAGACACATTCTGATTTCAAGACACTAAAATGTAACTAAAAATCAAGGAAGTATGGTTTTTATGGGAAAGGTAGTATTAATATTTTTCATCATTTTAGCTCACTACTTTTCACTACTGAAGCCCTGATTTGATCTGTGAAAAATAATTTTATAACTTCATTTAGTTTTCATATTTTGGTGGAAGCTTCTTACATGATAGGATAAATAATATCTAATATCATAATAAAAATAAATCATGCATCATAAAAATAAATCATGGAAAAGCCTGAAATCTTTGCCTTATAGAAAATATTTTCACTTAACTGAATTGCAATAAAAATTATGTGTTTGTAATTTATGTAATTTGGTGTTAGCAGTGAGAAATATTTTTATAGGATGCAATGTGATGGAGTGGAAAGAGACTGGGAAGCAAATCAGAAGCAAATAGTCTGGGTTTTAGTGTGTACTCTGCTATGTATGTGACACTGGGCAAGTCAGGTTGAAATGCCTTGGGTCTTTTCAAAGCTATAGGAACCTCTGATTTACCATTAACCACATTATATTTATTTTACTAGTTTCCATATAATGAGTAAAACTGGAGCATTATTACTTATATTTATTATAGGATTATTCAACATAAAAAATTTACCTAATAGTAATTCATTTGTTTTATCAAGACTAGAGCTTCCTTTCAGGTAGGGGTTAAAGGCAATGATATATATCTAGGTAGAGACCTGCAGTGGTTCATGAGTTGCCTCATAGACACAGGTGCTCTTGGTCTCTCTCTTGTAGCTGCCCAGCCCACCATGGGGACAGGATCCTGGAAAAAGGCTTCCCTCAAAGTGAGGTCTGGAATCTTGGGCCAGAACATTGACCTTCCAGCTGTAGGAGTGTAGAGGGACATCATGTTGCTCTTTAGTTGGGAGCAGTATTGTCATTGACCGTGAAAGCTCCCGGTTTGTGTCCATACCCTGTAAAGGGGAACTCTCTTTTTGTGACCGATTTCGGTAGAGATGTTGCAGTTCACAGCCTTGCTATGATTGACTGCATGCAAATTACTCTAATATGTTGATCCTAGAGATGATTAGTGCAAGTTCTGGTTTGGCTACTCTCACCTATCATATAGCAGGAGACTTAACAGATATAAAAAACAATTATCCCTCATATGTTGATGGTAAGGTATGATGAGACTTAGGCAGCGCTTTTAATTAGTATTGTGTTCAGAACTGGGACTTAAGCCACGATTCATGCGTTTAGCAGGTATTGTCAGTAAAATGAAGGGGCTGGACTTGGATCTAAATAAATCAATGAATATTTCTAAAAATTTTCTCTGGTCCAAATAAATATCATGGAAAATATCCCTAATATCTATAACCTAGAATTATGATTAGAAAACAGTATGCTTTTTTTTATCCTGAATGAAGGGTACCAGAAGATTTCCCTTAGTTCCAAATATAATTGTCTGCAAGTTTATTTCTAGAAATTCATTTTTATTAAAGCTTAAGGGAAAGAGTAGTTTAGGGACATAATGATGAGGCATGAAAATCAAATTATCTATCTCCTCTAACAGAAATTAGCAGTCTTTTTTAAAAAACCCATCTTTTGAGTGTGAATTGATTTAGAACAAATCTGAGAGAATTTTCCCCAAATGTATATAAAAATGTAAAACCACATAAACAACTAGAGAATGCTTGATGTCAAAGCTGATTTTTCTAATTTCTAAAATGGGTCATTCCCAATCATAAATAGCTAGGAGACCTGGATACAATGGAACGATGTATTAAATCTGTAGTCCTATTTAAATCCTTATTTAAATATTATTACTTAACAATAATAAAAACTATTAGTATGTTTCTTCAAGTTCCCTCAATTATATTTGTTGGTCCAATTAAAAATGAACATTAAAAAAACTGAAAGAAATGTTCTAGATTCCATTCTATATATACAACAAATTTCTCTTTCACTTTACAGAATCTATCCTTAATTAAGATATACCATATTTGGTAGAATGCGATGAAATAAATTTTAATATTTCTCCCTCTATCTCTGCTTTACTCAGGATCAGATACTAGAATAATTATATTGACATACCAACTGGATTGTGTTTCAGATTCCACGTGCTGATGATGGGTTTTCTCGATAGACTTTCAGCTTTAAGCTGTCCCATTCTGAGTGTGGTCTGCCAGAGGCGTGCATTTCTCTCTAGCCAGCAATCCAACCTACTTCTCTCTTTGCTTTGACACTCACATACTCAAACATCTTTTCTTTTTTCCTTTTTGTTCTAAAGGCATTGGCCTATAATCCTCTCAACTTCAATGATTTCTGTTCCATTTAAAATTAAGGTGAAAGAACTACCAAATTTTGGCCGAGAGTTTTATTCATATAGCTTTAAGGCTTTCTATGTGACCTGAGGACATGAAAGTGGGATGCTTTTATATAACACTCTTCCAATTACAGCCTTCTGTAAAAGTGAAAAGACTGTTGTTCCACCATCATCACTACTATTATTGTTATTATTGCATTTTTAAAAGAGACTTATGTCCATTGTGTTAATGTTAATAGCAATCAATTACTAGTATTAAAATAACATTTACTGCCATTAATTCAAATTACTACTTTAAATAGAAATAAGTAGATACTTTCTTAATGCAGAATGGGTTAGTTTATATTGATTAGCAAAACTGTTTTGGGAACTCCTGAAAAAATTGAGCAATTCCTTTAGTTTCCAAGAAAACACATAGCTTACACTCCCTTGTTTTCATTTGAGATATTATCTGATTGGAAAATATTTCCCCCATTGCTAAGGTAATGTCTATTATGAGGCTAGTGTTTTTACATGTAGAAAAAAACATTGTATTTAATGTTGAACATATTTCAAAAATCCATAGTTTTGCTGGTGTTTCATCCCACAAAGAACTCCAGATAAACACGTATTGCACCCAAAATGAATTATGGAAGACTACAGTAAAATCTGACTGTCGAAAGCGAGTAAAGATTTCCAAGTAGAGGAAAAGGATTTGAGCAAGTAAGTACCTGAGGTCCAACTTCTGTTCTGCAAAGTGGGTTGTAATATCTAAGGAACTATGTAATCTTTGGTTAAACATAAAACATTTGTTAGTCTATTGACAATTAAAATAATTTATCGCTGAAAAGCCCTTAGAAAAACCCAGTAGGGAGTCAGTTATGTTCATCAATAATCAGAAGCTGTGTCTACATGATGATGAACAATGGAATGAAACAGACATGTTGCTTCCAAATAGCTAAAATACATGCTTTATCCCCCTGGCTTTCATCATCACATGTGCTGTCATTTACTTTTTTTTATTGTGGTAAAATATATATAATTATAAAATTTACCATTTTAAGTGGATAATTCAGTAGCATTATATACATTCACATTACTGTGCAACCATTACCACGATCCATCTCAAGAACTTTTTAAACATCCCATATTGAAATTCTGTACCCATTGCACAATAATTCCCCATTCCGTCCTCCCCCAGGCCCTGGTAACCATTGTTCTACTTTCTGTATCTATGTATTTGACTATTCTAGGTACCTCATACAAGTGGAATTGTACAATAATCGTCCTTTTGTGTCTGGCTTATTTAACTTAGTATAATGTCTTCAAGGTTCATCCGCATTGTAACATGTATCAAAAGCCATAATCAAATTCTCTGAACTCTGAAAAGTATAGGATCTTTATACCAAGAAAAATCTTGTGGAATGTGAACAAACATTTGATTGACAATAGAAGTAGTTTGTGTGTTCTTTTTTTGTTTTTTTTTTTTAAGCAAAGACTCTAAAATTATGTTTCAAGAATGATGTCACACACCTCCCCTTCACTCTGGTCAAAAGAGCAAAGAAATACAAAAATTCAAATTTAACATTATGTAAAATAGTGTGCTGTGTTCTCTATACTTCCTTGGCTTTCAGTTTATTTAATAGTCATTGCCAGGCTATACCATGTTTAAGAGCTTGCTCTCTCTATTTAAAAATGCCTTTTAAAAAGTAATATCTACCAGTTTATATTAAATCAGAAAGTTTTACTGATTTAATATAAACTGGTAGATATTTATTAGGATCAACCGTGAGCTCAAGGCTATGCTACGTGGAGGCTATGGTCCTTGTTCTTGAAGAAATTAAAATTTTTGAGGAGAAACAAAATGCATATTCGTGAAACTTAATAATAAAACAGGAGAGAAGAAAATTAAGTGGCAGTGTTGTGGTTTTGATGGTAACTTGCCTAGAATTCAGGACCTTGAGTCTGGTTTGGGCTCTGTTTGTGTTAAGTTGTGAAACCTTGGGCAAGTCACCACGATGACTTGGTTGTCCTCAGTGTAAAATGAGGTTATATTGGACGAGCATAAAAGACCCTCCTGGCCTTTGAGCATGGAGAGGTCATGTGAGTATAAGAGAAGGGCAGTCACTCAAAATTTCGGGAAGGAAGTGGGATGTAAACTGGGACTTATGGCAAATTCATACCTCAAGGAGAAGCAGGAATTACATCTAAAATGTTTTAAATTTAAAAAAACAAACAAAACCAAAATAACACCTTGCCCTTCAACATAAGAAGTAACACAATAATCAAAGTAACGGGGTTGCCCAGTAGATCTGCGTTTGATTATTAGTTCTCCGTGTAGCCCTTTAATTGGTTCACGTAAATCTTCCTGTAGGAAAATAGTCTTAGTTCCATGTTTCTTGATAATAACCAAGATGAGCATGTTTATTGGTGAAAGTAAGTACATTTAAAATGGGTCAAGTTCAGGATTTTTATTGGATTATTAGGATCTTCCTTCCCCTTTTCCAAGCATCCCATTGCGTTTTATTCTTTGGTATGAGACTAAGAAGAACCAACTCACATTAGCTGAGCGGTTCTCGTGGGGATACTGGCTGGATCAGAGGAAGAATTTTAGGACACTTCCAGACCAATTTAGACAACTGAGAAGGTTCAGATAAACATCCTAATTTTTAATATTTATCTCAACTGTTTCTCAAGTGTGGAACACCCAATGTTTCTTAATGTACTCCAAAAGAATAATTTTGCCCTTTTAAGGATATTGCAGGGTTTGGTATAATAGCAACTTTATAGTACTTTTTAGTTAATTTTTTAGTATATTTTAGTATAATTTATTGATTATTCCTGTTTTGGACAAGTCCAGTATGTAATTATCATGAAGTCTGAATTATAGGATTTTTAAGTGAAGTAGAACTGTATTACTTTCAAACTCATAACTGTAACACATGAATGGTGGAACTGTTTGAATGAGGAGAAATGAAAATTGTAATTAGCATGCTAATTATTTATTAGAAATGCATATTTTAAAAATACTTTGTGGACATTCGGATAATTTGTCTTCCTATTTAATAAACCTACTGAATAAACATTCATTTGGTGCTTATTATTTATAAGGTTCAGTACTAAGCACCCTGTGAAGATACAAAAAAGAGGAAGAATGATTGCCATGTTCTCTACCAGCAAGAGAAGCAAGGACATACAAGTTTCTTTGATTGAAGGTTCATGATCTGTATTAATCTGTAATTTTGCTCAGGCACCAACTTGAATGGGAAACTGGTGTCGTGGGCACCATTTTGCTACTATGCCACCCTGGTCACTTCAGCTTTGTTACAGAGTTTTATAGACAGCACAGTTTATTGAAAACATTGGATGAAACATGGTCTTTTCAGCGATGTTAGGGAAAGGCAATCTGTGACTCTCAATGGAAATGATATTTTAGCAGAAGTCAGAAGCCTGTGAAGATATTATAAAACTGAGGATTTGTGAGATTTTGTTTATGTCGGTTATACTTAGCTATATTTACCATATTAGAAATTATGTTTGAAAAAAATTTAAATTTGTATGTGTGATTTACTTAAAAATAATAAACATTACATGTAAATAAACATTTTATAGAATAACTATTTTCCAAAACAAAAAAAATCAGTGAGAAAAGTGGCATTGTTTTACATTCTAAAAATACTTTAATGCTTGGTTTAAGAGAAGACAGCGGTATTCTTACATCTTCTGCAATCGTGTGTGTGTGTGTGTGTGTGCAAGATATTGCACACCATGGAGGCAAATAAGGTCCTAGAAGTATTATGAAAATAATTTTGACCTCACAGAACCCCGGAAGGCATCTCAGGGACCCCAAAAGTGCCTGGACCTCACTTAGAGAGACACCCTTCTCTATCCTAAGGGTCCCACTGAATAAGTAGCTGTCATACTAGGCAGGTCTCGATAATGGCCTACGACAGGCACAAACAACAAATCACAGATGAAAAGAGTACTTGAATGAATGTAATCTAAAACAAAACAAAAAATTGTTTGGCTCTTAAAGGCAAGATTTGCAGCATCTACATGCTTTGTTTTTCTCATTTGTGATAGGAATAATAATGAGGAACAATGCAGGGTTGTTGTAAGGTTCCCATGAGGTGATAGATGTTAAGCATTTGGAACCCTGCTTGGCACAAAGTAGAAGCTCAATTAATGATCACAATTACTTTTGTTAAATTCAATTTGTGGAAGTGTAGGGAAGGATATACCTGGGAGAAGGCACGATGAGCAAAGTCTCAGAGGCAAGATGAGGCAGGATGCACTCTGGAAATTGTGTAGTTAGGGTAAGTAGACTGATTTGTAAAAGAGGCAAGAGGTCAGATTGGGGAGGTTTCAGGACAGGTCAGGTGGTTTGGATTTTATTCCCCATGAAATAGGGAAAACACTGAAATTTGGGTGGGAGGAAGTGGTCGGATTAGATCTGTGCTTGATTGGAATGAAATTCTTTCTTGTCATGTTTCCCTAATTGATTTGCCTAGCTAGTTCTTTCTTTTAGATGTGAGGGGAGAGAAACTTTAAGCCACTGTCTGTAATCAGGTGTGAAGTTAAAATTAGCACTGTTATTTCTGTTTTGCTTTGGGCAAACTGAAGACCATGAACTAACTCAGTACTGACACTGATACACTCCTTTGGTGGTACAGTCACGTCAGGGCTCCAGAGACCCATTCCTGTGTTTAGCTGGTTGATGGATTTAAAACCTCTTGTCCAGTGATCCAGGGGTGGAGGGATTTTAAGGGAAGTGAGGTTTGACAAGGACAAGGACGAAAAGAGCTCCTAGAAAAAATAAATACTTTGTATTCAGGATGTATTTAAAAAATCCTCCTGGTAGGATGAGAGGATCAATCTAGCATTGCCAGTGCTTTATTGCAGATCTTTTAGCCAGACCCCAAATAGCAATCTGCCTAACCATAATTCCTGCATTCGTTTACTTGTGCATTGCTTTTTATTACTCGTGGTCAGCTTTTAGCCTTTGAAACTCTGGTATGCGAATAGCTTTAATACTTCAGAGTTTTGTTTTTTTTTTTTTGTAAGTCATAATTTAACTTTATTTTGAAAGTCTTCCTGTGGCCTAAGATTTGCATCTTTATTACCTCAAAGGGATGTTGTGAGGCTAAAGTGAGATAATATATGTAAAAGTGTTTTCAATTTTTTCTACAAAAGGAAGTGGTGTGTGTGTGTGTGTGTGTGTGTGTGTGTGTGTGTGTGTGTGTGTGTGTGTGTTTCTTCTGTCATTAGTTGTTTGGGGCTTAAAGAAAAGCAAGTTTTACATAGTAAATTTTTCAATTGGTTTAGAAGCCCAAGTTGTGTCTGAATTCCATGGAATAAACTGAGTTTTTTTTTTTTTCTTCTTTTTTATCATGGCAACAGGTTATGGTTGAAAGAAGTACAGCAGTGGCTACAGATAGGAATGTTTTAATGTCCTTGCAAAAAACAAAAACAAAAAAAAGAAGGACTGAAGGAGAAGAAGGAAGGAAGGAAGAAAGAAAGGAAGGAAGGAAGGAAGGAAGGAAAGAAGGAAGGAAGGGGAAGGAATCATTTTTATAAATCTTTTTCTCTCTCAATTGGTAGAGTTGGAAATTTTAAAATTCTGGAGTTTTTTTTGTTTCAGCAATGGCAGTATGGCACCCTTGGGGGATGTCTTCAGCATTACTGTGAAGAATGTGCTAAAAGCAGTATTTCAGATACATAAATGGGGAAGGAATTCTATAGCTGTGGCAAGTTGCAAGGCATCGATAGCTACAGCTATCACATTGCTGTAAGTATAGTTAAGGCCATTCAATACTAGCCTAAGAATGCAATTAGAAAAGCAAGTAAGGCATGAGGATGTAAATTTATTCTAGTTATGTACCAATATTTTTTATTATTTTTTTTAGAAAAATGACTGTGTTATTCTCTGATGATAAAAGTAATGTCTTCTTTAGAATGTTATAAACATGTAAAAGTATAAAAGAAGGGAATGAAAATTGCTCACAATTGCCTTAGTAGGCAGGGATAATTACTTTGACCTTTGCATATACGTTTCTCCTTCTAACTCTTTCTAGTCACATGTATTTTGCTTGTTAGGAAAATTGAGATAATGCCACACATATATTTTTGTATAATGATTTCCCCCCTAATTAGAATGTAAGCACGTTCCCACATAATTAAATAGTGTTGGAAAATGTTTCAATGACTATCTCATGTTCCATTTTATGGAGAGATGTGTGAGGTAATATGTGTAGGAGTTAAGACCACGTATTGTGGAGTCAGACTGCTTGGGTTTGAATCCCAGCTCTGCTGCTTGCCAGCTGGGTGCCTTTGGGCATGTTACTTAACCTCTCAGTATCGCAGTTTCCTCACCTCAAAAATTAGATAAAAATAATCACACAAAGTTTATAGGGATGTTGTAAGGAATTAAATGGGTTAATCCTTATTCATCAAAACATTTAGAACAATTCCTGCCACAAAATGTTATCATTATAATAATAAATAAAATAAGCCATTATAAATTATTAGTAATAATAATTATTAATTAGTAAGCTATCATTTATTAGTAAATAATAATAAAGTAAGCCATATCATTAAGAATTATTAATATGTTAGATGGGCTGTTCCTCATTTTTGTCATTAAAAATTAAGCCAAGGTGAGCATTCTGGGATCTGAGTCTTTTATTCATCTGATTATTTCCTTAGGATAATTTCCTTAGAAGTATAATTACAGAGCTGAAAGCATTAACTATATGACTAAATTGCATTCCAGAAAGATCGCAAGACTTTACCTTCTCACTTCCAACTTACGAGCTTGTCAATTGCAGCACACTGATGACGATACTGAGACGTTCTATTTAAAACTTTTTATACCAACATTATGTCTTAATTTAAATGGGTATTTCTTTGACTATTTTAGAAGTTTTTAAAAAATATATTTTCATTATATACTTTTCTCTTGTAAGTTGTCCATTTTCTTTTACCTATTTGTTTGTAGAAATTCTTGACCTACTACTATTTCAACTTGTCTGTCATATTTTGGGTAACTTTTCCCCCCAAGTTTCTGATTTTACATTTTATTTGGGATGCTTTTTGTGATCCATAGTTTTTATTTTTTAAAGACAAATTTACTGACCTTTTTATCTTTGTATTTTTTTCCTTTGGCCTTAGCTTTTTTTATGCTCAGTAAATCTAAAATTCACAAGATCTCCATATCCATCTTTTCTTATAGGCCTTAAAAAAAAAACAAAAAAAAAAACAAACAAACAAAAAAACCTCTTAAGCCTATCTTAAATGTATATTGACTATGACTTGAGGTGAAAATCAGTGTTATTATTCTCCAAATAGCTAAATATTTTTCACAGAATTATTTATTGAGTAAACCTTCCTTTTCTAATAGATTTAGAGAGTCATCGCTATAATATTCTAAGTATATTACAATATACTCAATGTAATTACTGAGCTATACATTACGTCTATTTCTGGCATGTTTATTTTTGCTCCTGTACCATACTATTTTGATATTGTAACTGTATATAGCACATTTTAATATCTTTTAGTGCAGTCTGCTACTTCCCCTTTGTGTCACGAACTACAGTTGTGAAGTACCCAGAACTGTTCCCAAACTACTTTTCCTATACCTGCCTCTAAAATGTGTGCTGGAAAATCTAAATCTCACTCTTCCAGCATCCTTTGAGCCTGTGTCTGTCTTGTTGTGTGCCTAAGTTCAAGCTGCTGAGCTATAAGCAGAAGTCGTAGGGGATTTTTTTAGATCATCGTAATTCTGTTTGTTATAGTTCCCAGAGGCGAAAGACTAAGAATCCTATTGTCATTCTGTTTCCTAATAGAGCTACAGCAAATATGAGACTTTTGAGGGCACCATTTCCTGTGGCAGTGTTTTCCGTACAATGTTCCTTAGATGTCAGTAGATGTTTCTTGAGGGAATCCATGATTGTCTGAAGCGGCATCCTATACCCTTGGAGATATATCTTGCACATGAGCTTATTGAAGCATCTGAATATAAACGTTTTAATGTTGTTTAATCCAGTATTCCCAAACCCATATGAGCATCATCATGTCCTTCTTTTTGAGGAACACCTCCTAATGGGGTACAGCATTTTAAGGAAGCCTGCTATAGGGATTGTAAACTATTTTACTTTCACTGGATAAATGACTAAAAATGTGGAATGTGTCCACTTGATTCAAGTTATACCTCTCTTAATAATTACAAATGATGTGCTCTTTAGTCTTTATCCAACAATAAAATAACTAGTTGAGAATTAAACACACCTACGAAATGGCTTATATTTAGTTCTCTAACAATTCATCATGTCATATTAGTGAATCCATATATATAGCACCTACAAACAGTAAATGAGGAAAAATATAGGTAGCTTCATGTTTTGGTAAAACTTAGAGAGACATTGCCCAAGTATCCATGTACTCATGTTTTTGGATCTCTTTTCTATTTTACTCTAGTTTCCATTCTGTTTCTCTATTCCTTGCCTGTCCATATTGGATTAGTCACTATTGCCAAATTCTCAGTCTCTATTGTCACTCTTTGGCAGTCACTATTGCCAAATTCTCAGCCTGTATGTCTGCAACAGTAATTGTCAGTTGAATAATTCATATTTATTATGAAACACAGTTTATGAATGATATTCTTTGTTCTTAAAATTTGTTTTCTCTACTAATTATATAGAGACAGTGAGGACAGTAATTTGCCTGCTATGTGAAAGTAATTTCAGCAAAAATACTTCTTATGAAATGCCTCAGCATGGTTTGCCCAAGAACTTCCATGAGTTTAATCCCAACTCAACGAGGTTGAAGGTTCCCTAGAAGACCCTCCATTACTCAAAAGGCTATGCTACTGAAGTAGCTTTCAGTCTCCCTCGCATCCCATTCGTTTTTTACTGCCGCAACTAGAGATGACTCACTCTACTGTGAGGTGGATACTTAACATGCCAAAATTCCAGATTTTAAAGAACCAGGTTTTATGGTATATACCTTCTCAGTTACATAATGAAGCATTTAATCAGTGATCCCTGGTGATGTCAAGATAGGGGTCTGGGAGAAGGCAGATCAAATGGCTATGGGACACAGTAATTGGCCAGCGTTGTCATAGGAACTAACTGGCAAGATTTGGAATATAGATACTATTGCCGTGAGTTTCAAATAGTTGGGTGAGGATTATGATTTGTTAGATTGCAGAAGAAGTATCATTTCATGTAGTAGGCCATAGATGGGATAAGGCCAAGTGTTTATTGCAAGGAATCTGTGACAATACCCTTGTATTGTTTGAAGCCTGAATAAAGTAGATGTTTTTCAGATTAGCTGTTATAAAAATATAATGGCTAACAAGATAGACAGGATCCCTGCCTATATTTTAGTAGGGAAATATAGACAATAAGTGAATAAACAATAGAAATAGCAGAAACGGATAAAATTGCTATACAGATGATTAAAATGAAGTAATGTGATATGAGTAACTAGATGGCTTATTAAAACTGGGTGGCCAGGGAAAGCCTCTCTGAAGTGGTATCACTTAAACCAAGATCTGATGACTAAAATGGAGACAGCCATGTCTAGAGGAAGAGTATGCCATGTGGCAGACAGCAAAGGCAACAGTCCTCTGAAGGCTGGAAGCTTGATCTGAGCGTCAGAAAGGGAGCAGGACCCAGGTCATGAAGGGTGTTGTAGGCTTGGATACAAATTTGGTATTTAATTCTTGGTTTGGTGGGAAAGCATTGGAAAGCTTAAATTTGTGTTTTATGACCTGATCAGATTCAGATTTGAAAGCGGTTACTCCTTCTGCTGTGTGCTTTGTAGAGGGACAACATTGGAGCAAGGAGATCATTGAGAAGTCTGGTTGTGAGGTAATATGTTGGAGCAAGAACAACATCAACAACAATAATCATAGCTAATGCTCATTCTGTCCTACTATATACAGGTACCATGCTAGGCATCACATGCGTATCTATCTACCTGAGTCATATACAGACTATTTTTCAAATGACTGAAGGGCTGTTACGATCCAAAAGATATAAATTAGATAAAAAATTCTCCTACTTATGGTAGTTTTTGTCACCCAATTAAAAAATATTAAAATTATAATTACACATGGAAAGGTTTGAGTAAATTCTTTACTTTAAAGCAAACTTTACATTTGAAAAACTGGAAGTGAATATATTAGGTTGAGAATAATATTCAGTCCTACTCAGGGCCTATTAGGAATGGCTTCCAGGAGAGTTACACCTGAATGTGGAAATGGGGAGGAGCCTGAATGGACTAAGCTTAGCAGAAGGAAGTAATAGAGACAAGATCACCTGTAGATGCATCCACCTCGACAAAGAGACTGCAACCTTTAAAAAAAAAAATTCAGGGAGTGTGGCAAAAATGCCATTCCAACTCAGGCAAGTACCAACCTTGTCGGAAGAGAAGAGCTGGGGAATGATTTTGGGGGCCTTTTACAGTAGCCAAACCCTGAGTTCAGTGCAGTTTGAGTCGTTAATTGTGGAAAGTGGTTTGGCTTAATGTTAAGGAAACTGGAGTTAGATTTTTAATTCTAAGAGGCAAGAGTCTAGTGGAAATGAAGACAGGAAGTAAGCTCCATAATCAGTCATCTCTGGGAGACACTACAGAGTGCCAAGTGGGTACCAGAGGCAGGGCACAGAAGGAGAGAAATAGGATCAGAAAGGTCAGGAAGGTTGCCTGGACTCTCAAGATAGAGCTGAGAGCTTACCTACCCAAAGTTGATCCTACTGCCTCAGGCTTCATGATTCTTTGGCTTTTTGGTCACCAGACGTAGAGTATGAAGGTGTCTGAAACCAAAGTACACTTAGGAGGGCAGGATATCCCCTTATGACACATGATATTGGTTCTGGGGGGTTAAATTGGCGTCAGTGATATGCTAGAGCCAGCTTATACCTGTAACATCATCAACTTGGTACCTTGCAATTGACAATGATGGGAGAATTTATACTATAGAACTCCGCCCACCTCAAGAGGTGGTTTACCAGCACACCACGGGTTGGCACAATTCACAAGTGAACAGATACAATATTGCACTGGTACGTAGTTCCAGGAGATCTAATATTGTGTGAAAATTGCTCCTAGGAATTTTGTAACAGCAGTCTTAACGATTATTGCAGATGGCAGACTCAGCTGGGGCTGTGCAGCAGAACGGATATTCCACTCTTGTTTACCTTGAAAAATATATCAGAAATCTACTCCTACATCTCCTTCCTTAAAATAAGCCATGGTGAAAATATGTTACAGGGATCAGAATCATTACATAGTCTTAAATGGAACTGTGTGGGGTCAACTGCAGTGTGCGTCTATAGCCACACAGTATTTTTAGCTTACATAGAAAGTCTGACCTTTGCAAACTCAAAAGGACAAATTGATGTTATCACGTTTCTTGCTTATAAACTTTGAAAGCAGGTTTAACAAAAGACATAGGAACTGTATTACTAAACAGTTGAATATCTTCACAACAAATTAGAAGTGGTTTGCTGCCTTGCCTTTATCAACTTCAAGTAAAGGTTTAAGACAAACCAGTGACCTGGACGTTAAAGCATTGTAAAGGCCATTGTAAAGCATTGTAAAGGTAGAATTTCCCCGGATAGTGTTCCACTTAAAGTGTTAGTCTGATCTGAGATTAAAATTGAAACATAGCTTCAAGACGCAGTGTTGAAAACTTATGGGAGTTCAGGTATTTACAGATTTCCCCACCTTTTCTGAAGTATTTAAAACAAACTGCTCAATTATAAAACCCTTCCTATGACAGGATTTCCATAGAGTGTGGTCAGCTTTCTGGGAAAATCAAATTGAGTTCAAGAATTTTGAAATCTGAACTTCAAACTTGCTGGATTTCCATTTGGTTTCAGATTTTCTTTCAAATGTTTTATTGCACATTGACTCAGCAGTTCCTGAAATCAAAATATAATAATAAGGGTAACAGGTATACTAAGTAAAGTACACCCATCTGGAACTCATTTTTTTTCTTTTTCTAAAAGAGCATACCTTCAACATTAAACCAAGTCTAAAAGCACTCCAATAGAGTTAAATAAAGTTTTGGAAAATATTTTGCTTGAATTATAATTCTTAATTATTTGGGTCGTTCTACTCTTTTCTCCGAAATATTTAAAAATTCTCCTTGATAACCAGGACTTTTGCTTTGAAATTTAATAGGATTCAGGTGTCTCCAGTCACTTACCTACTACTCAGAAAATTTTTTCTCTTTCCTCTCCTCTTCTACCCTTCCTTTCACTCTTTTTGAATGCGTACTGTTGAATGCACACATTCTTAAAGCCAAGGCAAGCCCCTGTTCCACACCCTCCTGCCCTTGATATCTACACCACAGCAAGCTTTCCTCCACCCGGATTCCTTTTTAACCACAGTAACCATGAGAGTTTTACATCCGTCTTTACCTTTCTCTCTTTCTTTGGTCTTCAAGCCAGGTAGGAGCTATAAATTGAGGTAGAATGTACAGCTGGGTCAATAAAGGGTGGGGAGAAAAATGAAATGGGTTTCCTATCGTTTTTCACAAAGTTTGAAAAACAGAATTGGCAAAGAGGAAAAAAATAAAACAGGAAGCAGGATTGCACATATAAATTAAATATTTTTCACCCCAACCCTTTTTAGATAGCCCAGGGGTATTAGGAGTGTGTGTGTTTTGGATGGGCTCAGCAAACATTCCAACAGTAAATGGCTTCCTGTTCAGCGTGTTCGAAGTCAGGCTGTCTTTTGGGGTTGGTTAAAAATATGTGTGAAATATGTACTTTTATTTCAAGCCAAGTCAAATGTTTTCAATCATTCCCCCCTTACTTGCTGCTCTTCTCTTCCCATCCTGTCATTTCTTGCCTCCCCCCCACCATAAAATATACCCCCAAATCTGTTTTTTTTTTCCCCAAAAGGAAGTTTAGTGATTAATTATGAGTTGCAAGAAAACATATATTATTGCCCTCGAAGGTATTCACCAAGAGCCTGGCTGGTGACATTCCTGGCTGGCATTTTTGAGTGTTAGATCTTGGTGAGTAGAAGTTAGAGGAGCATGCAAAGAAACCAAGTATTTGGCTGTTGTACAACAAGGAACCAATGGATAATTGAGGGTGAGAAATGGTCTATAACTTTTCACCCCAGTGGTGATGAACCTATAATTCCCAAATTGTTTGTGTAATCTTCTATTTCTACCACATCAGTGACAAATATTATTTTGTACTGCATGTTCCTTGTGGATTTTTTTTTTTTTTTTTTCATCAGCAAGGTCCAATTAGGATACCTGAAAGGAAAATAACATACCTGGGGCCAGCATCCCTACCAAGAAATGCTGCATTTGTACCCAGGAGGAAAAATATAGACTTCTGATGGAAGCCACAGAGGCCCTTATGCAAAATGTTGCTCTGATGTTGGTAGACTTTAAAAATATATGTCATATGATCTAATTAGAAAAAACTTTCAAATATTCACATTTTACATCAAGCTCTCGAGGAACCTTTAATATTTGTCATAGGCAACTGAGCTGCAAATACTCTCTACAGAAGGCTCAGGCAGAGGCTTTGTTTCCCCACTTCCCAGTTTGACTGAGCCTGTTTAAATCTTGGAGAGTTCATCGACAACTGTATTTACTAGTGATATTAGGTATCAGAATGAACTCTTTACATATTTTAAAATTTATTTAGTGTAAGAGATGATTTTTTAAAAAACTCCATTGTGAATTACATGGCTTATGTGGGGGCGGGGTGGGAGAGAGGGAAGCCAAACTTTCCAAATGAATCTCTTAGGATAATTTATCAAAGAATGTCTCTTTACATGTGATTTGAGGTTTTTGGTGTTTGCTGTGTTCAAATTGGTCTAACTCAGCAAATACTTATTAAATTGTTGAGTGTGCAACACTCAATAGTAGGTGCTGTTTACAGGATGTTAATGACCTGGAAGTAAGTCACCTCTGCAAAGTCCAACACCCTTTTATTAAAAAAATTCTCGGAAAGGATATTTGTAAACAAAAAACCAAAGAAGTGAAAACCCCATAGCAATCATTTTCCTCAATGAGGAGAGACTAAAGCCTTTCCCCATAAAATCAGAAGCAGGATAAGGATGCCCACTTTTACCACTGCTCTTCAGCATTGTTCTGGAAGTTCTAGCCGGAGCAGTTACACAAGAAAAAGAAATGAAAGGATCCAAATTGGAAAAGAAGTAAAACTGTCTTTATTCACAGATGACATGACTCTCTCTATAGAAAATCCTAAAGAATCCACAAGAAAACCACTAGAGCTAATAAATCAATTTAGCAAAGTTGCAGTTGCTCCATATTTTGATTATAGTTTAACACTTTAGTGTCCTAACTAAATAAGTCTAATGGCTTGTCCTCAGAGCAATATTTAGTGTTTTAAAATGTGAACATGGCAGTTCTCATATTGTACAGTCAATAATTTCGTTTACTGTTTTCATATTCAGCTTCACGTGTAAAATTCTCATTAGATTATTTTGGCAGTAAGTCAAATTTTGGTTAAATTCCAAATACCTAGTAGCACATCAAGTCTCAGTAGACCTCGATTGATAGTATTTGTTTATATTAATAGAACATTATTTTAAAAAATAAATCATTACAGAAATAGCTATTTATAACATTTTGTTATTATAAACAGGACTATGAAAAAAACTTGTAGCAGAATTTTTGCTCTCATCTTAAACTATTTATTTAGAATAAATTTTTAGAAATAAAATGTTTGGATCAAATGTTATAAACATTTTTTAAGACTTTTGATATGTGTGGCCAAATTCCTCTCTTGAAAGTGTCTGTTTACATACCATAAGCATAAGTGACAGGAAAGTCATTTAATTTTGAAAGAAAAATAACTATACTCTAAGAGCAAAATCAAAACAGAGCAGCAGCCTAGCTGCCACTGTGAAAAACTGAACTTCAAATTTGGGTAGGAATAGCTGTGAGGATGTAAGCCAATATACAACAACAAAAAATAATAATCAGTAACCACTTCTACAGTATTCTTATGTGGTAGGCACTATTTAGGAATTTTATATGTTAATTCAATCCTGAGGTAGCCTTGCGAGTTATGTACTACTGTTACTGACATCCTATAGATAGGCAAAACTGAGGCACCTGGAATTAAGTAACTTACCTGAGACCATACACTAAGCAGCAAAGCTAGGATTTGAATTCACCTGGCTTTATCCAGCCTGGTAAGGGTTCAAGAGTTCACGCCTTTACCCATTATGCTCCATTGCCTCTCCACCATTTTATTCAAATCCGTATAAAACCAAGTATTATGGGTTGGTGTCTGTCCCTCAAAAAGGTATGTTGGAAACCCTAACCCCAGTCCCTCAGAATGTGACCTTATCTGGAAACAGGGTCATTGCACATGTAATTAGTTAAGAGGAGGTCATACTCAAGTAGGGTGGACTCCTAATGTGACCAATGTCCTTATAAGAAGATGTCCATGTGAAGACACAGACACACAAGAACACCATGTGATGGTGAAGACAGAGAGTGCAGTTATACAGTAAGCCAAAGAACACCAAAGATTGCCAGTAAACCACCAGAAGCCAGGAAGAGGCAAGGAAATATTCCCCTACAGGTTTCAGAAGGTGCATAGCCCTGCTGAAACCCTAATTTCAGATTTCTAGTCTTTAGAACTCCAAGACAATAAATTTGTATTGTTTTAAGCCACCATTTTATAGTCCTTTGATGCAGCAGTGCTGGGAAACTAACATACCAAGTAACTTAGCCATTCCAGTGCCTAACCGGATTCTCAGTCAGCCCATGAGCAGACGTCACCTACTTATCATTTTGCCCCACTGTCACATCTGTCAGATACTTGGTACCCAATCAATGGCTTGAAGGCCAAAGACAATATGTTTGCAATTGTGACTGTATGTCTTGGAAATATAAAAGAGCACTCTGACTCACAAAGTGAATACTTTATTGAATTTGCCAACATTGTATTCATTTTCAGGGAAGCTAATAATTGTATATTTTTGTTCATTTTGGAAGTATAGTGATTCACTAAGATAATATGAACCCTGCTGGCATTTATGTAGCAGCATTTAGATTTGTCTACCATGTAGGAAAAACTGGAAGATTTAAGCAACTGTAAATTATCCATGAATCTGTCTTTTTGTTTTTATTTTCATTGCCATATTTAGTCAGACTTTAGTTTGTCTAATTTTGGAGAGTTGGTATGCTTCTTGTCTTAAAAGGAAAAGTAAACCTAATTTATAGTTCACTCCGTATGCCGGTAAAAAATAAGTTTTTGGAATGAAAATAAGTAAACTATCTTACGTCAAATTGAAATATTTAACAATTGAAATATTTAATAATTGAAATATTTAATATTTAAAATTAGGTTTCTTGAAACCTAATTTTTCTTTCATAATATCAGAAGGAGAGAAGAGTCTAGAAGTATTTAGAATCTACCTACCATCTATTTCTATCCCTCATTCATTTCCCCCCTCTGAAGGAACACCCTCTACAGCCAGTGATTGGCACCTGCAATACTAAAAGCAATTCATATTAGGCATTGCCTTCTCCTGGCAGACACGATTGAAAGGCAGAATTCAGAGTAGCTTCCTTACAATGCCATCACCATGCCAAGCACTGTGATAAATGCCTTTACATATATCATTGCATTTGAACTTTATAAAAACTCTACAAAGAGTAGTGAGATAGGTATCGATGAGGAATCTGAAGCTCAGATTAAGTTATGTTACAAGGTCTAGTAAATGACATTTTTGGTTTCAAATCCAGAGCTGTTGGAATCACAGTGTATTTCCTTGCCCTACACTCTCTTGTTTTCCTAGAACAGGAGTGTGGGCAGCAAATCACTGGAGCCTTGAAAAGTGAAGCAGGAAGGTATCTCAATGAAGAAAAGAGAGAAGAAGAGGAGCATTAAGGACAAACTTGTAGCTCTTTATCATTTTTGCCTGGGGCTTTCCTTAAATCTTTTAGATATGGTCTAAAAGACCATAGTAGCCACTAGACGTATGGGATGGTTGAGCACTCAAAATGAGGCTAATACAAATTAGGATGTGCTAAGAAGTATGAAATGCACACTGGAGTTTGAAGACTTAATAAGAAAAGAAAATTGCAAAATATCTCATTAATGTTTTTATTTTAATTATATGCTGAATGATAGTATTTACATATATTTAGTTAAATAAAATATGCCTTTAAAATTTATTTCACCTATTTATCTTTACTTTTTTTAATATGGCTACTAAAAATTTTAAATTACATATGTGACTCTCATTAAATTGTTATTGGGCAACACTTCTTTAGATGTCCAAATAACCTAGACACCCTGGTTAATGTTAATCTAAGGAAAACATAGGATTTACGCTTTGAGAAAGGTAAATAGCACTGCCTTTTGAAACTAACAAATTTTTTAAAATACACAACATACTAGTTTTAGCTTCAAGATAATACCATTGTTCAAATTTTAAACCCAATCCCTAAAAAACTTACAATAGCGAGATGTGGAGATTTTAATCCTTGTGGTAGGTTGTTTGAAAAACTGGACTCAGTTTTCTCCACCACTTACTTGAGCTACTTAGCAGCTCCTTTCAGTAGGAGGTGGAGTTTATATCCTTACTCCTTAAATCTGGGTTGGCCTTGTGTCCAATAGAATATGGCAGAAATGATGGTGTGGCAATTCTGGGCTTAGATATCAACAGGCCTTCCACTCTACCTACTCACTCCCTTGGAATCCTGCCTGCCTTTCATCTGAACAGACCCTGAGATCGCCTGCTGGAGGTTGAGAGACCATGTGGAGCAGAGACAAACTGTCTCAGATGAGATGATCTGTGTTATTTTTTTCTATGGCTACTACAACAAATTGTCACAAATTTAGTGGCTGAAAACACCACCAATTTATCATCTTATGGTTCTGTAGGTCAGAAGTCCAACACCAGTCTCACTGGGCTAAAATCAAGGTATCACCTGGGCTGTGTTCTTTTCTGGAAGCTCTAGGGGAGAATACTTTTCCCTACCTTTTCTAGCTTTAGGGATTGCCTGCATTCCTTCCTTGGTTTATGGCCCCTTGCTCTATCTCAAAAGCCGGTAATTGCAGGTAGAGTTTTTCTTACTTTTCATATCACTCTGACCTATTCTGACTCTCTCTCAAACTTTTAAGGAGCCTTGTTATTATATTGGGTGAAACCAAACAATCCAGGTTAATCTCCTTATTTTAAGGTGAATTGATTAACCTTAATTCTATCTGCAATCTTAATCTCCCTTTGCCATGTAAGGTAACATATATACAGGTTACAGGGATTAGGATATGGACATATTTTGATGGGGGTGGGGGCCATTATTTTGCCCATCATATCATCTTTGACTAGCCAATACTTTACTAACCCCAGGAACTGAATGAGATGCGTGAGTTAGTCTGTTGTAAACAGAACTGCCCAGCTGACTCCAGCCCAAATTGCTGACCTACAAAATGATGAACTAAATAAAAGTTGGTTGAGCACCTTAATCAAAAGTTGGGTGATTTGTTGTGCAACAAAAAGAAAACTGATACAATTTTTGAAAAGGCCCAACACATGCTGATGTCTTATGTTTATGTAGACTACTCCAAGACCTGATTTCTGAAACAGTCCTGATAATTTGAGACATTCCATTTTTTTATTTAACAGTTTTATTATCAATTTTGACTCTTCTTTTTTAAAGTAATGATAATATTATGGGAACAGATTCTGCCTTCCTACTGAATGATTTGCAGTATAGGAAATCATATTTACCTACTCTTGCATATCAACATTTTTAGCTCTGCTCTTAGAAGGTAGACTTCTGTCAACAAAATTGACGCTTAATCTTCAAGTCCTTACTGATTGGAAAATAATAACTTGTGGCCTGGGCCAAATTTCCATCAGTGAGTGAATAACATTTTTTAACAACCTCTTCAGCTGTTTAATTTTACTTTTAGTTCTCTTTTAAGTGAATTCAATATGTGGTAAGTTACTTTTGGTTTGCACTGTGAGGTATTGATAACATGGTCAACTTTTGGAGGAATCAGAGTTTTGTTTATTTTCAGGGGAAGGCCTTGACATGCCTTATGATGTAAATTCTGTTTCAGTTGTGAAACAGAAAGGAAAAAAAAAGTCAAAGTAGCTTTCTGTTAGGCATAACATTTTAGCATGAGAAAAACCTCAGAGAAACTAAAAAAGTTTTAGGTGGAAAATATGAACCAAGCAGAATAATTTCTAACTGAGGCACATGAAGTTTTTACCTTGTAATATTTTTACCTGTAATGTTTGATCTATGATCACAAGATTTCCATTTCAAGTATTTACTAGTGTAATATGGAAGAGCAGTGGGTTGACATCATCAGTTTTGTGACAAGAGTTTTATAAAATGGGACCCATCTGCCTATTATAGCCTCATGATGTAAAAGTGCAATTTGGTGTGAGTGTGTGTGTGTGTGTGTGTATGTGTGTTGAGGAATTCTTTGTTACCAGCAAACTTTATTACTAAAGAACCTGAAATTGGAAGGTGATAAACAGAGATGATTATTTGGCAACCTAACAAAAGTCACACATTCAAAACTTGGAAATTTAAGGTACCTGCTAATGAGCGCCATATAACAAGTAGATCAGGGTAATAAATTTAGGAGCAAATAAATAAGTTACATCATTGAAATTTCTTGTTTTGCTTTCCCTTCCTTCGTGGAGTGTTTTGAACTTTGTCACAATGAAATCTGAGGATATAAAGGAATTTTCTTTATTTTCTATTTTTTCCCATAGAGAACAGAATTAGTCTGGAGTGACCTATGAAATTCTGAGTTGTAAATTGGGCTAAATACTGAGGCATATCTGTTTCTTAATCTCATTATTATTATGTTTCTGTTGGGAATCATGTAACCAGATATTGGCCTCAGGAGAATATCACAGTGTTTGTTTTTTGAGCTGCAAGTTAGATAAGAGCTTCTTATTTTCTAACATGGTAGTGTTATTCTTATTGGAAAATTTGCGTAATTCCCACTGTAACACTGAAAATGGCTTCACTGCTCATCAGCAATTAAGATATCACACATTTCACATAGATAGCTATTTGGGACACAGGGGAGCTCTGAACAAAACGTGATGCTGCCTGGCTCTGCTTACTGTTATTAATTGGGACCAGACTGAGCAACTCACATGTCAGCGCTTGTGTGTGCCATGTGCAAATGTATATTCACAGGCCTAGCGGAGAATGGGGTAGGAAGAGACATATTTTCCTATTTATAGAAAAAGGTCATTGTACTTAGTGGGCTTTGAAGCGTTTTGACCTCACATATTAAGGTAATATTGATTCAATTTAATTAACTTAATAAGTGCAACTTCTCGGTAAGTAAAGATAAACAGGGAGATGAGAAGAGGAAACACATTTACGGAGCACCTATGGTGCGTCCACCTCCATTGTCATCATTGCCTTTAATGTTGGTAACAATAGGTATTATATTTGCAGGGTATGGATGAGGAAACAGTTCAGGGAGATCAAATCACTTTATATGTTAGAGCTAGGAGTCGAGCTCAAGTGTGATTCCAAATCATGTGTCGTGACCCTGACAGTAGGATGCCTCTTCACCCAGTAGGAGTTATATAATCTAGTCCACTGTAATGTTCATGGACATTTACAGACACTCTCGATTATGATGAAAGAGGATTTTACAAACAATTGTCAAAAATGATAGAAGAAAAAAATGAAGTTTTAAGAAATGTCTTTATGGAATTCATAATCACTGACACATTTACATAAAAAGAAGCTCCTAATTATGTTTCACAAGTTCTGTATCTGCTTTCTTGTGATGTTTAATCAGGACTGGACTAGAGAAGCATAGCAGAGAGCAAGGTCTTTCATTAAAAAGATCATATTAGTGTCCATGTGTATTTATTATTGTTTAATTTTTAAAAATATATTTCTTTGAAAAATTTAAAGCAGCCTTTAAGGATACAATCACAAATATTGCCCTTTATAAAGTATCTACCCCTTATTTTGAAAATGTATAATCCTTGGTCCACATATATCTTATATTTAATCCATTTAACAACTCTGCATGGTAGGCATTAATATCCAACTTAAAAAAATGGGAATCTCAAGGCTGTAGATGTTAACTAACTTACAAGCATTGGCACCAGGGTTTAAACCAGTCTTACTGTAAGATCCAGACTGTTCTCCAGATACCACACAGTGCCTTCTTAAATACAGACTTGAATGGGCTTATCATTGAGACAATTAAGGATGATTGCTAAATTGTAGAAAGGTCAGAGAATGGATAATAGAATGAGAAACAAAAGGCTTTTGTTTTGTTTGTTTTGTTTTTAAATCACTGGGTTAGAATAGCAGAAAGAATTCAGAAGACAAAAAGTATTGTTTAGTGGTACTGTGCTAGCTATATCAAAAGTAGCTATGGAAATGACATCACCAGGGAAGAAAAGAGTAAATATTTGGTCGTTTAATCTATCTCAGGGCTAACGGATCTAAAACAAAAGCATCATTGATAATTCTCCATTTCCTTTCCCTGGCCACTGTGCTGGAAAGAGCTACATGAGCATAAGACTTTGAGTTGCTTTTGCAAGGCCAGATGACCAGCAGCTGGTTCATAGTTAATTGCTGGAGCCTCATGGGAGACGTACTCGTAAATACTGTTTGTCTTCGCAGTTTCATGACATACACCTAAAGAGCCCAAATTTATATGTAGTGAGTCAGAGAGCAATTTATTTCTTGGTGCCTTTTTCACATATGCACCATGTGGATACTGAACAATAATGATTTGCATGGGAAATCAGGAGTCTGTTTAATGACGGAGAAACAGACATGTTTAGTGGTTCTTGAGCTCTTGATTCTGTGTCACAAAACATAATTCTAATCTCTTTTGTCCCACTTATTAGCTGCATCATTTTTCCTATGATTACAATGCTGTAAGGCTCGTGGGACAACATTATTGTATTGTATAAGTTAAATGGATGTATATCAAACACATGGCCTGGTACCTACACCAGAGTAAGATGTCAAACAGTAGTTGCTATTAATATATACATTGTAGAATATAACGTTCTGCTCTCTGACTTTTCTCAAAAGGAAACCAATATCAAATTTGTCTCAAGTAAGCCTTGGTCTCCCGTGATTGACCGCAGAAAGCCGCTAGCAGAGCCAAGTGAGAGAAAAACTAGTGAGTGACTTGTAGCTACAGAGGGCTGGTACTCAGATTTGGGCTCTTGTCTTTGGTCCCTTTTAATCTGGCCAACCTGGTGCTTCACGGGCATCAAACTACTTCCTCCCAAGTTTTTCATTTGCAGAAACAAGAAGACCCTTGAGGCCAATAACTAGTTATTTATTTTTAAATGTTTTAAAATAAAAATAATAGTGTGAGGCTTTTGCTTCAGCTTTCTTTCTGAAATGACCCTTGACAGGAACTGGAAATAGTTCTTGTCAATGCAGCCATTATCTTTTGTAACCAAACGGGATGTGGGAGGTAAGGTGGAATTTTTGAGGTCTTTGTACATAGGAATAAAATGTCTGTCATTTAGTTAAAATAAATTATTGATTTTTAAATCAAATCAAAATATTGAGTCAAACAAGCAAGTACTGTGCTTGAATTTTCTCTTATTTATAAGAACTGTTTTTCACCATTTTATGAATAGTGGCGGGTGGGGGGGAATAAGGGTTGATAAATAACACAAACAAGTTTCGGGCTTCATGAAACCCATAGAGGCAATTATAGGACAGTCTGAAAAAAAGTTTAACTTACCATTATTTCCCAGGAAAATAAACAATTCCCTTTCTTGTCTTATCAAGCTGACAAATGCTTTAAAAACCATTTTAGAATACTTAGTTCCCCTTCCCACTGGAGGCCTGTTCATGAAACTCCAATCTTTCCTTCCATACTCCAGTACTTCCTCCTCTTCCTTAAGTGTCCTCGGCCGCACCTCAGGCCTTGGGTTTGGGAAAGTCTTAGGAACAAGACAAATGACTGGCTTTGCTAGAAGGGAAATAGAGAAAGCTGGACGAATATTAAAGTGGATAATGACAAATAGCTTTAGTAGATCAAGTGTTGATTTTCTCCAGTGATTAAGAGATGTCACAATTTGTGGTTATTGTGTAATTGCTTCACAGCCTGCAAAATTTAAGTATCCATGGCTTGAGAATAAAAAAAAGTAAAGGAACGGGTAATGATCTCATTGTTTCTTATTTAAAATTCTTCCAAATCTCTAGTTGTTTCCGGAATAAACTCCTAAATCATCAGCACAAGCATCTGGAATTTCCTTGCTCTGGTTCCTACCTGCTATCCAGTCCCTTTGGTTGTCTTACTCTCTTTGAACCTTGGGCTTCACATGCTATACTCATAAAAAATAGCAACATCACTATACTACATCAGAGCTGTGCATCTCTGCCTTTGAATTTCGTACTCCTTTTGTCCAGAATGTCCCTACTCCCTTTGTTTCTGAGGCTCATGGATACATCATTTAAACCATGTTACTCAGCCCTGAATCTGGGTTGTGTGTACCTTCTATGTTATTTCAAAATGTATCTTACTTTTCTCAATCATTACATTGTGTCATACTGTAATCCTTTTGTTTTATTGTCTGCATCTACCTCTAAACCAGTGACTTTGATTTAATTGGTGTTGGCTGGGGTCTTGTCAGTGGTCTGTTTTAAAAGCTCCAGTGATTCTGGTTTACAACAAGTATTAAGACCCACTGAACTAGACTGAAAGCTCCGTAAAGGCAGGATGGTTGACTGTTTAGTTCACCATCATATCACATTTTCTAGCTCAATGCCAGAAACATAGTAAATGCTCAAGAAATATCCACTGTATCCCCAAGGCTTGCTACAGTGGTAAGCAAAATTGATTTGACTGAGTGAATGAATGAATGCATTAAATCCTACAGGGATTACACAAATCAGTAAATCACAGACTTTACTTTTAAAAAGTTACAGTTGGATAGTAAGGGGAATTGGAGAAGCAGACTAAGAATTCTGATATCATCACTCATACCATCAATGATAAAAATATTTTTAGTGGTTGTAATGATTTCTTGTGAATATCTCTCATGGTGAGACTCTTTTCTGAATGCAAAAATTTTCCAAGTGGTTTGGCAAATGTTCAGTTAATTGAAGCTTTGAGCAAACTCTGTTTAAGTTCTTTGGAAAACTGCTAAATCTTCTGAGGTCATTCCAGACTATTGGCCTTTCTCTGTAGTGCACGAAGGCAGGAAATGTTTTCCTCCTTTTTGAAATGAGCAATGCAAGAGGCCAGTAAAGAATGCACTCAGTGCAATGTGCTATCAGCCCCCTCCAGCTGTTTACCATGGTCTTTTTCATTCTTAACGGGACATCAAGTTCTTTTGAATACTAGTTATGATTTTATACATAAGACAAAATAAACATTTCCTGGAGGGCTTCAGGGGGTAACTACTTTTATGTTTTATCTTATATTTTCCTTCAATTAAAAGAGGAAAAATGAGATTGAGTTTGAAGGAGGACTATGATTTATGAGGCTATGCTGTGTAGTCTGTTGGTACATTTACATTTTTTTTGTTTTTGAGCCTGACAGCAGTAAAACCTTTCCCTTTAACTTTCCTCGTCTTTAGCACTTTTTTTGTTGTTTTTAATACTTGTGAGTGGTCATGACCCCACCCTAGGTCATCTGAGAACAATAGTACCTGAGTCATTGACATTCTTAGGGTCTTGTTGAGCTGGGGTTGTTTGGAGCTGCTGTAGTCTGACCTGAGTCACCCCACACTGTGCCAGGGAGGCTGAGGAATTGGACTCTCCCCAAAGGCACGCTGTTATTGTTCTGAGTCTCCAGAAGGAAACATGTAGTTAGTGCTAAGTGAACATGTGCTTTGCCTCATATTTACTGTTGGACAGGGACAGACCATGACCTTTTAATCAGGATAGGCTTAGACTGAGTTTTTGGTACAAAGGAAATTTGCTTCTGGTAGAATTTGCCAGAGAGACCACCCTGGAGGTAGGTGTGATGATTTATTTAGTGAGAAGACCATAGGATTTGGAGTTGAATAGGTTTAAATCCTGTCTCCACCACGTCTGTGTGAATTAGATAAGATACCTAGCCTCCTCAGTTCTCATCTATATCATAAACTATTAAAAGAAATGCAATATCCCTGATTTTGTCAAATGAATACTTTATTTAAAAAATATTAGTTAAAACTATGCTATGTGCTATAGAAAGAGAAATGGATAAAGTGCGCTTCTACTATCCAGATGTTGCAATTTATATTACTATAGAGAAACATGTAGAGAACAAAGAAACACTTGAGGTAGAGCTGAAGATTATAAGGGAAAACACATTGCATTTGGAATTCAAAGACCTGGTTCCTAATGTGAACTCTAGCTGTGTCACGTGAGGGTCACTTACAAAATAGAAATAATATCTACCTTCATATTATTGCTTAGAAAATCAAATGGTGTAACATTTACAGATCTACTTTGAAGCTGTTAAGAGCGCAATGCCCACATCAGTTATCAAGAACAGGTTGTATTTCTTCTCCTACTGACCAAAACCAAAGTGTTTTAAGAGTGGGGAAAGGTATACAGTTGGGGAAGTGGTATTTTTTCGGAAGCCAGACAGAAAGATGGTGAGTCCCGTTACAGCATGCTTAGAGCAGTTTTCCCATTTTCTCAACAGTGCCTTAGAAGCAGGGCTAAACTTCATGTAGGCAGCCTATGTATTTGTTCAATGAGCGATTAGGTGGGGCTAACAGACAGACCTGCCTGGAAATAGAGTGAGTAATCCTTCACAAACTTTGTGTGGTGTGCTTGTGAAAAGCACTGTGGTGGGTAAAACTATGGAAGGCAAGATTGAGGACTTAAAGATCAGGATAAAGGGCGTGTATGTATGCTTAAAAATCACAGTTCATAAAAATTCTTGAAGGCATTTACTACCAAAACAAACTAAATTTACTGTTGTTAAAAAGTTGCTCCAATAAGTCATCATTTTCCTGACTTTCCTGAATTGTTCTGGAAATCTTCTGAAACAGATTCTTCCATGAGTCGTATGTTTTGCAAACTCATTTTGAAGCTTTTCATCCTCACCGACTTGGATTTTAACTTTTTTTTCCCCACTTATATTATCATTTAGTGAGTTTCCTCAAGTATTAACAAAATGTTTGTGTAGCCACTGGGCCTGGGCCTGGCCTCGTATCCTATATACAGAGAAGGTGGAGCCTAATTAGGTCTCCCTTTTACACTATATGCCCCTGTTCTTTGGGGTTGGAGAGAGGGAGCAGTAGTGATGGCTTTTGGGCTCTTTTATTTAAAAGGACTGAAGTATACAAAATATGGGTTTTTAACTTTTTCAGGCTTTAAATTGTTACATGAACATAAAACTGTATATTCTTATCATTGTACTTTGAAGCTCAATGAGTCACTCTTGGGAATAGGTATGATATCATGATATCTTGGGAATAGGTATGGTATGTTTTTGTGAATAGATAAAACACTGAGTTTATAATTTATAAGCAGTCATTTGAAGCTAGTTTATCAAATGAGCAAACAAGTTGCCCACGAGGGTACAGTCAGAGAAGTGCAGTGAATGTAGGGAAGATGCAGGGAAGGGAAGGTTTGGGGACCTGGTCTCCTGCCAAGGTGTGATGGCCCTAGAGGGGTACCCCATGGAGGCCCCTCATGGTGGTATGAATGTGATGAGGGGTGGAATGGATGAAGAAAACACAGACAAAAATAATGGCAGATAAAAATAACCACTTTGTTCACTCTTATTTTTGCTAGAATGGATTCTGTTGATAAGTAAGTCTTCAATATTGCTGCTTTTGCTCTGGTGAAGAGTTTTGTTGAAAAGGGTAGATAGAGCTTAGTTAATTACTGTGGGAACAGCTGACAGACTTCCTGATATAATTCCGTTAGGTTGGTGCAAAAGTAATTGCGGTTTTTGGAACTATTTTTAACCTTTTAAACTGCAGATACTTTTGCGCCAACCTATTATTATCAGTACAAGTCATCCTATATCTGAAGAAAAGAGTAATAGTAGAAACCAAACCTTTATGTATAGATACCCGACTTACTGTGTTCTTGCTCGTTCTTTAGAGCTTCTGTGTTTCCTGGTCAAATTTATTTTTTGCCCACTTAAATTCAAAGCACAAATAATGATGGCTACATATCATTATTTATTTGTCCAAACCCGTAGAAGGTACAACACCAAGAATGAACTTTAATGTAAGCTGTGGACTTTGGGTAAGGATGATGTGTCAGTGTAGGTTCATCAGCTTTAAGAAATGTACCCTCTGGTGGGGTTGTTGACAGGAAGCTATACATGTGTAAGGGCAAGGGGTCTATGAGAAATCTCTGTACCTTCTGCTCAATTTTGTTGTGAATATAAAACTGCTCTAACAAAATAAAGTCTTTATCAAAAAACAAAAACAAACAAAAACAAAACCTCAAAGTACAACAAACTGCAGATGGTCCTTGACTTTTGGATGGTTCTACTTACGAGTTTTGAACTTTATGTTGGTGCAAAAGCAATGCACATTCAGTAGGAACCATACTTCTTTTAAGTGGTATTTATATATGTTACTGATATGGGACATGGGAGAGCTAGAAAAGTGAAGGAAATGAATAAAGTAATACTTTTAATAATCAATGTTGTTCTTTGATTTTAAGCCTCTTGTCCTTTGTGAAGTTTTATTCTCCACATTAGCTAGTTACACTTTAGAGGTACTTTATTGGCTACTTTTCTATTTCATTAAGATATTAACCATATGTTAAAAAAATAGAACCATAAAATTAAAAAAACAAACAGTGTTTGAATAAGAATTTGTGAATTTTTAAGTTTTTCTTTATCTATTGTTACTTTTCATAAATTGGAAAAGAAACATTTGTCTGACCAAATTGTAGAAAGGAATCAGAAAATATCAATCCAGTTGCACCTTCAGATTTCAGCACTTCAGTGAGCTGCTGCTCGTTCTTCACCTCTCTGAGTAGCCAGGGGCCCTAGAGAGATATTTGTTCACTACCAAAGCTGCCTTGTGGCTGCTTGGCGACCCTTAGGCTGTTTCTAGTTAAGTAATTTAGAGTATATGGCCAATTCTCTGACTATTTCAGACTCATATGTTTTGAGGTGTTTTTTTTTTTTTTTTGGTGTGTGTGTGTGTGTGTGTGTGTGTATGTGTGTGTATACCCTTTCTTTTATGTACACCCTTGGTTATCTACTAGGAAAACATTCTATTTAAACAGAAGCGCTAAGATTGGGTAATGGTATTTTTATAGTTCTTTTCCCAGAAAACTATATTTAAAAACATTATTTCAGCACCAATAAAATCTCATTACAGGCTTCAGAAAAGAACCAAGCCAATGATATTTCATTCACATTTGACAGTCTTCCATAGTGGACCTGCCTAACTTTGAAGTCAGGCATCTTAAATCATATAAAATAGTTGATCCACAGTGTATGTTCCATTCTGTTCTTTGTGGATAATCTGTGTAAATGTACATGGACCCTAGAATGATTTGCCTCTGCTGCCAGGCATGGTTCTGGGTGCTTATGGAAGCGTGTCTGTACAATGCCTATCACAAAGAAGGCCCTCAGAAATTTTGTTGTTTAATTAATGCAGGCTGATTTTAATATTACTCTAATTAATCATAATGTAAGTAGAAAGTATAACTCAGTATTCATGTATTAGGTTTAATGTTGAATAGCCAAAACAAACAGTGTCTTAGCTTTTTTGGTCTTTGGTTTCCAAAGCATTCAGAACTTTGAAGGCTCTATACGATCACTTCTGCCTTACATTCGTATCTAAGAATTCACTAAGAGCTAAAGAATGGAAAGACTTGGAAATGAGATTGTCAAGAGAAGATATTTGAGTCCCGAGGTCTGTGGACTGTTTTCAATCTTTTCCCTTCACAGTATTTAAAAAATGAAGTATGTGTCAAATGTTACATTTTTACGTTGTGCTTGATTTAAGGTTGACATGAACCAAATACATCTAATACTCAGGTGAGTTTACAGGAGCCTTCTTGTAAAAATCAACACCTAATCATTAGTCACAGTTAATTATAAATAAGCATGACAGCAGATATATTTAATAACTTATTTACAATATAAATTATTTCATGTCTTAAGGTTATTTAAAGTTACTTGTGGGGGCCAATTTGTCAGAAATTGCCTGCAGATCTAAGTGAAATCAGAAAGAAGGCTAGAAGGAAACAATACATTAAACATGCACTATTTAACTGCTCTACCTTTTAAGAACTCCAGAGATACTTCAGAGACTATTGTAGATATTCTTAACAAATTCAACACTGCTACTTCTATCCATTGACATAGACAATAATGTGGTTTAAGAGTTGACCCAAATTGATGTGATATTCTATCTTATAACATGGCTTTGAACAACCCCAGTGATTTCTTAAGATTGGTCTGTGAGTAAATTTTATAACATGGATCAAAGACTTTTTTTCTTCTTAAGAATTCATCATATTAAAATATACTTTTCCAAATCCATAAAAAAACCCCACAAACTTTATTTGAGGGCCTACTACATGCTAGGTACTTATTAGGCACTGAAAATACAAAAATAAACAGATATTGTCTCTGCCTTCACTTATAGTATACCCAGTATGACTTTTCATGTGAACAATTAATCACATACTGCTAAAGAAATGACACTCTGAACAGTTATTATGCATAGTCTTGAAGAAGAGAAAAATTAACCCAAAGAAAATGGAAAGAAGGAAATAATAAAGAGCGGAAAGTAATAAACATTCAATACAGAGGATTGACACAGTAGTAAAGATTAATTAGTTTATTAGAAAGGCTAATAAACTTGACAAACCTAATGAAATTGATCACGAAAAAGAAAGAAGTCACAAAAAATATAAAAACAACATTAAGAGTGAATGGATGCTGCACACATTGGAATGAAAATGAGAAGATATCATGAGCAACTTTTTGCCCTGAAATACGAAAAGGTAGATGTCATAGACAAATTCCTGGAAACACAAAATTGGCTCAAGAAGATGGAGAAAACATGAATATTCCTATAACTAATGAATAAAATCAGTAAACAGAGACTCACTTCCAGCTTCAACAGAGCAACTGATATGGATTGCCCTGTGGCTAAAAGAAAATCTACAAAACAAAAGTAAATATGTGAAGACAGTGATTCTAAGCATTGAAGAACCAGCATCACAAGACCACAGTCATTGAGATAAAGGAAAGACACTAGGTGAGCCCTACTGTTTCCCCAGTTTTGTGCCTGGGACAGATCCTTGTCACCACACGGGGTGGGGAACCCAAGCCGATATACAATCTTGCTGAGCTTTTGGTGGCAGAGACTGGAGTTTGTGGCTGTGTTAAGCAGCTGGAATTTGCAAGACAGGGTACCAGAGAAGAGGAAGCTACGCAGAGGGTCGACACCAGAAATCTGTGTGAGGATTCACCATGGATCTTTGGCTGGGGGTGAGCTAGGCTTGTGTAAGGCAAGAGGCCGGGAAACCTACCAGAGGTCTGCTACAGGGCTGAGCAGTGATGCCAGAGGTTGTGCATTGCTACGAGATGTCGGGGTTCTGGCCCAATCAGAGAGTAAATAAAAGGTAAATATATATAATATCCATTGTATGTTATAGCCCTATACCTAAATAATAGCGGGCACCTCCCTCCCACCCTTACTTTCCTCCCTCTCTCCCTTCTCTCTCTATAAATACCCTTTAAAAAAATAGTATAAAATAACTTGTCCATATGAAAGTGTGGCTATTCCCTAGGTCCTGCTTGGGTAATTTCTAGGAACAGAATTATCTATCATTTATCCAGGCCTATAATTATGAAATTAACATTAATGTGCAAAGCAATGGGTAAGAAATCACCACCTGATTGTTAAAGCTAATAATTTAATCTAGTACTGAGTCGAAATAGAGGAAATTGGAAGTCACACGCGATTCCGATTATTTTGAAATTGATCTGGGTTTGGCAGTTCTCAAAACTGATTTTCTAATGGACTTTCAGCTTTCATTTTTAAGAATTAGGATTTCAAGAGAAAATCATTTAGCTATGTTTTTACTTTTTACATCGAATATCATATTTTTTTTGCTATGTACAAAATCAATTGGTATAAAGTTAAAAACATTGAAGACTTTTCAAAATAGAGAACAAAAAGAAATTAGATTTTTCAGTAATAATTTCGAGTTTAGGTAGAAATCTATAATGTTCTTGAGTCAAAAACTTCACCCTTCAATATTTTCAAACTTTGGAAAATAAAAAATGTAGCAATTTTTATTTAGAATAATGTTACTTTTAACATGGTTAAACATAGTTTTAATATAACATTGTATATGTTACTAAGACAATGCAAATTGTAGGTATAAGGCAAGCAGAATCTTGAATTATTAGCAGTGAAGCAAAAACAAGAAGACCTCATGATATAAAATAGCGTTGACCAACTGGCTAAGTGTACTTCACAGCTGTTAGGACTTTTCAAAAGTCCTGCTATCTTTGTAATGCACAATTTTAGCTTTCTGTGTTGCTCCGTGTGTATCTATGTATCTATGTTTATTCATGCTGAACAGAGGACAGTTTATATATGTTTATTCCTAGCAACTAAGCAACTTACTGGGACTTTTTTTTTTTCTTTTCACTTTCTGTTAGCTCAGATGTTTGCAAGGCAATTTGCATAGACCGGAGGCAAAAGGACCATGTGGAATGGCCATCTGTCCTGCCTAGAGATATCACAAAGTCATTCACAAAACTTACACATACTTATAAGGAGTCTATTCTATTGAGTAAAGATGTGCATGAGAACCAAGAATACATGGTTTTACCTTTTATTGGGTGATCACCTTCCTGATAAACTTGCTTTTTCACTTGGCAAGGTATTTGTCTTCTCAGCTGTAGCTTATCAAGGTTTTCCATAATCCACACACTTAATAAATAGGATACATATGTAAAATTTTTCAGTTATGAGTTGTGTCAGTTTCCTATATATTTGACTCATCTTTTTCATTTTTATGTCTGAAAAGAAACCAGTTTCCCAACATATCACTTAAAAACATAACATACGATAGTTGCCACTTACATTGATTAAAGGTTTATTATCACTATTTGGAATGTACCTATACATTTTAAGACTTAAATTTTCTTGACTTAAACTTCATTCTAAGTGAAAAAATTACATAGAGAGGGTATGATAGCTTGCTTTCTCTTATGATTTTTAAATTTTGTATTTTGAGTTCATGTTCAGAACTTAATCTCTAATAATTTTATGACACATGAATTGTGTGTGAATTCCTCCAGATATTGTTTGCTTCGGCCAAACATGCTGGGACACTATTTAACAAATAATTCTTTAATTCCTTATCTTGGCTTTCTTGGACCCCACAGGGACCTTAAGTTTGAATGCTAAACCTGTAGTTTTGAATATTTTCCTCTAAAACCTAGACAAAGACCAAAAAGTTTTCTTGACTCTTTTTTTGCCAGGAGATAACTATTTTCTAGACACCCTCTCCTGACCCCAGCCATGAAGGGTCCAATTTTTCTGGCCAGAATCTACATTTTAACTCACCACCTTGCAAGTATCTAGGTTAAAACAGTGCTCTCTAGCTTCCTGGGATCAGAAAATGCCCTCAGGGAAAGATTTTATTTTACCTTTCATTTATCCTACCATTACCTGCTTCCTCTTTCCTGATTGGACCCTGGAGGTGGTAGTTTTCCACCTTGATTATTCTTTAAGAATTGTTTAACTATTCTTGACCCTTTGTGTTTTCATATAAATTTTAGTACCAGGTTTTCAATTTCTGTTGAAATACTTAAGATTTTTTTGAATTTTATTGAATTAGTAAATTAATTTGGGGATATTGAAATTTTTACACTATTGATTCTGCCAATCCATCAGTAGTGAAATCTTTTAAATTTCTCTCAGTAATGTTTTGTAGCATTATATAGAAGTCTTGCACACCTTTTATTAGATTTATTCCTACATATTAAATTTTTATACTCTGTGTTATTATTTTTAAAAACTACATATGCTATTTTTGTTAGCATATGTAAATACAAATGATTTTTATATCCAGCCACCTTGTTTACTCACTTATTAATTTTATCAGTTTGTCAATAAATGTTTAGATTTTCTACATTCACAATTGTGTTTTCCAATTCCTATATGGCTTATTCTTTTCCCTTTCATTATTTAACTAGATGGTAAATATATGTGGTTTTAGCAAACACCCTAATTTTATTTCCAAACTCTGGGGTAAGTTTTTAATATTTCGCCACTAAGTATTATGTTTGCTATAGGTCTTTGTAGACATTTATTATCAGGTTAAGGAAGTCCCAGTCTATTGGTAATTTGCTAAGAGTTTTTATAATGATTTCTGATAGATTAGACATAAGTATTAAAGAGAGAGAGTGTAGTCATGTAAGACTTCTGGTCTGGAAAATTGGAAGGATGGTTCAGTCCTGCACCCTCTGTCATCTGTTTTCATCCTCTCTTCTCTTGTTTTCATCTTCATTGCTTTATGCTTGTTTATATTCTTTCAATGATAGTTTGTGGGTCTTTGGGTTGAAGCAATAATAAACCTACCATGTTTCCCTGAAAATAGGACTGGGTCTTATATTAATTTTTGCTCCAAAAGACGCATTAGGGCATATTTTTAGGGGATGTCTTATTTTTTCATGTACAACAATCTACATTTATTCAAATACAGTCATGTCATCTTCTGGAACATCGTCATAACATACTAAATGCGTCCATCTGGCTGACGATCTTAACTGTGGCTTGTTTTCGGGGTAGGTCTTATTCGTGGGGAAACACGGTATGTGTTTAACTCAACATGTTTATCTAGTTATTTTGATAAATTAATTTTACTTAATTTTGATTTGTGAGGAAGAAACACCTTTGGAATTTCACTGGAATGTGATACTTTATTTTTAAAAAGGTGATTGAAAATAAATGTCCATGACCACAGCAGTGTGGCTCATGTCCATGTAATACATGTGATTTAATTAGAATTTCCTTGTTGTATTTGGTTTCCGTGGAGAGCGATTATTTTTTACCCTTGTGCCACTGCCAACATGATAGCCATGAATTGACTTCTCTGTAATTAAACTAGTCCATTTTTGTATTTTAGAATGACTGATGGCAATCATCCAAGAACTTTTATGTGCCCGAAAAGAGATACTGCATATCCTGCACAATTCCACAAGGAATTGGAAAAGGTCCAATTAATCGGAGCAAATATTTAACGCTTCTCATTGAGAAATATGAGAAGGATCCATCAAAAGTGATGGATAAATTTATAAATTCTTGTAGTCAGTATTTTGTTAATTAGCTTTGTTTCCTGTTTGAGCATGGCAAGTCAGAGTTTTATACTATCATTAGCTAGTCACTGCTTTTATTTTTTTCTGTTTCGTAGAAGAAGAATAAGACTCAACTGGATTTGGTTATTTCTTTTAGGTATTTTTCATATCTCCCTGTCCCTTCCATGTCTAAAAATGATCAGCTAAAAATATTAAGGAAAAAAATAAATCACCATATATTTAAAAATTAGATATTATAAAATTTTCTTTATACAAAACCCTGAAAACTTTAATAAGAGTAATTTGGTCAGCCTGAAGTATTAATTGAGGATCAGTGTGATGACTTTAGGTTGAGAATCAGATACACCTTATGAATAAATTTAAAAATATACAATTCTATGAAAATTATCAGAGAACCAGAATATTTAAGATTTATCCTCCTGTGCCTCTTATTTCATAACGGAGTGTTAAAAATTTTGTGTGACCTCTTTCAGTGGCAGTATGTTAATGGAATTCTGTTTGTATCTCCTGTTGTCACTGTTCTTAAATTGGAGTAACCGAATCTCTGGGATCCATGCCAGATTGCTGGTGGTTGATATCCCAGGATAAACAAGGTGAAACTTCCTGGAGCATCCCTCTTAGGATCTTTGTGAGGACTCTATGTTTAAGCAGATATACAGAGAGTGCCAAAAAAAAAAGTATACACATTTTAAGAAAGGAAAAAACTATATTAAAATTATGCTGATGGTAACCACTTTGAGCACCTCTTGTAACTGCAGAAGTCAAACGTGACTTGTATTCATCTTTTGTTAACGGTATATATTGAGTATCACAATTTTAATAGTTTTCCTTTCTTAAAATGCGTATACATTTTTTTGGCACCCTCTGTATTTTGGTGTGTAACAAAAGTGACAAAGGAGACAAAATAAATTTCTGTTTGCCACAGGTGCCTTAGGGCTGTACCTTAACCCAAGACCCTAGGTGTTCCATCCCCTCTACTATTTGAATACTTTGATAGAAATATTTGAACAGTGCATGGTTGAAGTCTCCAGGAAAGTTTCTTTGATTGTGGCCCATTCTTTTAGAAATTTCTAGTGTTAGATACTGATGATATCATATTCCATGACTCATAAAAATGCGGACTATTCTAGAATAGCCTGCAGAGTATGATATAAATGTCTAATTATCCTACTAAGTTTCCTAGTCTTCCTTTTCACCAGAGCATGCCTAACTTTGTCTCAGATAAGTCAGTTCAGTGACTTTGGATGACATTTTTAGTCCTGTACAGAAAATAATTATAACGAATATGAATTGAGAATTTTCTGTATATAAAGAGCCCCTTCTGTATTTATCTCTTTTAACATCACAGCAGCTCTTTGAGTTAGGTACTACTCTCATCCCTTTTTACAGAGAAAACCTTGGGCATAGAGTAGTCAGTTACAGTCTCAAGATCACACAGCCTGAGAGAGGAAGATCTAGGATTTGAATCCTTTTTGGAGACTCCACCGTTAAGCGTTATTTTTTGTCTGGAGATAATCTTGAGTTAACAATAATCCAAGGGGGAAAAAAAAGCAAATAAAAATCTTTGTAATCTTGTACAGCAATGTTGGCTTCTGCATGTGACTCGATCCGTGCTTAATGGGTGGGATCCAGCTGCACATTGTGCTCAGTTTCCATGAACAGCACTGACTCACGCACGCTCGGAGCTGAGCCATTCATCCCAAACCAAAGTATGAAGTTGGTGAAATTTGTATTCCCTTTACACAGCCCTCAGCTTACACAGTCTTGACCTTTCTTGGCACACTCTCTCTAACTGCTTTCTAACCTTCCCCTCTTGTATAAACAGAAGAGAATTTGATACTAGCCTTTATAGTGTAGTTGATGGATTCCACTTTACATGGGTGTGAATGAATTTTAGTCATGTGTATTATCTTAACTAAGCATAATCATTCAAACCTTTGGTTTTTATCTCTGCTGGAATGGTTTGAGTCCATTAAAAGGCCAGCCTTGGTAACCATGGAGTAAGACAATTTGACGGAGAGAAGCCCTTGAACTAACTCTGTATCTTTATAAGTTACTCCATTTAATGAGACTGAAAAGGGGTAAAGATGACCTAAAGGAACAGTACCAGGTAGTCTCTTTGCTTATTTAGATCTATCCTCCTTTGGTGAAACTAAGGCTAATAGCGACCTGTCAGTTGCAGCCGCAGACATTTTCCTGGGGTGTCTGGGGCAGAAAGCACATATCCTAATATTGCAAGTTTCTTCGAAGACTGAACAGGTATCCCGGGCACATCTGTTCCTTCTTGGTACTCTGCCTACCATTGCTGCCCGTACAGAGGCTTCCAGAACAAATAGCTTAAACCTCCTATGCATTTGACATCATGACATTTTGGTAACTAGCACTGAGTAGTAGCTATAGAAACACTGTTCTTGTGACATCCTGGAATGCCTATGTCCTTTGTGTTATTTTGATCTCTGATAAAATAAATTATCTTCCTTATTAAAAGAGGTACTGCAATGGACATTTTCCTCTGTCACATACAGTTGTTTGTTTTTTAATCTGTTTATATGTTTATCTTTCCCACTGGACTTATTGAAGTCACAGACTGTTTTCTTTTATTTTTGCAGCCTCAGTGTCCAGTAGAGTATTTGGCATAGAGTGGCTGTTCAGTAGATTAATGAATGAATCAGGGAGTGAATAAATAAATTTGTATTGAGTCTATATAGAACTTTAATCTCTAGAGGAATATGCATAGAATAATTCTCTGACAGGTTTTCTGTAACACCAAACTGTATCCTATAGTATTAGGCAGCATAATTTATGATATCAGAATAAGATACTGGCCTGGACAAAAATCATCTCATTTATTAACAAATATTTAGTATTTAGGTCATAAGTAAGGACTGATTATAGAATATTTTTTCAGACAAGCTCCAATTTGAGGCACATTTTTAAGAGTCCCACAAAAATGTCAAGCTGGCTTTTCTTATGACTTAACTTGTATTAAAGAAAGCACAATAGCCCTTCACTATTTATCATATAGGTTTATAGTCCTCTTTGAACTATATGTAGCTCCGCTCCACCCTTCCAATCTAATATCCTTTCACTTTCCACGTGCAGCCTGTCTCCATGCAAACCAGCATCCCCCATAATCTCCCGTTCCTCAACAGGTCGGACTCCTTATGGGACCTGCTCATTTCAGTCCTCTCCCTTTTCACAGCTCCGCCCTCATCTTTCCACAACTGTACTCAGTCAGCTCCTGCCCATCTTCAGGATCCAGCTCATCTCCGCCCTCCACCAGGAATTGTTCCCTGACTACTCTTACCAAATGATTTTTTATTTGTCCTTTTTCTGAATTTCTAGTACACATGTTGTTAGTGCCACAATTACAACTTTATTTTATTTCTAGGTACTCTCTGTTTTCTCCCCTAATGTAAACTCTGAGGGCAACGATTGTATCAAAAACCTCTGAATCCTTTACAATAGCAAATAAAATGCTAAGCACATAAAAGCATACTCAGACAAAGGCAACAAAAGCAAAAATAAACAAGTGGATTACATCAAACTAAAAAGCTCTGCACAGCAGAGGAAATCAGCAAAAAAATGAAAAAACAATCTACGGAATGGGAGAAAATATTTGCAAATCATATACCTAATAAGGGCTTATTATCCAAAATATATAAAGAACTCATACAACTCAATAGAAATAAAGAAAAATGAATAATGTGATTAAAAACTAGGCAGAGGAACTAAATAGACATTCTTCCAAATAAGACATGCAAACAACCAACAGGTACATGAAAAGGTGTTCAACATCACTAATCATCAGGGAAATGCAAATCAAAACCACACTGAAATATCAGTTCACACCTGTTAGAATGGCTACTATCAAAAAGATAAGAAATAACAAGTGTTGGCAAAGATGTGGAGAAAAGGGAACCCTCGTGCACTGTTGGTGGGATTATATATTGACACAGCCACTCTAGAAAACAGAAAAATTAAAAATAGAACAACCATATGATCCAACAATCCCTCTTCTGGGTATTTATCCAAAGGAAATGAAAACACAATATTGAAGGGATGTCTGCACTCTTATGTTCACTCTAACATTATTTACAGTAGCCAAGATATGGAAACAACCTAAGTTTCCAAAGATGAGTGGATAAAGAACATGTGAGTGATACATATACGAGATCAATATTATTCAGCCATGAGAAAGAAGGAAATCCTGCCATTTGTGACAGCATGGATGAAACTTGAAGGCATTATGCTAAGTGAAATAAGCCAGACAGAGAAAGACAAATACTGCCTGGTACTACTTACACATGGAATCTTTTTTAAAAAGTCAAATTCATAGAAACAGAGAATCAAAATGTGGTTGTCAGGGTTTAGGGGCTGAGGAAAATAGGAAAAGTTGGTAAAAGATTCAAACTTTTAGCTACAAGATGAATACTTTCTGAGGATCTAATGTATAGCATGCTAACTGTAATTGATAACACTGTAGGATATAATTGAAATTTGCTAGGAGAGTAGAACTTAAATGACCTCACACCAAAAGATAAATATGTGAAGTGATGGATGGGTTAATTAAGTAGATGGGGATATCCTTTTACAAGGTATATGTATGTCAAAGTCTACATTGGTACACTTTAAATATCTTACAATTTTATTTGTCAATCATACCTCAGTAAAGCTGAAATTAAAAACATATGTATGCAGCATTATTGTTTCTTGGCAGAGTAAAGGTTTATTTTGTTTCACTATCCCCTCTATTGATACTTTTGACATCCATTTCCTATTATTTGATCTTCTCCAGAAATTAAAATCACTTGTCAAAATCCTTTTTTATAACCTGACATATAATGTTATGTCTTAACCAAATGACATCCAAACTTGTCTGAAAGGAAATTTTGTCTTCCTATTTGGAACCTTATTCAACCTTCTGCCCACCAGATGTCAATGCTTCTTTTGGAAACGTTTTTGGTATGGTTTTCCTTCCTTCTCATCATGCAAACAGCACAGTCTGTAGTTTAAAGATCTTCACAGCTTTGACATTTGGGGGTGACAAACCCAGGAAACTATATGGCCACAATGAAATGGATAAACAAGGAATATACCAAAGATACTCTATCTGGAGAAAATATTTTCCCCAACTTTTTACTTAGAGCTAAGAAGTGAAAGGAGTAGAGAACTGAAGGAGAACCTGTAAGCCTGAAACAGCACTTTTCCAGGTGCAAGAGAGGATGTGAAATTGCTGACATTGGTTTTAAAAAGTTTAACTTGTAAAGAAAAGGGAAATAGTACCTGGGATGGTGGTTTTTAACTGAAATACAGATCAAAGCTCATCATTTTCAAGTACAAAGTAAGTGGAGGCTTAGGGATTTGCTCTAATTTTAATATAAGACAATTTACTAATTTTTGTCCACTTTCTCCTGGCTCATACCTCTGTCTGTAGTTACATTGATTTCAAATACCTAGATTTGTGAAAAGAAATATTTTAACCTCTTTTCTTCTAACTCAGTAATTTGATTATTAGCAGTGAGGTCCATTTGTTTAGCAACAGGACTGCTATTATACTCATTAGAAAGGTCAATATTATTTTTCAGATCCCCATGTACCTTTATACACTGGACCCTTCTAATATATCTTATTAGACTTGTCATACTGGAAGGTATCACTGTATAGGCAGTTATGAATATGATGGGAGGATTTGGTTTCTTGATTTAAAACTTAGAACAATTGTTATCCAGATGGTAAACAATCTCTGCCTACTTTGACAAGGGGAAATGGGCTGAAGATCTCACTCTTGCTATTTTTCCTAAATATGTGGAAATTGTAAAAGTAGACTGAGCTTCAAGTATGGTTCTGGAGCATTTCAAAACCCAGCCTTCACATTTTGTATTTTCTAACTGTTCTGTTCTTCGTACTGCTTTACCACATTTTTTTAAAGCAAGTAGGTCACGTGTTTGTTTGTTTGTTTGTTTAATTTTTTAGACTTAGGCTTTATATGTACATTAGTTAACATCATGATTAATTATTGTCTATGCAATTAATTAAAATATCCATTTTAGAATATGTAGGGATTTTTGTGACAGATGTCAAATCCTTGATGAATGATTAAATGGCCAGGAGTGATGTGGGCTCTTAGGGCTAGATTGGTAGAGTCATGGGAGAAACCCCAAATATCAAGAAGCTGAAATGAGTTCCCCTCAAAAATTTTTTGAAGGATACATTTAAATGAGAAAAAATAGAGTCAGCCATGCATATATACTTCTTACAGGGGCAGAGTCAGTTTATGTAAGTATTTTAATAGCTACCTTGGGTATCTTTTAAGCTTTGATAAGAATGAGAATTAACATGGGCATGCTCATACTGAAACAGGAGAGAGAAGGAATTTTTTGGAAATAAAAGTAATTTAGAAGATTCAGTTTAAAAAACAACTTTATTTAGACACCCTATGAACTTTATGTGAAAAATTTCAAATGCCTGAAGCAAAGCCTTTGTGTCACAACTCATTGGAGTTTGATTGCTACAATCAAAGTTTGAGCTAGCAAAAACATGTAGTAAGCTGTTTTTTGGAGTGTCTCATGACTCCAACTCTACTACTACACGTATGCTGTATGTTTCCTTGATCTTGGATAGGTTTGTGTTTCTTAGACCGAGTCAACTGCAAAAGCCTTAGGACAATTATTCCAATCACTTTCCTATTTCTGACTTCAATAAAAATGTCATTAGTTACACACAGTTAAAAGATAAACTGAGGCACATTAAACTTTTTTTCAAGTATTTATGTGCACATACATTAATTCAAACTGGGCAGTGCCAAACCAAAGGTGGTTAGGAGAGCTCTAGGTGGTCAGGATAGGATCTAGGAGCAGGGTTTTTGCAGAGAAGACGCTGAACCAAAGCAAAGAAATCATTTGATTGTTCATAGCTTAAGTGGTTTCCTTGCTTGAGAAAGTCTAGTTGGCTGTTTATGATTGGTTGCTCCTAAGTTTCATTTTCTTGGATTTGAGTGCGTTGACTGGCTTAGGTTTTGAATTGCTCCTGAAGGCTACCAGTGTATTAGAAACACTTCAGTCTAATGGCTTCCTTGCTTAAATACTTTAACAACAGTATAGACACAAGCTATTTTTGATATCATTAAAACTCTGATTTGCATTATATATATGGGATCAGACTAGAATTCAAAACTACGCACCATACTGTTCAAAATTGAACATCATTATTGTGTGTCAGGATATTTCTATATACCATCAGCTCTGAACAAAGTTTATTTATTCTAACTCTTCAAAAGATCCAGAATCACTAAAACTGTGTATCCAAAAAAGCATACAGCATCCAACTTACCACCTGTAGGCTTAGGGATTCAGGTCAAGAAAAGCATTGCAACCACACAACAACTGGAGATGACTGCCATGTGATATGTGGAGATGTTGGCAAAAGTCATGTTATCTACATTTAAAAGACATGGAAACCCTTTAGAATCATACTTTGCTACCACAATCAAAACACATACAGTTTTATCATGTGTCTTCTCCTTATCTTGTATCAAGAATGAGAAATATTTCTACATTCAGAAAGTGAAACCTGAAAATACCCTTTAGAAACATGATGGTGTACTGGTTGTTAAATCAGAAAAAATGTTGCAATTGTAACTATCTTCATGTATTTGTGTCTTATATGCAACATTGATTGGTTTCTATTCAAAGGAAAAGTATGTTTATATTAACAACATAGAATGTTTCTCACATTCACTTCTTTGTATGGGAGAAAAAGGACAAGTTTATTTCCTGAAATTTTCTTCTTGAGATTTTTTTATTGATTCTGTGGACTCAACTTGATGTCTTCTGTAATGTGTTTTCAGTAGCTTTATGCTTTTGACTTTCTAGATGTCTTTCTGAACAGGCCTTTCTTTACATGAACTATATTTGTTCTTGGAGAATGTAGCATGAACACACAGATTTGGTCAAAATAATCAACATTCCTTTAAAGGCCAACTGAAGGAGAAAGCTTTTGGTCAGCGCGTTTTCACCACTCATGTAACTTCCTCTTTCTTTCTTTCATTTTTTTTTTCCCCCTCATATGAAGCATCACATGATTCATAAGGATGCGAAACTCACAGGATAAAACTGTAAGGTAAGGCTCTCTCTGCATCTGGAGGAAAATTTTGTCATTTAAAATAAAATAGTTCTTACCAAACAGGACAGTCTTCCCAAGTATTGCATTCCTGGGACTGTTTGCATTCTTTCCCAGTGAGCTAGAGAGATAGGCACTAGAACCTATTTATAACAGTCCAGGCGAGCTATTACACTATTTGGTGCTGGACTAAGAATAAAAGCTCCAAGTGATTGGATAGAATTTCTGCGTGCCTCTTCGGAGCAAGCATCCTTTGCCCTTTTGGGGGAGAGAGGCTGTATGTCAGATTTGTGAACAGCATATGATGTGAAAATGGAAACAGTTGGATTGACACCATACATGGTGAAGTAAAAAAGATGCTCTTTCTTGAGCTGTACGGGAATATGCTGGAGTTATTTTAGTGCTTGAAGAATAAATAGAACTCGAAGCAGTCTGGAGGATAATGTAAAAATATGTGAGAGGCCTCTGTGATTTTTCTCAGGCAATGTCTCAGCCAATTATATTTCAGCTTTCACTCTGACTTTATAAAATCTTATTCCAGTGCAATAGGGACTGAGCCCTTTGTGAGTGCACAGACTGCCCTGCTTGTTTAAAGACACAACAGAGGTTTTTACCTAACACTGCGTTCCTCAGTATTGCCGATAATTAAATAATTAAAGCACTGAAGCAAAACCCAAAGAATCAAACAAAACAACAACAACCCGTCCCCAAACAAACACAAGAACACATTGTATATTATTTGATAACTGATAAACCACACAGAATCATTAGAATGTTTGACCTGTACAGGCACTACAAGGCCTGAGTTCAAGTTGTTCTTTTCTTTAAATTAAAGTTTATTTAGACAATTGTTAGTAAAGTTATATAGGTTTCAGGTGTGCAATTCTGTAATACATCACCTATATATCACATTGTGTATTTTCCACCCAGAGTCAATTCTCCTTCCATCACCACATGTTTGACCCCATTTACCCTCATCTACCCCTCTCCCCCCATACCCTTTGGTAACCCCTAACTATTGTCTTTGTCTATGAGTTTTTGTTTCTTCATTTGTTTGTCTTGTTCCTTTGTTGTTTTCAGTTTTATATACCACATATCAGTGAAATCATGTGGTTCTCAACTTTTTCTGTCTGACTTATTTCGCTTAGCATTATAATCTCAAGATCCATTAATGTTGTTGCAAATGGTACTATTTCATCTTTTATTATGGCAGAATAGTATTCCATTGTGTATATATACCACAACTTCTTTATCCATTCATCTATCCAAGGGCACTTTGGTTGTTTCCATGTCTTGGCTACCGTAAATAAAACTGCTTCTTTAGATGAAGAAAACAAGACACAAAAATTAAAATAACCTAATAGCCTAGCCAGTTACAGAAGAGCTGAATTACTTTTCATGGCTTCCCATCTCCCTGTCCAAGGGTGCCCTTCATTGGGAAATGCAAATCAGTAATAAAATTTACAAATGGAGTGTGTTTCTGGAAGGTGTTGGAGCAATGTAGTCCATTGGCAGTCCCTAGACCTATGGAAACAGTCTTCTCTGCATTTTGGGAGATTGATTGATTGACTGATTTTATGAAACATTGAGATGTTCTCTTTGAATGATTTCGGCATTTAATGCTATGAGAATTGGTCTGTTTAATAGAACTCAGTCTTTTAAACCTGCCTTCATAGCTACACCTAATTTCCTAGCTGAAATTGTATATGAGAAATATATTTTTGCCTCTCAATAAGACTGTTCATTGAAATTGATATCTTGAGCTCTCCTGAAGACACAAAGACATGTTTGTGGGGCTCTTAGCAGCCCAGAAGCACATCAGTGTGCAGGATGGTACTTGTTATCAGTAGCCTCGCGTCTTCATGGCACAAGAGCAGGGAACAATTTTTCTTCTAATTCAGCATGGCTAAGCCTTCAGACAAACCCTAGAAAACCTTTATTGAATCTAGGTCAGATTGTGTTATGAATTTGAGACTTACGTCTGAGAGTCTTTCTTAAGCGCTGGTTTTATCTTAGCAGATTTTTGAGCAGATCAAATGAAATAATACACATAAAAATTAAAGGTAGGATCATAGTGACTTTACACATTAACTTGAAAAAGTTTATTTTAATTGATAGTGTTAAAATGTATAATGGGATAAATATATATCCGGAAATTATAATAATGGCATGTGTATTACATCAGCCACTGACCTGAATATGTGCACTGATTATCACACATGACCTTCTCAACCTTTTAGGAGCAGCTATTATTAGCACTTCCATTTTTAAAGGTGAAAATTAAGGCTCCAAAAGGTCATGACAACTAGTAAGTGGCAAAGCCACAGATCTTTGTGACTCCAGAATATATACTTCTGATCAGTAGGTTCTACCACCTGATATGAAAGTGATATTTTTCATTGTACCATAAAAATACTTAACAGATAACTCTACTGGTCATATACTAAGCTTATCAGATTTTGATTGGTTTTGTTTGGTTAGGCCTTTTTTTTTGATGAACATCTTGGAAGACTTAAATTGTCCCATGTTCTTTATGAAGAAAGATCAGAACAGAGTAGGCTGTCAGCAACTGGCAAGCATCAGTGCCTCATGTGAAAGACTTGTCTGGTGATAGGCCTCATCCTAGGCTAAGAGACCAGCAAGCGGAATCTGCCATCTCTTGGCTGTGAGGTTTATATAGATGTTATTCCTGGAATACATTGTCTGCAATTCTTCCCTTGCTGTCGAGTTCTATGTTTCTTTTACAGAACTTTCCATTTGAAGATCTGGAATTATTAACTTAAAGGCAGATGTAGTTTAAATCACAGGAAAAATAATGTTATCAATATGTAATTAAAGTCACACTCAAGAGTACTATATCCCACTGAAACATTATTTCTCAGGAAAGTAGTACTAACAAACTGATAGTAAAAATGCCTAAAATAAAATATTAAAGTAAAAATAGAGAAATGAGTAATTGTATTAGGCACGCTAATAACTGGAGAAAATATATATAGTTTGCTTTTTGGATATAGAGCTTTTGAGCATCTTTCCTCCATAGTTGACACCTACTGGCAGCTTTAGTGAAGAGCTGAAGCAATGGAAATTGCTCGGTGCATACTTACCCTGAAGGTGTTCTGCCTTGAGAGTCATTTTGAACTTCAACCCAGTTCTAACTTTTCACTCTGCAACTTCTTTTCAGTTTTCTATCATTCTTCTTCTTATTTTACTTATACAGAAACTGAGCAGAAAGGGCATAAGTTACTTATCCCTTGTCACCCAGTCACTGACAGAACTGAAACCAGAGTCTAGATGCACACATTGCTGCTAAATCACACAGTAATAAAGAGACACCCTTTACTTGGAAATATTTCAGTTTAACACAATAATGACACGGCACTTGAAATTTAACCTACATTGCTGGGTTCAATTACTGCTGTGGGCCAATTGCACATGTTTTTGTGGACATTGAGTTTTTCCAGTCCTCTTTTTTGCCCTTATTCATAAGAGAATTTGAGATTATAAATAGATCATCACTGCTAGAAAGTAAAGAGTCAATAGGATCAATTTATAAATGAAGGAAACTATATTTTGTTATTTTCTGTACACACAGAGACACAAAGTAAAGAACTGCACAGAAACACACATACGAAATTCCTCAAACTACTAGATTTTTCGTACAACTTTAGACCTCAGTCTGTTAAGAATGTTTTGGGATATCCCTTGCTAATGTAAAAAACCAATTGAGTTAGAAAATTTCTGATTCTTTTAGCAAAATGAGTATCTTGTGACTGAGCTAAGTAGAAATATTTTTTTTAGTATTAATGTTCTGCAATTTTGCTGTCAGGTGTCACACTGCATCTCAAGAGATTTCTCCCATTCACCCAGCAGTAATAGCTTTACGAAGGAAGCTTGTGCCTACAAAGAAAACTCAGAATAGGTTTGCAGATAATGATAATATTATGTATAGGTTGTAGTGGATATCACTCACCAAGAATTCTGCACACATTTCATTTTTAGGACGGGAAATTTCTATTTAGTCTATGGCTTTGTGTGTGACTGTGAGCCAGTTTCTTATTCAGAAGCTGACGATGGCATATTTTTTCTATCTTGATTATTTTCTTGGGATTCCTGGCCATCCTGTTTAGACTCTTGCTGCTGGCAGGTGGGTCCCATCAGCATCCAAATGATGCAGGTCTTGAGATGCTCCATAAATGCCTGCCCAAGGAGGTTAGAGTAACTTTCTTCTTTTACAAGTACTGACAGTGTACAAGACCTCAAAAACATAAGCCTAGCCTTTGTAGACATCTCTGTAGAATATTTTTTTTCCTAAGGGATTCCTGCCACATTTCCCTCAAGCCTTTTTAAAAATATGAATTTCTTTTCACATCTGAGACTAATTTTGCTCATTGTGGATGAATATTATTCAAGAAGAGATTATTTTATACATGAAAATAGTGAAACTGGAAAAAACACCTTTATCACAAGAAAGATTTTCAGATAAACATTTTTCTCTCTTAGCCCCTGGATAATATAAGAAAACTTTCATAATATGCAAGTGTGAAGACTTGTTGCTATGGTCAGAATTGTGTGTCCTCTTCCCCAAATCCATATGTTGAAACCCTAATTCCCAGTGTGGTATCTGGAGTTGGGGGTTTGAGGGATTGTTAAGTTTACATGAGGCCATGACGATGAGATTCGTGCTTTTATAAGAAGAGACACCAGAGAGCTTGCTCTTTTTCTCTCCCCACCATGTGAGGAAACAAGAAAAAGGCATCCACCTACAAGCCGTAAACAGAGCTCTCACCAGACACCAAACCCTATTGGACTTTGAATTTGGACTTTTCAGCCTCCAGATCTGTGAGAGAATTAATTTGCATTGTTTAATCCACCCAGTCTATGGTATTTTGTCATGGCAGTCCAGACTGAGTAAGATACTTGTCATATATCAAATATCAATATAAATATGATTAGTTAGTTTGATTTGTAAAGTAACCAAGTTTAGTTAGCCATATAAAAATCCACTTACAGGGGTGTCCGGTTAGCTCAGTTGGTTAGGGCGTGGCACTCTTAACAACAAGGTTGCTGGTTCCCCACATGCGCCACTGTGAGCTGCGCCCTCCACAACTAGATTGAAACAACAACTTGTCTTGGAGCTGATGGGTCCTGGAAAAACACACTTAAATAAATAAAAGTTAAAAAAAAAAAAGGTTATAAAAACAAAGCCACTTATAGTTAACGGCACCAAACATCAAGAGGTTTTATCTGTATGAAAATATACCATATTTTGTCCCAAAAAACTCAGCCTTCTTTTACAGCCTAAGAAACTCCTTTTCGAGTCTAATAATTTGTAGATTTTCTTGGATTTTTATTACATAGACAGCCATGCCATTTACAAATAGTTTTGTTTTTATCTTTATGGTCTACACCCTTTTATTACATTTTCTTGGGTTATTGAATTGGCTAGTACACCCAATGTATTGTTCACTAAAAGAGATTGTGGAAGGTATCCTTGTATGATATTTGCTGGAGATTTTGATATAAATCTTTTATCTGGTTAAGTACGTTTCTCTTTTATTTTTGTTTTTCTACATGAATAACTATTGAATCAATTTTTATCACTTAATGGAAATAGCCTGTGTTAATTATCTTTTAAGAAGTACATTACATTGCATTCTGAGATAATTTATCACTTTTTTATAGGATTAGGTTTTTCTGGGAGAGGCATACAGTAGCTTTAATAAGGTGGATGTTTCTTTCTTATGTGAGTCCAAGTAGATGGTATCGGACTAGAAAAGATTACCACAGAATCATGGATCCATATTTCTGCTGCTTTTCCTGTGCTTTATGTAGCTGTCATTCATTATGGTCAAAGGTGGCCTCGGTTATCCCAGCTTTTTCATCTGCATTGGAGGAAGTAAGACCTACATTTTTTAAAGACATACTTTTTTCAGTGATACTTCGGTAGCTGTAACTTAACTCACATGGCCACTCTTAGCTGTAAGAGAGGCCCATTTCACCAATTTCTGCTATTTAATATTTCCTATATACACCTTTATTTTGGTATTTTCTATTATGCATTGCTTAGCTTTGTGAGTCAAATGTTTAACTCATTTATACTTAATCTTTCTAGTTTCTTAATAAAATTATTGAGGGCTATAAATAAATGTTCCTTGAAAATCACTTAGATACATCTCACACATTTGATATATAATACATCAACTGTCATTCAGTTCTATATATTTTATTATATTGATTTGTAAATTCTACTTTAAACCATTGACTAGTGTGTTTTTATTTCTATATAGTTTAAAATTATATTTTTAATGATGATTTCTTATATAATTGGCCAGAGAACATGAATATATGGTATAAATACTTTAATATTTATTGAGATGGCCTTGTCATTTTATGTATGGTCAAATTTTTCAGCTGTCCCTTTTGTCCTTGAAAGAAATGTGTATTCTCTATTTCTTGGGTCAGGAGCTCACTTGATCAATGTTATTAATTATATCACTTAGATCATCCATACAGGAGTTAACTTTTATCTGCTCAATTTCTGTATACTTCTGTTAGAAGTATGTCCAAGTTTCCCGTTAACTGTGGATTTATCCGTTTTCCCTTGTATTTCTGAAGTTTCCTTGAAAACCATGTTAATAACCCAACAATCAAACTTTGAGTTAGTCATTTGCTGGCCTTAAGTCAAGGTAGATTTCACAGTCTAGAAGTGAGCACTCTCCTCGGGGAGTTTAGCTACAACAACTGTAAAGGGTTTTCCAGGTTGCCTTAGAGGCATAGAAAACTCCGTAGGAAAAGATAACCTTCTCATTTGTTGTTAACAGTGTGTCTACTCTTCTTTGGCTCAGGATTATTCATTGAGGCTAAAAAATGTATTAAGGAAACTGGGTAAACTTAAGCAGGATATTTTGATGGTTGCCAGCTGGGAGGGGAGTTGGGAGGATGGGTGAAAAAGGTGAAGAGATGATGTACAAATTGGCAATTATGAAAACAGTCACAGGGATATAAAGTACAGCATTGGGAACATAGTCGATGATATTGTAATAACTATGTATTTTGTTAGATGATTACTAGACTTATTGGGGTGAACACTTCGTAAGTTATATAAATGTCTAATCACTACGTTGTATACCTGAAACTAATATAATATTGTATCTCAACTGTGATTGGAAAAAAAAAAGGAATGTCTTAAGGGAAGTGAGTAAACTTAATCAGTACTGATTAAAAAGAGAAGCCATTTTTAGTGAGCAACATGATAATGTCCTAAGAATCTGTTTAAGGGATATACAAACTAAGCTAATAGTTTTGGTCATTCAGGCAAAAGGTTTTTTTATTTTTAGAAATACTTTTAAATGAAAACTTAAACTAGGAAAATAAATATAGTCTTCAAAAACAACAACAACAACAAAAAAACAAAACAAAACAAAACCTCACAGAAAGCAATTAAAGCAAAATCAAAGATTTGAGGGGAACTGGACACTCATTTCACATCCTCATAATCCGAAGGTAAATGTTCTTGCTCTCTTATACTCAGAGGATAAACTTGGCCACAATTCTCTTTATCCCTACCAAAAGTGAATTGAAATATGAAAAACTTGCTAGGACTTAGGGTAGGAGAAGCCACTGTTTGCCCTGAAGTGAGTGTTGGCTTTCACTGGAGTTTTAAGGAGTTAAGCTTTTGTGTGGTTTAAATGTTGTAGCTATGCTAGAGGGAATATGTCTTCTACCCCAACCAACCACCACCTCACTTGCTACAACTTCCTTTTCTAGGCTGCGTGATTTGGATTACAGAATCCTCTCACATTATAACCTATGCATTTGTAATGAAAATAATATTGGTATCGAATACCCTTTACACTCAATAAAATGTGTAGATTTTGCATTAACCTAACCCTGGCTATATCATGTTGGTAGAATGAGATTTTCTTCCTAAAACTACTAGATGAACAATAGTACAAAATATAGAAGATGAATATCCATACATCTGCTGTGTCCTGGTACTTTCTTCCTGTATAAAGATGTTTCATAATTAACTAAATTTTCTAATTTATTTATTAATATGGAATTAGAGTAGTAAAAATATAAACTTTGAAAGAGGAAAGATACAATTTATAATGATTGAGTAGGAGGTGAGGAAATAATGAAACAAACCACAAGTTATATCTGATCTTTACAAATGAGCGAATCTGATTTATTTTCCTCTGTGCCTTATGAGGGAAACCTTAGAAAAAATAGCAAGCATGAAGATACTGGCCAAGATCGAGGATTCAATGTAAGCAAAAAGAGTCAAATATTAAATAAATGGAAACGTCCTCAGGGAAATTTTCTCTGATCTTCAAATGGGACCAGATGGTGGTGTTATATACAGAGCTACAGTTGCCTGCACTTCTCTTTTTGTTGCACTTAGGATAATGGAAATTTAAAGAGAATTGGTTGGTTAACATTTTCCTTCTACGTAAAATCAAAACTCTAGGAGAGCGAGTACCACATTTGTCTTAATTAATGCCTAGCAGTTGGTCAATAATCTGTTATCTGAATGAATGAATTACTATGTAGAAGACTGGGAAGAGCGCCCCAGAATATGGACAGACAGATGATTCTCCAAAAATGCAAAGTCGTTGATCTCATAGCATGCTTGTTAATGTCATAGGAGAGGTGCTCTGCCATTACTAAAGTCAATCTTCTTGATGAAAGTAGAAAAAGACTTTTGGATATAATTGTGCAGGTACTAAGATTTAAAAAGAAAGCTAGTTCCCTTGAAGAGCCCAAATAGTCTTTCGTGTTGCATGGATCTGCTCTCTCTGGGGTCTTGGTTTTCAGAGTAGGTCCAGTGAAAGGTTATGGCATAGATAAAGCACAAATGATCTGTTCAGGCTTAAAAGCCAATATCCTAACTCATGTTCTTTCTAGTTTGGCAAATAAGGATACCTCCTATAATCATGGTATTTTTCCCTTGAGTTACAACAGCTTGAGAAATAATAAGAACACTAATAACTAAGGCACTGTAGTAAGTAGTATATAAGCAGTTTTTACTTTCTGGAGTGATTGAAGAAGGATTTCTAGAGGAGATGACAATTCATTGGGTCCATAGAGGCTGAACAGAGTTCAGTAGGCCAAAGATGAGTACAATTTCCACACAAATGAATGAGTAATTGCATGAAGGTATTGAAAGGCATGATAAGCCGGGAGAATAGTGTTAGTTAAGATTTTGTGTGTCTTGGCAACTAGAGATATAAAATGCTGATGTTTAGAGATAAAGTTGGAAAGTTGGGAATGAGGTTTTAAAGAATCTTATCTACCAAAGCAAGCAATTTGCTTATCATTTATGGGGAACTGCCAGAGATTATTAAGCAGAGAAATTGATAATGAAAATTGGGACATTTAAATTTTGTAGGATAACACTGGTGATTACCACGGGAAAATACTGTATAAGAAGAGCAAATGTAAGAATTCCAGCAGTCATGAATGGCTTACACAGATTAAGTTAGATATTGTTGCCGACAGAGAGTTCTAGAAACAAGATGTGTCCTTTTGATTGGTGCAAATCTGAAATGTGAATTGAGATCAGAGGTACATAATATTAGGACAAAATGGAAAACTCATTTTGACTGTGAAGGTTTTGACGGTGAGGAGGAGGCAGGGTGCAGCATTGGACTTGAAATCAGTCCAGAGTAGAGTTTTGGGATGTAGTCATGGGTTAAGGATCCAATTTCAGATTGATGAAAAAAGAAGCCAGCAAGACCAGAATGAAGACAGAAGCCTGGGAATTGTGTCTCTGGATCTGGATTAGAAGGCAGGTCCACACAACAGCTCAACTGGGTTATAACTGTAGCTCCTAGGCTGCCAGCATCTCTCCCTCACTTTTAGGCCAGCTTTTTTGATGTGATTAAATAGTGCAAGAAAGTATGGGAAGCTCTTCTGAGAAGACCTGCCATTAAAACAAGATATTTTTGGGTACCTTGTCATTGCAGCTTTGAGGAGGGATATCAAAAGGTCATGTTAACCTGTGAGTTTGGCACAAATGTAGGGAAGAGACGAGAGACAAGTAGTTATGCAGAGGGAGAAGCTCAGACACAGATGACCTGCAGCCATGCTTCCTATAGAGGAGAAAGTATAAAATATGACCCTATAAAGACTGCAAAAGCTAGATGCCTCTAAAAGCCAGTAAGAACATGGGCAAGTAGATAATTTGGTTTATTTGAAGTGAGAATTATATATGAATACACTTATGATTAAATAAAATGCAAAACATATTTTTTTTTGGAAATAAAGTAGAAGTTAATGATTTTTTTAACTACTCATGATTGGAATCTAAAATGCCAAAATAAATATTCTACAAGGGTATCACTACAACAATGCCATTTTAACTCAAAGAAAATTTAGTTTTAAATATTTGTAGAAGAATGTTAATTGCTTACTGAATGAGTCTGAAAAGGAAGAGATTGATTTCCAGCATATCAGATCCCAGCCATGGTAATGGCCATAGCTTAAAAGCAAATAAAAGAAAAATCAAAAACAACCTCCATCATTACTGCCATTATTATTTTTTAATGCAGAGATATCATTTTTATGGTACATTCCAATTCAGTTAACATCTTTCTTGCTTTTAATATACATGCCTCCAACCTAATTAAAGTGTGACAGTTAAATCAGCACACAAATAAAAGATTGGAGCTAGAAAGTGATTATGAAGTAGAAAAAAAATCCTGGGAATATCGAGGGCTTCTTGAGAATATCAGATAAATGAGCTCATTTAATGACAGAACAAGAAATAGAGTGATAAGCTCCGAAAGTTACGTAGGATTGAAGTTGTTTATGTTCTGTATAAACACAGAGCTTTGTTTATATAGTGTTGAATTGATTTTGTTGTGCAGGTTAAAAGCTATATTTAAAAAAGCCCAAATTATTTCACTTCATTGGAATTTCAGTTTATCCATTATGATCTGCAGAGCGCAGGCCAGCAGTTTCCTTGTTATGATGTTTGTCCTAATTGGGGGAATTTGGGGAAGCAGGGATGGGGAGAATCAGACTGTCTCATTTCAATGAGGCGGCCGCACAGAGAGCGATTCTCTTCCTACAAAAGCACAGCCTAAAATTTTTGTTCTGAATGTTTGCATATCACAGCTGGGGCCCTGTTATAGTCCAGCTTAACTTGAGCTTTCAGTTATTATCCAAGCACTTTCCTGTAATTTTGGTATCTAAAAATATGATGTTATATGGAGTAGAAGAGCGTAAAGATGGAAATTCGATCCAGATAAGGCCAACCATGTTTTCCTTCGTATAGCATAAACATGTAACTTGACAGATTTGAAAGGGAACCCTGTTAATAATTACACCAGGACAGCTGGAGTAAGTAGGAACTATCCTGGGCAAATGGGGCATATATTCCATTTAACCTCGGAGAAGGATATTTCCAAGTCTATTATTTCTATTGCATCTTAATAGCTAAATACAACTAAAATGCCTCTAGCCTTAATGAAGTGTAAACTCCTGTTCTTCAACACCGTGTATCTTTGTGAGAATATTTAGTGTCTCACAGGACCTGTAATCTTATCGGGAATAAAAACTCATGATTTAAGAAAGAATTAAAGTAAATAATTGTGGAATAAGTGACCCTAAAGGATTCCAACACACAACACACATACAGATTTGTACTGCATAAAGTAAGTTTAATTAGCCATAGGAGAAAGTGGCCTACAAGGAACTAAGTGCTTCATGAAGGGTAAATAGTTTAACTGATTCATAAATAACAGATTAAACTTTAAATCATTAACCATCAGAGAAAATAGAAATATGTTATGGTGACTTTCACTCATATCTGTGTCTGCCACTTGAAATATATTTTAATTAAACCAAATTAAGCTTTAAATTCTTCAATTATAACTCAAGTATAAGTTCTTCATTCAAAAATGAAAGAAAGTCATCTAGCATTAAAAAAGGAAGAAGCACAGTATATAATTTGTGTTCACCAAACTGAAACCAAAGGCCATATTCAGACAAATATAAACCACGGTTCTCTGGGCCACTTTTTCCCCCCAATATTGAAATTGTTCTGCAATGTCAAAGTTGTCTTTCTGAATCTAGTTGCTAATACTACTGCATCCCCTTTATACTGGGCTTAATATTTGGAAGAGCATGAACACAGAGCCCATTAACAGTAAGTGTCCCATTTGGGAAGGGGTGGTGCAGACCAGCTCCCTGCTTTCCTCTAAATAGTGTCCAGTCAAGGTTTCCCCTCCTCCTTCTCCTCCTCTCCCTGCAGGTTGGCCCCTCTCTTCACCATCCTGACCCCTCCTATTTCTTTTTATAGATCTCTTTTTATAGAATTTCTTTTTTATAAACAGTGTCCTATTTCTTTTTCCTCTCTACTTTCAGCCTAATCTAGCAATCACTTATCCAATGCAGTGTTCCGGATATGGTGGGCAGGAAGATTTGTTCCTTCATTCGACACATTTTTGTTGCAAGCCCACCAGCTCCCAGATGCAGAAATCAGCGGTCAATGAAAGAGACAAAATTCCCCACCTTCTGACTCCTAGAGGGTAAAAGAAAGCCATTCTTTCAGGTTCATCAAAAGGGGAATATATAGATAACAAGTCTTTCTAGTACTAAGATTAGCCACATTTAAGTCATTTTCTGGCATTCATTTCATGTATACAGAGGGTGCCCAAAAAATGTATATGCATTTTAAGAAAGGAAAACTGTGCTAAAATTGCAATACTCAATATATACTAATAACAAAAGAGGAAGTCACGTTTGACTTGTGCAATTACAAGAGGTGTTCAAAGTGGTTACCATCAGCGTCCAGACACTTTTGATTATGGCGAACTACTGTTTGAGCAAGTGTCCACTTGTGTACATTTTTTTGGCACCCCCCTGAGGTGTGTGTGTGTGTGTGTGTGTATACACACACACACATATATATACATATATGTGTGTGTGTGTATATATACATATATATGTATGTGTGTGTATATATATATATGTATATATTACACTTACATTGCATATGTGTGTAAATGCATAATAAAGTTTGGTCATAATAATAAAATAGGTTCATTTTGCATGTGTGTCGTATGTATATGTCTGTGGATTGTGTGCAATCATGAAATACATACTCAGGATTAATGCTTTTGTCTTTTAATAAATCATGTATTTTTTTTGCTTTTGTCATCAAACAAGGTATTTTCATATCAGCACATATAAATTCATTTCGTCCTTTGTATGACTGCTTAGGGAACTTGTCCCTCTTGATAGAACATTTAAGGTTGCTTCCAATTTTTCAGTGTTTCCAACAATGCCACATTATTTTGCATATGTCTTGTGTACAGATGTGGCTATTTCTGTGGGATAGATTCCCAACTGCTAAGTCAAAAGAGATGGTTACATTTTATACAGAAAAACACCACCTATTGTAGGATGTACTTCAGCATCCTGAAAAAATTCAACTCAGAGGGAAAACATGGAGTATGGGAGAAAATTATTCTTATTTATCCAGGATAAAGCTAACTGTATTGCAAAAGTCTCTGTTGTGACCTTAACGATGGAGGAAAAAAATGTATAAAACATAAGAATGGATTGTGCATATCCAAGGGATGGGATGAGAGAAAAGATGAGGACACTGAGATGGGAACTTTCACTTCTCTTTTTCCCTTCTATACCATTTCAATAGTTTATATAACAGGGAGGCATTTATTTCATTTAAAATTAATTTTTTACATACCATATACAAAGAAAACAATATGTTCTCTGTATTTTCTCTGGAAATACAAAGCTTTCTTCATCCAAGAGAAATGACAGGTCTTGTTTATTTTAAACAAAGTTTAATTAAAGAGCTACTTCTGAAAACTTCAGGGTGATAGGAAATTGTGTCTAAGCAATCAGGTTTTTAGACAGGCAAAATGAAAAATAAATTCCCTCTGAACCTTGATCCTGCTTTCACTTTGGATCAACAGAGCTGCTCCAAGTTGAGGAGAGTTAGGTTAAAAAAAAGCAAAACACCAGGAGTTACTGGGAAATCAAAATTAATTTTATTAAATTAATGGACTAACTTCCTTTCCTGTATCCCCCACCCTGCTTTGTAGGCATGGCTCCTTTAGTTCTAATTTACCTCCTGGCCTGATTTTATTTTTGTCCTTCCCAGTTTAAGAAGTCCAGAAGCCACTTCATGAATAATGAATAAAAACTTAAAAACTATTTGCTCCATGATAGTCTGTATGATTTAATATTGCATAAAGTACAACTCCTAGAATCATAAGATTCTAAGTAGTGAACCAAACTACCTTTTGTCTGGTTTCCCTGGCTTAGCTTTATAAGTTCTGATCCAGCAATTAACATCAAATAATTTTTGACATAATTTCTGTGTTTGTGTGTGTACATGTGGAAAGAGAGAGAGAGAGAGAGAGAGAGAGGAAGGAAAAGAGGGAGGGAGGGGAGTGAGTGAATGAGGGAGCGAGGGAGGGAGAGAGAGAAAGAGAGAACAAACGTTTAGAACAAAAGTTTTGAAGATGCAGTATTTAAGAAATAAGAAAAATATTTTTCCTTTATATCCATTGAATGTACATTATATTGCTAGGGTAGTCACTGAGATGTTACTGTATTTCTTGGGTGATTAAAGGATTCTAAGAAGGAGATCTTTTTCCTTCAATAGGAAAGATTGTGAGGATATCAAAATCCAGGATTAGTCTCAAACTAAACTGCTCCACCCTGTATATCGTATCCCAGACATTATTTACCTTCCATCTCAGCCAGGCCTGCTGTGCGCAGAACCAGGTCTTCCTTCACCTTTAAAACACCCCCACACCCCTACCATTGCACATGCTCATTAGATATCACCCCTCAGGGAATAGCATCAAATCGATTTTCTGACTTCTCTAAATAGGATGTACAATGAGGTATAAATAGCCTATTTACTTTTTCTAAGGAAAATTTACTTTTTAAAAACAAAAAAGCTAGACACTACTATACAGCAATGCCTTAATTCAGGGGAACGGAGGTGAGGATTTCAGCCAGCATTGCCTGTTCTTGAGAGGGGTGGCATCATTCTCTTCAAAGCCTACTGTTTTGATACTGAACATGGACATTCCTAATTCCCCTATTTTCTCCTGTTTCACCTCCAGTGCTTTTAGGAAAACAGATGGCCATTTTGATCATAGTGATGTTATTCAGGCTGTTTTGAGGGCCTTGCGATCTTATTTTTGGCGGCCCTTCATGTATAATGTATCAAACAGATTAAAATCCACCCATATTTCACATTAAATATAATTTGCACTGCAATTACAAGAGTTGCACTTGTCTAGTTGATGTAATGTTATTTTTTTGTAGACATTTAAGTATTTATTAATTTCCATTTTGCAGCTTTCATTTTGTAATTTAGAGCTAATACTAGTTTTTTCAGCTTTCAGTTGTTTTTGTAGACCTTTAAAAATCTCACAGCTCTAATGACTAGTGGATGAAATGTCCCTGATAATGCTAATTTAATAGAAGAGTGTATTTTAAAATTTGTCATAAAGTAGAACCATTTACAATGTTTTGCCTTTTAAATAAATGTGTTTTCCTTTACAGCAAACTACCTTTCTGAATTTTCTATGATTACCCTAAAAAAATCTCTAATTTTTGAAAATTTAAAATACTTTTCTTCTTTACATATGATTCTCTTCTTTATTTTCACATTTTGATATTTAAGATCTAAAGTTACAGTCTTTTTATTTTAAGGCAATTTCTATAATTTGCTATTCATTGCCTGTTCTCTGAAACATTGATGTGAAGAGCCCCCACTGGATTGTCCCTTTCAAAACTTAGGACTCCGCCTTTAGTTTCTAAAAAGATACTTCTCTGGAGGATGACACCTCCAAACCCTCAACAGTAATAGTTCCTACAGAGACTGTGTGTGTGCAAGCTTCCCCTTCATGTTTCTCCAGACAGTAACTCTTAACATTGAAATCACAATGCAGCACAATGCCCTGCTTTGGAAAATGATGCGTGAATGGAACTGTGGGATGCTCTAAAAGAAATCCCAAAACAGGGATGCAAGCTAGTCCTCAACCCATGAGCACCCTTAATCACAGGGTTCAGAAATTCTCATGTCCTTCAAGGTTGGGGAGCATTTTAGTACGTCCTGCCAACTGTTCTTAGGTTAGTTGAGAAACTTTCCCCTGGAGGTTCTTGTAAAACGTCCATCTCTCAATTGACAGAGACAAAACTGCAGTGCCTTTTCTTCTCTACTGTCTCATATTTCACTTGTCACCCAGGTGAAACACACTTCCATATTGCGTTATTCAGCAGAGAATAAAAAGTAAACGCCCCATTATCTGGCTAGTTGTTCTCCAGGGAGGGAACATCTGTGTCAAAGAGGTTGATACATCATGTAAAACTCAGTCAAGTTTCAGTGCTTGCATTAAGAAAACATATTAATTACATCATTATACCTAAAGCATATTTTCTGGTACACTGTTTTTGTGGCCTGACTAAATTATTGTCATTAATTTTAGGATGGATCAAAATGACATGAAAAGGGTATTAAATAAAACATTTTTTTTTCCTGTTTCAGTCTTAAGAGTCCTGAAGACAAACATGAATTGTACCTTTCCTCCCATCCACCTTGCCTTTTTCAAAGTATTTTACACCTTTGGTGGGCCTTCGTTTGGGGATGTCCATAGAGTTAGGTTTCTCTTATTTGGAAAACCTGAACGTAACAGTGCAGTACAGAGCTCTGGCCATGCTGTCCACCTTCAGAGGATGCCATGGAATTCACAGCGACAAGAATGTTTTGGAATCCTGGCAAAAAGCAAAAACAGAGTGTCCTCTCCACACATTTAGAAAAATAAAGGTACGGAGGACACGGTGTACTTCTTATTAAAGGCTTTGAAAAACACCACACCTCAGTAAACATTCCTCAGGAGCTGAGGAAACACTCGGTCAATGGCTTACCTCAGCTCTCTCAGTTCTGCTTTAGTGAAGTGGACAATAGCACAGACACAATGCCAGTGGTGGAGGAGGGAGAGCCAAGGACATGCAGGCACCCTCTAAACAAGCCCGGGATCCTGCTTCAGGCACTCTGTGCTGTCTTGTCACCTCATGAGGTATTTGCCATTTGCTGAACACTCATCGTTAGGTAACCAAGTCCTGGTGCTTTCTTCGGCCCATGAATGAGACACATAGCAACTTTCTCCTCGTTGGCCTTCAGAGGTCGCAATGGGGCTCCCTTTATAGCTCCACATAGACCATTCCAAGTCGAGCTGCCCTAGCACTAGTTAATTGCCCTCTCTTCTCAGTGTCATCCTCTGTGACAGTAACCAAAGAGAACCAAATATTCAGCTAATGGTGGGATTGTATGTTAACATTCTCTTTTGCTTCCTAAATGTTTCATGTGAAGTAACCACTGAAAGGAAAAGACCTCTAGGAAGGTTCCCATGCAATTGCTTGATTTACTACACTTCAGAAAAGGCTGTAGGCAAGGGCTTTGTCAAAATTACTATAAATAATACATAAAAAATAATTAAATAAGGAGACCGCCACTCTCAACCTTGAACTGTAAAAACGGCATTCATTGTTTTTGGTTGCGTCACTCCTTTAGCTTAGTACGACTGTCTCTTAGGGTGAATATGTAAGAAGAGGGTAAGCAGCTGTCACGCTCTGCAGGAAGGCATGCAAGAGCAGGTAAAGTGAAGAAATTATCTATGGTTATATGAAGCGTCGTTTGAAGATTCAACCATGCTGGAGACTGCTAAAAAGCAATAGTGGTATAGACTGGCCTTGAAAGTAACAAGCCATGATGGAGATGCTAATTTGGAGGAAAGTCAACAGACTCCCTGAAAGGATAACAGCAAACAAAAACCTTAATTTTTTTTTTTTTTAAGAATAAAAATTGGCCAAACCAGGCTGAAATTTATAGCACTTTGGAATTCTAGGCTACAGTTGTACGGCAGAATGTCTAGGGTGTATTGGTAACTTTGCATATATATATGCGTGTGAAGATTGAAGGTCAGCTAGAAAACAAGATCATTTGGGTATAAACTAACATATATTCAGTATTTTGAAACAGATTGCAAAACGTTGTGGAAAAATCCGACATGTGAAAGTTTGAGTTTATTCTGTGCGTATTTCCCAAAGGTGAAAGCTCAGAAATTTCCTTCAGAAAAATGCTCTGGGCTGATATTCTGAGACTATGAATGGGAGACCATTTATTACAGTGTACTTGAACCCAGCAGTATTCTTTTTAGCATGTCAGATCTGCCTTTGTTTCCTGCCAGTTTCTTACATTTTTCTTAGTTCTAAATAATGATGTTATATACTTTACCAATTCATGTCCAGGGTATATTCTATATTTTTATGTTTTAATGTAAGTTTTATTGACATATAATATTAAGAACAAGCCATTGCAAGAAGTATAGTTGGTACTCCTACACCCAACTTGATTCTCTCATTTACTTTACCTGCCTGACTCTTCTAGATGCTTTTTAGCCTTTATATCAAGGTAAAATAAACAGAATATGCAGACTGGTGCAAATATTGTAAGTGCACAGGCAAATAATTTTCATCAACTGAATATATCTCTATAACCATGATTCAGATGAAAAGCAGAATATTATCAGCACGCATAAAATTTCCTCTTTGTGTCACCTTCTAGTCATAACTTACCCCAAGGATAATTACTATCCTGATTTCTAACAACATATTTTATATTTTGTAGAAGTGACATCATGTGGAATATGCTTCTTTTGGTATACCTTTATTCCTCCAACATTATGTTTGTGAAATACATCCATATGCTTGCATATACTTAAGGAATATTCATTCTTACTACTGCTTAATTCAATATATCATAATTTGTTTATCCATTCTACTGTTAGTAGGCATTTGAGTAATTTCTAATCTGGGACTATTACAAATAATGATGCCCTGAATATTTATTTTAGTGAAGATATTATGCATTTATGTTGAGAAACTACATACCTAGTAGTAAAATTATCAGGTCACAGAGTACACTTCTGTATACTTTTGCTGGTTACTACCAAAGAGTCCTCCAAAGTGACTGCACCAATTTATATTCCTACCATCAGTATTTGAGAGTGCCAGTAGCTCTGCAACCTTGCCTACATTTGGTATGGTCAGTCTTGAAGTTTACCTGGTCCAGTGGATGTCTAAGGCTCTCACTGTAGTTTTACTTTGCATTTCTTGGATTACCAATGAAATATTCACATTTCTTGTCTATTTGTTTAAAAAAATTGACTCACAGTCTTTTTTGTTGATTTATTAAGAGGTTTTATATACTCTGAATATATGTTTTTGTGGACTGGATAGGTAGATATTGATAGGGATGCAGATATATATATATGCATATACACACATATGACTTTTCACTCTTAATAATATTTTGATAAACAGAAGCTTCTAATATTAATGTAATCCAGTTTATCTGTTGTTTCCTTTAAGATGACTAGTGCATTATGAGTCCTGTTTAAGAAAACTTTGCCTGCCCCCAAATAATAAAAATACTTTTCTGTTTTCTTCTAGAAGCTTTAATGTTTCACCCTTCATATTTAGCTCTACAATATACCTAGAATTGATCTTTACTTGTGATATAAGAGTCAAGTTTTTACATACACACACACACACACACACACACACACACACACACACAAATACCCAGATGACTCAGCACCATTTACTGAGAGATGGTATATTGCCCTCTGCTTGGCAGTGCCGCCTTAATCAAAACTATAGTATTTGTATATGTGTATTTATTTCTGGACCCTCTAGTCTTTTCCATTGGTCTATTTGTCTATATCATTATACTTTGTCTTTATTGCTGTTACTTTATAATAAGTCTTAATATCTAGTTAAGTAAGTCCTTCAACTTTATTCTTCTTTTGCAAGAATATTCTGGCTATTCTCGGCCCATTATATTTCCATATAAACTACTGTATCGATACCTGGATTCTCTGAGGATCTATTTTTTATTGTCTGTTTTTTTCCCTTGTTTTTCTGTTAAAATTATTCAATGGCTTACCATTACCCAGAGGGAAAGTCCAAGTTCCTTATTATAATATAAAAGTTTGTTTGCATTTCCATGATTACTAATGAGCCAATCAAATATTCATAAGTTTCTTGGATATTCAGATATTCAGTTTTGTTATGTGCGTAGTAAAGTGTTTTGACCATATTTAAAATGGGTCTTATGGGGACAGAGCCAGGAGTGCAGTTTCCAGGTTCTCGGCCTCACGTGGAAAGGTGCTGTCTCAGGTAGTAAATGGCCATCAACTGTGATTGGATAGCCATCAGCTGTGGCTAGTTAGCCATCAGCTATAACCAGTGAGCCATTGACCATTAATATAACTTCTGCTGCTGCATTTGGTTGGTCAGTTGTTTGGTTGGCAGGCAGAGAAGAAGATAACAGATTGTAGGTCATGTGGATCCAGCCTCCAATGAGACTATAGTGCCTCCAGTGAGACTATAGTGGTATGACTCCCCTATCTATGGCTCCGTGGGTGTTCCTTTTTGGCCTAGCCATATCCTGCGTTCTTATGTGGGGAGCAGGAGCAGAGACCCCACAGGCCACCCCGAATAACAAATGGTGTAGCGAGCAGGGTCTCCCTCACAATAGTTTTTTCTGATTTTCAAGAGAGTTCTTTTTTTATTCAGTAAATACAGATATTTGTCTTTATAGACTTCTCTCTTCTATTACCTACCAACCTACATTTCTCTATGTGTAGTCTAGTATGGGGACAGAGCCAGGAGAGCAGTTTCCAGGCTCTCCGCCTCACGTGGAAAGGTGCTGGCTTGCTTATTAGATGGCCATCAGCTGTAATCAGATGGCCGTTGCTGTGGCTGGTTGGCCATCAGCTGTTACTGGTTAGCCATTAGCCACTAATATAACTGCCATGACTATGCTGGCAGGTGGGTTGGTTGACAGAGAAGTGGACAGTGGATTGCGGGTCGTGTGGCTCCTGCTTCCTGTGTCTCCAACCCAGCCGCCAGCGAGAATATAGTGGTATGACTCCCCTATCTATGGCTCCATTGTTATTCCTTTTTGGCCTCACCATATTCTGTGTCTACCCGCCAAGAGCGGGACCAGACCCTGCATTACATCTAGTAACATCAAACTACTTATAGTAAAACCATAAATGTTATTTTAGTTATTCTGCTCTCTCTACCTGGAATACCCATCCCATTCCTTCTTAATCTGGCCAACTCCTACTCATTGTGCAAAATTTAATTTAGGCCTGATTTCCTTTGAGAATTGCTTCCCTGAGCCCCTTAGGATAGCTTCTATGTTATTCTATGCTTATCTCTGTCTTGGAATTTACCTTACTATAACACAGTTATCTTTTTATGTGTCTGCCCTATTTTATGTGTCTTTTTCATATCTGTTCACCATCACCTTTCACAATTCATGACTCCAAGTAAGTATTCAAATCACTCAACGTTGATGACAATCTCCATTCTAGACAGTTCTTGCCCAAGAGCAGCTGCTAAACAACTTGAAGTCTTTGTGTATTTGTTGCAGCTGTTTTCATGTTTAACACTAATTTTTGCATCCAAAACAATTGAGTGGGATGATACTCAGTAATACATGAGATTATGGTGCTAAAGGCTTCTGATTTTCTAAAGAAGTTTGCGCTGTACAAGTGGAGGTTTCTCACCTCAAGAGACTTGGCAACTCCCACTTTCTGGCCTTTCGGGTTCCTGGTCCGGCTCCCTTCTTAGATCCACACAGGCTGATCTAACAATTCCAGCTGCCTCTCTAAAGAAGCTTGAGCTCTAAGTTCAAGTGGAGACTCCTCATTTGCAGAGAATTAGAGCTCAGCTGCCTCAGATTATTATACCTCTTTAAGGATTGCCAAGCAGGAGAAATGCTTCAACTAACATCTAATTACTAGTGAAATGAAATGAACAGCTTAACCTCCCACTCTTACTTCATTCAAATGATACCCAGCATGTGTAAGTGCTGTTCTAAAAGCTCTTTACACAAATAATTTATGTAATATTTCATCAGCCCCAGTGGGCTGGATTGAAATCCTACATAGGTAAGAACAAACTGTTTCTGATGACTTTGACATCTGTGCTATACAATGTCATCCTTTCTCTGTGGTGACATTTCTCAGCATAAGTGATATTTAGCCTGTGTGTCTGCATTGGGTGGGTGGGGAGGGGGGAATCAAGTAGGAATAGATTGTGCTGCCAACCAGAATCAGTTGTTTCTTGTAGTTGAACTGGATTTTCCCAAAGAAGTGTTTCATTGAGATGTTTGCTTCAAAATGACTCTGTTCTGCTGCAGTGAGGAGAGACTTCCAGTTAAAACATTTAATTAGTTCCCAATTTAGACAGCCAAAATGATCAGTCAGCCTGTGTTTTGGGACCTGAGTTTGTACATTCCTTGGGATTGGTAAGTCTTGCCCAGCGGATGTGGTCAACTGTGAACAGTTTGTATGCAATTCACATCACAGAAGAGATTTTTCTCCAGCCCTTTGAAGGACAAGTAAAAGGGATTAGGAAAAAGTGGGCAACGTAGGATAATACTTCTATCTTCTCCTTACTCTCCCCACAGAAACATATAGAAAGGTTATCTCCAGTCTTAGAAGTTGCAGAAGCTAGGAAGAGTATAATGGACCTAAAGTGAGCAGGAATCTGGTTTAAACTGATTAGATTGTTTTCACTCACTTTCAGGGTGTTCATGACCTGGGTAGTGGCTTTAGACACACTGTACTCGTATGTGGATTGTATGTCTGTGAAAAATTCAGTTCTTCAGTCAGGCTAACCTTCTTTATTTCTGTGATATAAATCTAACCGTTTTTTCTGTCTGTACCACATGATTGGAAGGAAGCTCTTACCCAAATTGTGTATAATAGTTATGCGTATGTTAGCCTAATGAGTTTATAATTCTTTGCTGCAAGAATGGCTTCAGTTTTTCTAAGTTCCTTTTAATCAAAGGCCCATGAGAAGATGAGTGCTTTTTGATAATTTTTAGCCCAGCTCTTTCTCCTTCACAGAACTCCAATCGCATTGGTCATTTCCCTAATCCTAGCATTTAATGTTCTAGAAATAGCAAATAGCATAGATTCGTAAGTTGTCCATGACATTTCACACTACTCTGCTTTTGACTAGTATGTCCTTTACTTACCCAGAATGCCCTTGCCCCTGTCTTCATCTGTGTAACAACAATTCAAATGTTATTTCTTCCAGGAAATCACCTCGGAACCCTCCAGTTAGATGAAGAGCCTTTCCTGAGTTCCCTTCTGCTATTATCACCAACACAGTGCCTGGCATTGGAGGGCCTCAATGTGAGTGAATGCACAATATTCACAACCGATGTTGAATTATCTGCATGTGTCTCTGTTTACTAGACTATGAGCCTCTTGAGATCAGGGACTCTATTTTATTTATATTATTCATATTTGTATTCCCGGAGTCTAGCCAAAAGCCAGGATGGAATAAGAAGAGTGCTCAGTAATTGTTTGATAACAGATGGGAAACATTTTAATACCTTGAAAACTATTAGTACTGGGCCCCTTCCAGAGAGCAACACAACTTTGGAATATTTTCCCATGTCAGAATTCCCCAAGACTCTGAAGCCAAGAGCTCACAGATAAACATGTTGCCGCGCATCACGTACGCATGTCCTCCTGCCTGAGGTTATTCAGCTGGTGAAAGGGAAAGTGTCGGTGATTTACAAAGGACTTTTGCTAGTAGATATAACAGCTCTTAGAGCTTCAGGAGACTAATTGACATGATCTGATAAAACGTGTGAAGGTTTTTATGAAAAATAACTTAAGAAGAAAGTTTTGCTAACAATGATTTGTGGGGGAGAATCAGAACAGAAATGAAAAGTAAATGAAGGCCACTGATCAGTGAATCATTTGGGTAGAATCATAATGGTCCACCAAATGAAACTTTATATTTTCTTTTCACATTTCATTGTTTTTGATATAGACAGCTGAGTTAATGCACGGAAGATTTTTTTTTAAAAAAACCCACATATGTCGGCTAAGTGGCTAAATAATACATAGTTTGATACATATGTCTTATTCATTCAGAGCTTATTTTTTATAAACAAGCTTTGTGAGCTCTGTAGTTGGCAATGAATGCTTAAAGTTGAGTGTAAAAGATAACATTCTTAGAAAGCTTTTTGAGATATTTTAGTCTCTTTCAGAAATTCATATGAATAAAAATGAGAGTGCTTTATCTAGGGGAACCCAATACTACTGAAAGTATATAGATTTAAATGATCTGGAAATTGTTTCTTTGTTCTTAATCATTGTACAAAACAGTAAGAATTTTGTTTCCTTGGATTCTAAAATGTAATATTCTATTTACTGTCAAATACCCAAAGAGCACTGGAACCTAGAATCCATAGAAAGTTAGCATGGAAATGGATGTTAAAACCAAAAGCAAAGCAGTCTAAAACAAAAAGAAACACAAGCACTTCGGAAGAATAAGCCCTATAGGAAAACTAAGAGGCAAATGAGAGACTGCTAAGGTCATCCTTACAATCCTTACAGTGATGTGGGTACCTAATAGGAGAGGGCCAAATAAATGATCTCGTCAGATTTTTGGTATCTTAGGTTTCTGGGTTATTATAATGGGTTACCATTATTCTGAAGAAAGCAATCTTTTATTTTTACTTGCATGGGAAGTACAATTATTCATAAGCTAGGAATATCTTTGCAGAAGCTTGAAAATAGATACGTCAAATACTTGATATGCTTAGAAAGGAGCTGTGAGTTTCAACTGGTACAAGTTTTGGCAAGTCTGTTAGTTCACACTGTTACAACACAAATCCCAGGTTTTGACTTGTGCTTCACTAAATCCACACTCATGTCATACCTGTTAATATGCATGAGCTGAAAAACAAGACAGCCAAATAGAATATAAATTGGCCTAATCTTCAATTAGCTTGAATTATTTTCTTAGGTTTATTGTAGCTTCACTCAAACTTTCTGCCCAGTGTTTAAATATATGAAACTGAAGTGGTGATAAGTAATATTAGCCATCTGGTTTGAGAGATTGCTATAAGTTCTGAAATTTTCTGCAAGAAATACTATTTATACACACAATGTAAATAAAATGGAAAACAAAAAAAGATCACCTTAGCTTACTTTGGTAACTGTCGTTTACTCCAGGAGGTTATAATTTAATGTCATAGAACACTACACAGTATATTGCATTTAGAAAGTATATTTTACGTCTCTGTGCTTTGAAATATTACCCTCTTGGACCATTGCCTCCATTTGTCCTTTTCCCATTTTCCCAGTCGACTCTTGGCCTGCAGCTTTGAAAACAGTACTTCTTATATTATTTCACATATAGCTTCCACTCTCCCACCTTCCAGGTGGCACTGGCAAAATCGAAATTTTTTGCCTGCAAAGGAGAGAGAGAGCATTCTCCCCATGTAAACAGAGAGCTCTGGCACATTCTTTGACTTCCCTGAAAGGAGTGGAAGTTTGTGTGTGTATGTATATACAGAGGGTGCCAAAAAAATGTATACACATTTTAAGAAAGGAGAAAACTATATTAAAATGGTAATACTCAATATATACCAATAACAAAAGATGAATACATGACACATTTGACTTCTGCGATTACACGTTGCTACCGTAATTCAATTCAACTTCAAAAAGTAATACATAGATAACATCTCTTAAAATTTGTCTATATTTTTTGGCACCCCCGGTACGTATGTACATCTGTGGTCTCTGTCCTTGGAAATGGCGCCATACTGATGCTTTTCTTCACATGAGGGGGTAGAGGGAATAGTACCAGAGGATGAGACGATTTTGTACAGACTTTGCATAATTGTGAGGACCATCCTTGATTTTTCAACATATCTCCTAAGGCTTCTACCTTCATTTTGTTTAAATTTATTCATTATGTTTAAGTTCAGCCATTCTACTACTGCTTGTGGCCAGCCTTGTTGGTTAGCCTTCATGAGTTTAACTGCTGTAACGTAGTGGTTGTTAAATTTTTGGCTTTAACATCCCTTTATAATCTTAAAAGTTATTGACAACCCCAAAGAGCTTTTGTTTATGTGGGTTATACCTTTCCAGGACCCCACAGCTCCAAGTCAAGTAGTTATTTCAATCTAGTTGTGGAGGGCGCAGCTCACAGGTGGCCCTTGTGGGGATCGAGCTGGCAACCTTGTTGTTAAGGGCACCACGCTCTAACCAACTGAGGTAACTGGCCCGTTGGTTATAGATATATTGCTATTATATCTATTGATATTAGATGTTGAAACTAAGAAATGAAAAAAAGTTTATTAATTGATTCATTTAAAATAACAAGCATAAACCTATTATGTACAAGTAGCATATCTTATGAAAAATAACTATTTTCCAAACTGAAAAATTAGTAAGAAGGGTGACATTGGTTTATATTTTTGCAAATCTCTTTGTATTCATATATATATATATATATATATATATATACATATTTTCCAAATTATGTAAATTACAGCTTCTTCCTGAATATAAAAAGGGTGTTTACACACTTTTGTTATTCATTTATATGCTTTACTTTTTGTTTTTGTTGACCAGTATCTTGTTATAACTAAACTCACAAATACAAAAGCAATTATTCATTAATTTTTATAGTTAATAATTCAATTTACTAACATGCTTTATCAATTTCTGTGTTCATCATTCCATGTTACCTTGACCAGCCTTCTGGGTTCTCAATCTAGTGACATCTGATATATTCGCTCCTTGAATTTTCCACCCAGTGGTCATATTGCTGGAGTTTTCACAGATCCAGTCACCAAGACCTTTAACTTCTGTTTGAACTTGTTGATGGATTTTTTATTTTCTTTCTAAGATATTTTGTCTGTTAATTGCTTTGTGTTTGGAGTAAAATATTTGCATCATCAATAACAAACAAACCAAAAATCAAAAATAGAAAACAAAAAGTACAGCAAAAAATGTGTCCTCACACAATTATGTAGTTGCAAAAGGAAGGGGGATTTTAATAGCATTTTCAGATAGTTGTGGATATTCTTCTCTAAATCTATATCAAAAATCAATATAGGTAATTTCTTAAAAGTTAGTTGCTGTGTGGAATCTTAAACCATATCAATGAATAGTCATACCCTTACTTTAAAATCCACTGGTATGTCCTGTATTTTGACTGTATTTTTTATTTTGCAAAATAACACATATCCTTTGGAACATATTAGTTTACTGAGTTTTGCAGAGATTAAAAATGTTGACAGATTTCATTATTTTGTGTGTGTATATATATATATGTATATATATATATATATGTACGTGTGTGTATGTGTGTGTATATATATATATATATATATATATATATATATATATATATATATAATAGGTATTGTTATATATTAAAATACACATCTCACATTTGTTAATGTCACCACCAATCTCATCAGACATGTTAATTATGAGGAAACTTTTCAAGCTCAAAGTGACAGATTTACATTTACCAAAGTCCCAATTTTTACTTTCATTCTAATTTTTTTTTCTTTCATTCTAATTTTATCATTGGTATCAAAAACTGTCAGTTGTTTCTATAGAATCACTTTATTTTTGAGAAAATGTCTGACAGATACCCAAGTGTGAATATCTATAGTTTGTCTATCAGTCAATTTTTAAAAATGACAACCATGTTCCATGAAAAATAGCAGTTCAGCTCTAACTCAAAAAGATCACAAAGTGATTTTCCTTGAAACAACCATCATACTTTAGCAGGAGTGCTTCATACATATTTCCCATTTTGTCACACACAGTATTAAAAAGATATGTACTTAAAGATTGAGATTTAATAACATTACTACTTTTTTACTCTTTCATCAAAAACATTAAAACTGGATTTTTTTTTTTTTTTTAAAACTGCAAGTGCATGGCAGTAAAGATGCAATCATTACCAACATAGTTTGAGGCCACTGCCCTTGAGTCATGCCGAAGCACAAGTTGTAAGCATGTTGCTTTTGCACTATCAGTATGCCAACACAATGTAAAAAAATAAAAAATAAAAAAAATAACAAATACCACCGATATTGTAATGAAAATATTTTTTACATTACAGACCCCTGAAAGGGTCTCCGGAAGCTTAGGGATCTGAGAACCACATTTTGGGAACCAACGCCTAAAGTTATTTTTTGGTGTGACTTTGTATTGTTTTACTTTCTCTGTGACTGGCTTTTGATCAATATAGCAGCTATTCAGTGGACATTTTCATTCATTCTTATTGCCAGCCATTTTTCCAGATGCCAAGATTTACTATTGCCATGTGACTCGAAATCCACATTGCTCATCTGCATGGTTGATGGGGAAAAAAAAAAACACACCTGAAAAGTCAAGGAAGTAAGGGTTATGTTTAAGGTTGTAAGAATTCAATGAGGATATACATGTATTTACCCCAGGGCCTGATATACGTTTAGACACTGGAGTGCTTTTATGCAACAGGATTTCAAGAAATATTTACTGTCCTTAAGAGTGGATTTATTTGTTATCCCATCAGTTTCTGTTCTCCCCATTTCTATTCAGTTGCAGGTATTGAGGTCCCTTACATTTAGACCAGGCCCATTCTTTCTTCATTCAACTGCTATCCAATGTGTCTGAAGAGAGCTATTTGCTCAGCTTTGCATTAGTTTTTAAATTCTAGACATGTTGTCTATGTCCCCACCTACACCCTAGGTGTAGCCCAACGTTAAATCTCAGCCTGCTTTGCTATGACCCTGATGTCTCTACCTACTTCTTAAATACCCACTGGTATTACTCCTCCTCCAAATCTATCAGACACCCAGGACAAGAATGCTATTGTCACTTATTTCAGTGACTGCCTACCTTTCTACTGTTCTAGTCACCTGCTAGGAGGTCGGGATTCCTATAGTGTTGACATCTGCCTAAACACTGTTAGGTTTGGACACAGATTTGTTCTGACCTCCTCTCCCATTCTGGTGCCAGCCCTAAAGATAAATTGATTTCCATGAGTTTAACCCTACTATGTCCCAATTTATTTTTTGCTTGCATGAGTCAAGAACCTGTAAGTCATCTTTTTCTTCCATCTTCATTATCATCATCTCCATCATCATCATGGTTTTCAACTTTACAAGCAGTTATGAGAAGAGCACTCAGTGAATCTCCTGATGATTACCACAAAATAACTGGATAGTTTTTGAAAAAATAAGAATCTCCTCAATCTTCCTTCTCAATAAGCACTAATCTCATTTTTTGTACCCCCCTTTCTATTATTATATATTACGGATGTTTGTTTTGAGAGATCCTGACTCAAGTGTAGAGAAAGTAGAAAAAGCCTAGAGTCATACCAGTTATGAGGATCTTCAAGGAATCTAGGTTAGAGCTGACAGTGGCCAAAACTAGGGAAGGCAGTGGTGTTGTACACAGGTGGAAAGACTAAAAATACTTAAGAGGTAAACTCAGTAGGACTTGACTGACTGGAGGTGTGGGTTATAATAGAGGCAATGTTTTTCTCTCATGGTTCAGACTCTTGATAGACTAATTCTGCAGTTCCATTGAAGATATAAGAAATGGAGACATCAGGCATTTGGGGGTAGATGATGGGTTCAGGGTCAAGATATCTGTGGCATATCCAAGAGCAGTTAGATAATTGGAGGTATGTACTTGTGTTCTAGTTTAAAACAAAAACTGAACTGGAAATATGTAGTTGACATCATCAGCATATAGATAATAACTGTAATATGTAGAAGGATAAGATTATCCAGAGAGATAATATTCAGCAGTCCCCCCTTATCCATGGGGTGTAATGTTCCAAGACCGCCAGTGGATGCCTGAAATTGCAGATAGTGCCAAACCCTATGTATACTATGGTTATTTTTTTCTGTATATGCATTCCTATGATAGTTTAATTTACAAATTAGACACAGTAAGAGATTAACAATAACTCATAATAAAATAGAACAATTATAACAATATACTGTAATAAAAGCTATGTGAATGTGGTCTCTCTCTCTCTCTCTCTGAAAATATCTTATTGTACGGTATTCACCCTTCTTTTTATGATAAGATACGATACCTGTCTGATGAGATGAAATGAGGTGAATGACATAGTCATTGTGATACAGCGTTAGGCTACTACTGACCTTCTGACGATATGTCAGAAGGAAGATCAAGTCATTACGATGTCATGTCTTCTACCCACAAATTTAATGCCCTTTCCATCTTAACTAAGAACTTACCATGTACTACAGCCATAACTTTTGCAGTTTGAGGTGCAACAGCAAAACTAGCACAGTTGTTTTATCCTTTTTCACAATTTCATGGATAGAAGATTCATATTACCGTAGATCTTAGAAACCTCAGCATGCAATTTTTTTTTTCATTTCCTTATTAAGTCGAGAACTTTTACCTTTTCACTTTACAGCTTCTCTTTGGCATAGCTGAATTGCCAGCATCACCACTCTTGCACTTGGGGCCATTATTAAGTAAAATGAGGACAAGTTGAACACAAACGCTGCGATACCCCCACAGTCAATCTGATAACCAGGAGGGCTATTATGCAATGGGTGGAGAGTTACTACAGCAAGGATAAGTTGGACAAAGAGATGATTCATGTCCCTGGGTGGGATTGAGATTTCATCACACTACTCAGAACAGCACACAATTTAAAACTTACGAATTGTTTGTTTCTAGAATTTTCCATTTAATATTTTCAGACTGTGGTTGGCCACGGGTAACTGAAACCACAGAAAATGAAACCTCAGATAATGGGGGACTAGTGTAGATAGAAAAGATGAGGGAGCCTAGAATTGAGCATAGAAGAACATCAGTTTTAATGGACATTCAGAAATATTAGGGCCACAAAGAGACTGAGGTAGCATAGTTAACACATTTTCAATAAATATTGTTGGTAAATCACTAAGCATTACTCAACATTTATAAAACCTTGTGAAAGGCCTTCAAGGCAAAAAGAAAACTCTGAAAATTAAAATTAGGTAGAGCTGTATTATAGGATTCTTGTGACCCAAACTATTACCTATCTTGAAGCCATTTCAGTATTTTCAGGATTTTATCAGAAAGAGCATCTCTTTAGAATTAAGATTACATAGGGGAAGGATAAAGAGAGAACTATAGAGTTAATAGTACAAAGGGGCCAAAAGAGGGAATAATAATTAGCCTGGAGAGAGGCAAGTTATTTCACACTATTTGGAAAGAGCTAGATGAGAATGGTTGATGAGCCCTCATGTAGAGCTGGCTTTCTCTACTTTCTGGGATCCCTCTTACCCCCAGAGGGGATGGGATGTGCACAATGGTTTGCCAGAGGTGCAGCTGAGCAGACTGGGAATCCCTTTGCAACAGTAATTGCAACATCTTAAAAGAGTGCTTCTTCAGTCCTTAGCTTCAGTTTTTCTTGACTCATTCTCAATACTGGGATGACTGAGAGAGAAACTTTTGTTTGATTAACTTCATCTACCAATTCCCAAACTTCAATAGAACTGTCTTCATAGGCAAATGATTAGGCCGTACTAGTCTTAAGTGAAAAAACAAAAAAATCTCACAGTGTTTATAATGATGGGATTGGCTTAGCTAGAAGGATGGTGCCATAATAGTGATAGTTCTCATTTGAGTGTTTATAGGTGCCAGGTCCTGGGGCAAGTACATTATGCATATTCTCTCATTAAATCCTTGCAACCTTATACATAATCTTTGCTTCCAAAGAAAAATAGTCCTAAATTTACGTGTTCCAATACATTATTTCTAGTGTTACTTATCTTTACATGTGTATCTTATACTAAATAATAAATATTGAATGATCTAGGCTTTAATTGGATTGGTTGCATCTATCTACAATTGCTAACATATGTCAAAGATTAAGACTTTAGTTTATGATTGATGAGCAAAGGAGATAACTTTCCTTTTAGTATAGCTTAGGAAAATAGTATTCTTCTAAGCCTATTTGAACCCAACCCTAAACTTCATTTCTTCTAATGGTTTGTACTGTGACATTAAGGTGTCCTGAGTCTGCATATTTTGAAGACACTCATGATTCTATGAAGAAAAATAATTAAGGAATCACCAAGTCAATATTCTTAAAATGGCAATTTCAGATTACATTTCCTTAGTATTAGAAAGTTTCGGGGTCTACTAACTAGGGATTAGTGCCTAGGAGAAAAAAAAAACAAACTAAAACTATTGTTCTTTTGATTTATTATATATATTTTTCAAACTCAGAGAAGAATTTAAGAATTACTAGTGTTATTGGTTTCTTTTACCAAAAAAAAACACAAATATTGCATTATAAAGAGCTGTAATCTTTATGGTTTTATTTTGGATTATTTTATATACTACTTTGAAAATTAAAAAAAGAAAATGATAAACAATGTGTTGCATAAGCAAAATTAACAAGAGTGAACATGACCTGGCTGCATTAAATCTTTGGGATCCATCTCTGTTTCCATGAGTTCGTCCGTTTTCATCCTGTGTGTGCTCCTGATGTTTTTCCTAGGCCAGGCTTCATGATTCATTTTACATCCTATCCCAGCCTTCTTCAGATGTCTGAGAGGAAAGGACAAGATAAAGCTAGGTTACCCTTTACAATGAGGGCAGTACACGCTCCTTAAGAACAGAGTTGATGAATATCTCCAATTAAAAAGTCACATCCATGATACCAATTGCCTCTTGATCTCCTCATCTTCTCTAACTATGTCATCTAAGGCTCTTTGGTTGGCTATTTTTCACTATTGACCTGAATAATATTGGTGTTCTCAATCATTGCATAGTCTCCTGAGCAATATTCTCCATGAGTATAGCTTCAAGGACCATACACTGATGACCTGCAAATCGCTATGACATTTCTCATCTTCAGGTTACCTAAACGGGTTGCCTGTTGGACATCCCACTGGATGATGTTTAAGTAACTCAAACTCCATATGTGCCAAAGTGAACTCCTCATTGTCTCTTCACATATTCATCATTGTCCTTTTCCCCCTCGTTTCAGTTAAGTCACCAACTCACAAGAAGGATGGTATTTGTTACAATACTTTTGGCTGTAAGTAATGGAAAACTCTGACTCAGCTGGCTCGAACTGTAAGGAATTTATTATCTCACATAATAAGAAGTCTAAAGTTATGGCACTTCATGGCTGGTCAGCTCACTGTTTCAGTATCACCACGAAGGATCTAGGTATTTTCAGCTTTCCATGTGGCCGGCCTTGGCTTATATACCTCTTTTGTAGACTAGTTGTGAGTTGACTTCAGCAATTCCAGATTTTACAACCTCAAGAAAATATCCAGGGACAGAAAAAGAATGTTCCTCTTCATTATGACTTTTCTTAAGATTATGACACCTGTTTTTACCCAGGGCTGAGTGCCTACTTCCTGCTTCCAGCATGGGAAGTAAAGTCTAGACAAAGAGTAATAGATTTGTTGTCTTTATCTTACTTTTAATCTTATTAAGACATAATCTACGATTGGAGTATCTGGTAACAGACTTATCCTCCTGCCATAAACAACAAGAAAACTGGATAAAACAGGTAATATTGGCAACAGCAATTGGACAATAGGCAGCCACAACTGTGATGTCTGAAAGAAGGGAAACAAATGAAGTGAGGCCAGCAAATGTCCTTATTTTTTGCCTGAAGGCACTTATCTGACCATGATCCACATAGCAAGAACCCAAACAGAGCACTTCAGTTTAACTGAGTTGAGGAGCTAGAGATAGCTGGAATTAGAGTAGATCACCAGTGAGAAGTATGCTATGCAGAGAAAGATCTCCATGTTTCTGATTGAGGTAACCTTGAGTCTATTACTGAATACTAAACTTGCATGCATAGGATAAAACTCCACAAAACCATTCGGAAAACAACCAGATGAAGGGGGAGCTATAAGCTGAACAATTCCCAGAGCTCACATATAATTCACGTGTGGGGTAAAATATTGTCCATCTTTCCGTCTCTGAAGCAGGCATAGCAAGTTGATCTAATTAGGTAATCAAGAGCATGCGCTATATAGCCACAAAGGGTCACTTCTAAGAGCTGGATACTGTGTTGCAAGCTCTTCGAAATGACAAACCCCCACTATATTTGTGTTTCTCTGACCACCAGATCTGATCCTTCCTCTCCCATTTGAACATAAATGGGGAAAGGCAAAGATGGCAAGCTGAGTTAAGTTTCACGGTTAACTCTGAATTTTCTTTAAAGCAACTAAGCAAAGTGCAAGTTGATGCAGCTTTATTTGCACTTAAAACTACATGACGCACCTTTTCAAGGTTCCCTAATTTTCGCCCTTGCTGAGAGCCACGTGCAAGGTCATCCAGCTGGTGAGAATAAACAACCATTCAGGGCTTTTGGCTTTCTGTGTGTGTGAGTCACGAAGGGGTGCTTGTTAGAGTGTTGTGAAAGATAAACACATGGCAGTTCTCTAAAGCCTGTTTCAGGAAACCTAACAGGACGGAACAGATAGCCATTGTTTAGAGCCTGTAGTGTTATGAGACTAAAGTAGGAAATACATACTTAGGGAAGACTACACTTGATGGATAAGAAATTGAAAATGCTTGTCATTAAACTGAAATTAAATCAGTGGTGACAGAGTGTTTTGGGGGTGTGTGTGAAAAGATATAGTGGCATAAGAGCAAGAAAATGGGTTAAGACCAAGGTATTGCCAAGTTCAGTTGGATCGGGGTAATAATAAAAAAACAAAACAAAACACTGGAGAGAACCTGATTTCTCTTAGAATAGATCTGACCATGTTCATTAAAAAAAAAAAAAAAAAAAAGAGCTGAAGCACTTTTGCTAGTAGTGAATCTACAACTCTTTTCCTACATGGCAATGGCTACCTTGATAATACAACGGAGTACATAGAATTACCAAAGACTGATTTGCCAAGGAACCCCAAAATAGCATCTCTCTGTGGAAGCTTGTCCATGCCTTAAGACTTTTTGAATTCTGCACGCCTATGAAAGCCCTTGAGAAATAACTTAAATCTAGTACTACATTTACATGCAAGTAAAAGGGCCCCTACTTTCAGCCCTGCATGACAAGCCCTACTTATCACATAGGATGATTAAACGTAGTAAAGAAACGTGTGTGCCCTTACTGTGCATCCAGTACCCAGCACTGACACAGCACAACCTGTAACCCTACACATCCATGCTTGTGACTAACATTGTCAGGCTCCAGGGAAACCTTGTGCCCTGTGTCCTAGAAAAACATTATATCTGGGTCACTGTTGTTGAAAAGAGAAACTGCTTTGGGATGGAGGCAAGATTGCAACAGCAGAAGCCCTTAGGTAAGAGAAAATATAGTAAGTAATTTATCAAATCCCTCCTCTGAGATAATGTGAATGCATATTCATTCTTTCATAATGAAGTGTTATTTCCCAGTCGTGCTAAGCAACCATTTTTCTTGCTGTTCTTCATTTTCTAATTTGTGGTTCCAGAGATACCAGCCAGCGTGGTAGTCATAACAGTTGCATATGGTAGCTATGGACCATTTCACAATATAAAAAAAATTCACATTTCTCTTACATTTCTATACCTATTTTATTACTCATCCAGATATCAGTGGACCATCAGCAGACATGCTCAATAAAAATTCATCTCTTGTCTTTGATAATTTGCCAACTTTCAGATATATAAAAACCATAGATTTACACATATTTCCAATTCTGTCATGACAATTATATATGTCAAGGTAAGGGAAAAAAACATGTATTTTACAGTGTGTTAGATTGTTTTATAACTTAAATATTAAGATATATGGTATGTTGGCCTCCGAGTTCATTCTTAAGTTGACCCCTGTATCCTTACTCCCATGCCTGTCTGACCACACTTGACCCAGCATGAGAGTTAGGTAACCTGGCTTCCTGGTACTGACATTTCAACAAGGACAGGAAGTGATGTCCTCTTACCCTGAAAATATTTTACTGTTCACTCAGAAAATATTGTTACTTGCCTTGGGCTCTGGTGATGCAGTTTTCTTTCTAAAGAAGATTTTTATTTCCCTGAAAAAATCAGTTGTTTTTATGTTTTGCCTCTTACAAAATTTTGTCACTGAAATTTCCATGCCATGAGTAGCAATAGAGACCATGTGTAGAATAAATTATGGTCCTGTGTAGAAAAAGATTAGGGGAAATCCTGACTTTTCAAAAGTCACTCCGTACCATCCATAGCATTTTGTACTAACTCTACTTCTCAAGTAGCAAGACTCCAGAAATTTTATTTTATGAATTGTGTATGGGGAGAATAAAATAGGACATCAAATTAGTCTGTTTACATGTATACACACCACACACACACACGCATTTATATTGAATTTACCTCTGTAAATAAAATAATGAGACGGGGGACGTGACAAAAAATGTTAAATCTACAGTAGGAGCTGATATAATGCTCAGGACATTTTTTTTTTCTATAATACTAAGTAAAAGCCATCTATTAGGGCAGTGACCCAGAGTAGAGAGAATATAGTGGTTTGTCTTCAAGAACAAATGACAAAGATGGGATCCCAACCTAAGGGACTCCAACAGCTAGGATGAATAGGGCATGCCTCCTGCTCCTTTATTTCATTTTACTAATGAGAGAATCAAATCTTTGAATGAGCCATCCAACAGGATGCATCTCCACTAACAAGACACTCACCTGAGATTCCAAGTTCCAAGATGAGTGCCTCTACTCTCCCTTTCTCTTCCTACAAGTCCAGGACTATTTGGATCTGAACTGCTGCTTGATTTTCTCAACTATTTCTTAACTAGTCTTTGAGTAGAGACTTATCACTTTTCTTTTTGAAGAAAAGTTAGGGAATCTTGAATAGCACTTTGAAACCAAGCTCAATAAGTCTTACCCTTAAAACCATAACTTTGAGAATATCATTGCTAATGATTCTGTGTGTATGCTCAACATGGTTTGGAAACTTAGGGTAAACTACTCGGATAATGATATTTAAACTTTAAGAGAAAATATAACTTTTGGCTTTAAAAGGATGTCTGATCTTTCCTAGAAGTGTTGTGTGAAACACAGTATGTCAGTGAAATAATGGAGCCAAGTTTCTGATGGACTTAGTAGCATTAGGCTGACTCATAACACCCAAGAGATTTAAAAGGTGGTTTAAAATTAATTGAATCTTGAGAACTATTGGCAGAAGTTTACATCATTGGTAGATAATTATAGACACCCTCCCTTAAGTGTCTGTAAATCAGACTGCTAATTTCCATGATGCCATCGTCTGTGTCACGGAGAACGTCATCTGCTCTGCTTTGTTATTGGTTTTTTTCCTTTGCTTTTAAAAAATAAATTCCTTTGGATTAAAAATCCAATGTCGAATTCTCAAAATGAAAATGATCTTTAAATAGATATTTGTTTTTATGATTCTTTTTGCATAAAATTGGAATCATACATAATAATGGAAATCAATATCTATTTACATTATTTTCCCCTTCCGGTTTTCAGTACTAAGTCTATGTCTTGTCTGCCTTTCTCGTAAGCCATTTTATATGTTCCTTAGTTTTCTGATTCTCAAATGTATGTCTTTCTTGAGCATTAATTTATCTGTCGCAAGCTATTTTATAGGCATTTTATTTATTTTGTTTTCTAACTTGGCGTGGTTCTCACTTCTAATACAGAACAATTCTGTAGATGTTCAGATATATACATGTCTTATCTTTCCAATTAGATTGAAAATTCCGTTAGGACAGGGACTGAGTCTCTTTGATTTCAACCATGTGCCATGCCCAGTCGATGACAAAACCAATTTAGAGAGTTGTGACCAGGGCTAAAATTAAATAAAATATAAAAATAAAGAAAATATACCAGTGAATTACTCATAGTAAGAATAAGAATTATTTTAAGAAATGTTTTAGTGTGTGTGCACCGTGTCATAGCCAGATTTTGAGAACCTGTGCACTACCGTGTAAGAACACAATAGATGCTTGGTATTTGGTCATTTAAGTTGTTAAAGGAAAAGTTGAGGAAAGATTTGGAAGGAGTCTGTCTATGAAATTATAAGGGTCTTCTGCTGTCTCTTGCTCTTTGGCTGGTCAATCTCAGTAGTCCCTGCGGTGGTCTCCTGAGCCTGTTAGCACCTCATTTGCTTATTCAGAACCTTTGGTTGAGTCACAACTCCCTGAGGGAATTCATATGCTGATGGAAGCATCAGGTTGAGCCCAACCTTTAAACCCTACTATGGGTTTTCAATCACCCAAATGGTAAGTTAATTATTATTGATAAAAAAAGCTGAATTCCACACCTTCCATTATTTTAGCAAATGTTCAGAGAGTGCTTCCTCTGTGTCAGGATGGTGTGGACTGAAGATACAGTATTAGATGCACACAGGTTGCACCTTAGAAGAGCTTATAATTTAATACAGGCATTAACAACTGCAGCCCACAGGCCAAATTTGGCCCACAGACTGTTGGGGTGAATGAAGTTTTATTGGAACTCAGCCAGGCTCATTCGTCTGTATTGTCTACAGCTGCTTTTGTGCAGCCACACAGAGTTGAGTAGTTGTAGCAGAAACCATATGGCCCACAAAACCTAAATATTTACTAAAAATGATCTAAGAAAAAGTTTGCCAATCTCCAATTTAATAAGACGTCAAAATTTGTTTAAAATAATACATTTTTCCATGAGATTTCCATATGTAAAAGTGAGGTACATCAAGAGCAATGTAATATTTTCCTTATTTTTATGATTAAACAACCGAGACCACTTGTCTGATGGAGAATCCTTAAGAGTGTTTAAGAAGTGGCCCCTTTTGAAAAGGTGGTGAGCAAAATATTATGATCTTAATGAAATGACATGTCATGTTTTACTGTCTTATACAAAATCACCCTGCCCCGAGCTTAGATGTCCAACTGCAAAATGCCAATATTATCATAAAAAATTACAGAGCTAAATCAGCAGAATATTAGATCAGAGATCACCAATGGCCTGCCCATTAGCTGGGTGGAACCCATCATCATCAGATGTTTGGCTCTATAATTTTTGAGCAACATTAATTTGAGAAATTAATTTAATTTCACATTGAAATCTGTGTCTCCCAATTCTCTTTAAAAAATCACATTTGGCAGCACTAGGCCTCCATTCCTGCTTGATGACAGCCACTGGAGCTGACAAGCAGCTTCCGTGTTTGGACAAGACATATATGCTCCAGATTACACCAATCTCTGCTGCTCTCAACTATCCCCCTGACTCAAGATTGTCAGTTGCCATTTACAACAAACTTCACTGTTGTTTTCCTCATTAAGAAATTTCTCTGTAACTATTCTTTTTAAAAAGTAGCATAACAAGATTAACCAAGAAGATTGTATGTTAAAGAAAAGTTTTCATACGCATTTAATATGCAAGCGAAGGGTATGCAATCTGTAGTCACTTGACTGGCTTACATTTAGTTTTAGCCCCTGTTGAAATAGTCATTTAAGGCTAACGTTTTATACTCATAAAGAAAAGCAGAGCTGAAATGTATCTTCAAGCAGTGATCTCTAAAAAGATATGAGCCCCAGGGAGTGTTTAAGATAAACTATTGAGGTTTCGAGGGAAAATATTGGAGTGTACACATTTTATAGCCTTTTTAATTTGTATTTTAGGTATTTTGAAAGTTGATAATATAGTTATAAAGCAGGATATATTTCTATATATACACATACACATATACACATACATATCTGGAGGGATATTCAAATTTATTTTAGTGACTGGGGAATGTACTCAAACAAACTTAGAGACTTGAGTCTTGGGAACCCAGGAAGGATCTGGGAGATCATCATATCCAAACCTTCATTTTACAAATAAAGAATCTGAAGCCCCAAGAGGTGGAATGATCTTGTCATAGGTACAGGCATATTATTGACAGAGGCCGACTACCTCCGAACTCCCATTCTAGGATTCTTTCCACTACGCCACACTGCCTGCTTTCTTAATGAAGGCCTCCTTGAGAAAATGAGACCAATTCCCCTGAAATTGCTGGGCAACTTGTAGGAAACTGTTAGACTTCTTCCTCCAGTGTAGCACAAATTTCAACCAGTGGTATCTAGAATAATTTTGTGGGTGTGTGTGAAAAATGGCATCCGATCAATTTCCCCACTGCCAGTAGAGGCCGCCTGCTGTTGCCGCATTCTCATTGGCCAACTCTCATTGGCCAGTATCTGCCTTCTTTTCCTGTGGAAATAAAATATAAGGGCAGGAGAAAGGACATATTTGGTAATGTTACTCTCCTCAGCTTCCTGCTCGGGGCTGTCTCAGCTGCAAAATGTCAGGGGAAAAAATATCCCTCCAACTTGGAATGAATTCCAGACAGACCCTGATGCCTGCAAATTTGTCAGAGGGAGCCAAGTCCAGGAAAGCAGAACATGAAGAAGGTTCATTATTCGACTTCAAGAGACGCTCAAATAATCAGACACTCTGGTATTTATGATTTTCCCCATTTCAGATGGTCTGTAGTTCACAACATTCCCCTCCCTTTACCGCTGATTCTGAGCTTCCTTTTAAATTAAACCTCAACAGTTATAAAAAGACTCTCACATTACTTGGAACCACAACCACTACTGGGAGACACTGTTCATACAGGGCGGTTTAGGGCTGGAGAAGGGCAGCTCTTTTTGATTATTAGTCTGAGGAGGGCAGGCCAGGAAGTCAGACTCACTTCACCTTGACCAAGCCACAGTCCTCGTCGAGTTTGGACATCAGTGCCAAGGCCTCCTCACATAGCGTTTGATACGATGATCTTTACTAAAAAGTGGCTTTCTTTTTTGATTTTAGCTTTGATTTGGGGGGCATGGCATAACCAGGAAGTTTATCCTGACACTCCCAGTTTGTGACTATACCAGGACTGTTTGTAAGGTTGAGTTTTGGGGGATCTTAATCTTTTCCTGGCATTCAGCACGTTTCCTTTCTCTTTTAAAACCATTGCCACATGCTGGCAAAAAGGTAAGGAAACAGAATTTGTAATCCAAACCTCATTAAATTGCTACATACACATTTTCCCTTCTACGTTTTGCTCATTTCTAAATGCCGTGATATTTGTTTGTACTTGGTCACCCTAAATCCTTATTTGGGTTCTCCAATAGGCATAAAGTCATCCAGTCTTAGTTTTAGCAACCAGTGGAAGTACCCACAGGAGGAATGGGGTGTTCAGTCTTAACATGTGGTCTCAATGAATAAGGGTCTTTTTTTTTTTTCTTTTTCTAAACTGTCCAGAATCTCTACTCTGGTTTTGCTCCTCAACAGTCCAAGGTTTGTACAATTTCCATGGTGATCAACTGTTAGGTCATAAACATTAGATTGTGGCATCACCGAATGAGTCAGTTGGGAGGAAGCTGGGCTGGAAATACAGCTGAGATCCTCTGTTGACAGACGGTTCCCTCTTAATCATCACCTACATGGGTAGAAGGAAAGCCATGCCCAGCCCACCCCTACCCCAATCCCGACATTTATTCACAAACCTGGACTGCTCTAGAGGACGCTGGGAAAGCCCATCCTCAGGGAATACCACTTTTTCCTCCCCCAGGACTCTATCACAGGACACCCACACAACTAAAAGGAAAAGGAAAGAGAACAAGAGAACTCTTTCTGGTTACTTTTTGACTGTCAGCAATGTAAACCAGCTTTCATTTTATTTTCAAAGTCCTGTGTGGTTCCTTCTTAAACAGCTTATATTGTTAGCATTGCCAATTTCTCGGTGCATTCCTTTTTGATAGGGTTACTGTTCCATTTTACCTGCCTCGTCTATAACATGGGCATTATAAGAGCTCACCTATGGAAAGCAGAAGGCAGGACTAGACAATATAATTAGGCTCCCTTTCATTAATTTTCCCTATCTCTATTAAGTACTAATAGCACTGGAAAGATTCCCATTTTGCCATATTTTTGAACACAATTCCCTGAGCCCATATTTCATTTTAGAAGAATTTGTTTAATATTTCCAAATTGGGGGCTTCAAATCGCACTATGTCAAGAGCTGCTGTGCACTAGCCTGTAGGAGACTGGTCATCAAGAAAAACAATGCCCTCCCCTGTGTTCACTATCGAGAACTGCTCAGGATTCCTGCCAGCCTGTTAGCCTTTATCTCGCAGTCATTTTAGACCCAAAAGAGAACATTCCATCAGGAGATCAGGCTCTATCATTTCACTGGAATGCAATGTAAGACCACAGAAACTCTAGTACAAACAAATTTACCATGGCTCAGATTAATAAGAGATAGCATTTGAATGTTCTGCCCGAGTTGTATTTCCTTTCTGTGAGGGATAGAATAAACGAAAATAAGTTAAAAATTCAGCTGGGAGACTCAGGCCAGACATAAGGAAGCACTTCTAGCATTACAGATACAGAAGAAGTTGTGAAGTTGGCCTCTTGGGGAGAATCTTTAAGATGAGCTTGGAAGAGCCTATTTGAATGAGTAAGATGTGGTTCCCACTGGAGATGGAGGACAAGGTTATATGATTTACAAGGTTGTCTTCAAGGCGCAAGATTTGCAAAGTTGTTGAAAAGTGACTCTATGCATTACTCACTGCTACTAAGATTGTTAGTCATGATCAGGCTACTTTTACATAACAAAGTCAGATTCTCCTGGTTGGAAGATAACTGAAGAGTTGTTCATTCCATCCTCCTTGTTTCACTGATGAGAAAACAACCTAGGCAAAGAGAGGCCCCTGCCATAGCCAGCAAAAGAGTTGGGCCTACAGACCTCCTTGGCTCCCTGTGCTGTGCACTTTACTACACCATATTTTTACTAATTATATAACTCTATTTAAGATGTAGCTCCATTTTATAAGAATTTTGTTTATCTCATGAGCAGTACTGAGACAGAAATATGAGAATCCTTGGGAATTGGTGTGGCTAAATAGTACAATTTTGAAGGATAGTTTAGGCAAAGTACAAAAGAGGAAATGCTATTTAGATGAGCTCATTTCTACTCACTGAAAAAATTAAAAAATTAAATTCAAGATCCAACAACTTTTTCCTTCACTTAGCCCAACATCAGAGGCTTACACAGAAACTCCTCAAACAAATCTGTTTCATATGTTTCTTCTCCTCAAACTCAGGAATTTCTTTGATATCTAATCGCGAGTTTATTTACTTCCCTTAGAAAATGTTCTATTTCACCTCTGCAAATGCAAAAAATTGTACCTAATTTTACTTCCATTTTTGTTTATAATCCTTTAAATGGTAATGCTGCTTGATCTTAGAAGACATTCAGCAACTTTTCTAAGCTATGAATTCTTTCTCTTTTCCTTCCTCCATCCTCCCCGCCCTCCCTCTCTACCCTCGCCTCTTTTCCTTCCTTTTTTTTTTCCTTGGAAGGGACTCTGTCCATTTCACATAGAAATCCAGTTATTCCTGTTTTCTTCATGAAAGCTGCATTAGAAGGGCTTCCTCAACCCTACAGTAGATGAGAAGAAGTCATGCCTCACAGATTCATTTCGTATGAATGACTTTGGGAGCCAGCATTTTTTAATACATGGAAGGTATTATAAAATAGTTATATTAAATAACAAAATTCTCACCTAAAACTGATATTACAACATCTCTCTCTCTGCTTTCCTCTTTCTCTTTTTCAGGTTCTTTGTTGGGCATCTAACAAAATCATAATTTTAGTGGACGTCCCATGCAGGCTGAGTAGACAGTTTCTTAGTTGGTTTGATTTAAGGGTCGCCAAAAGCTGTTCTTTTTATTTTTTTTTTTTAGCATTTTATTAGAAAAATATAGCTAACATACAACATTATATCACTTTCAGGTGTACACCATAGTTACTCAACATTTACATACCTAAAGAAGTGATCACCGTGATAAGTCCAGCAGCCATCTGACACCGTACTATGCTATCACAATATTATTGACTATATTCCCCATGCTGTACATTACATCCCATGACTTATTTGTTTTATACCTAAAAATTTGGACCTCTTATTGCCCTTCACCTCCCCCCCTTTTTAAGTTTTCAATTACAGTTGACATTCAACATTATTTTATATTAATTTCAAGTGTACAGCATAGTGTTAGACATTTGTATAACTTAAGAAGTGATCCCTCGACTAGTCTAGTACATACCTTGCACCATACATAGTTATTACCATATTGACTGTATTCCCTATGCTTTACTTTACCTCCCTATGACAATTTTGTAACTACCAGTTTGTCCAAAAGCCATTCTTATCCCAAATATTTCTTCTGCTGATCAGTTAGCAACTGAAATTCCAATTAATGGACTCCATTGTTCAGGTTAAGACATCATCTCCAGGAAACTGTGCCAGTTGGCCTCTGGCAGTGTTAAAGTATTAACCCATCAGCACCCACAAGTACATTAGCTTTATATACTTGATCTCAGCATGGGACAAAGGAGAGTTACATTTTGATAGTAGACATAAATGGTCTAGATTATGCTGGGGAAGAAAGTCCAGGTTGGACGATAGCTGTGGAAGATTAAGGTGAGAATAAGACAGGGTGCCAAAGAGACTATTACTGAATCATTGTTTCTCGTAACCTGTTTTATGGGCCTTTATTTATAGCACTTGTATCTCAAGCATCCTTCATACATTTATTTACTTCTTTCTTAAAGGTCTGCACTACTATTAATCGAGGTGATGCTTCAGATTGAGTCAGAAATATGTTAAATATCATGAAATGAAGGTTTGCTAGATCCAGAAAGTTCTTTTAGAACACATGTGCGTTATAGTGAACGAAAAATTTAGAGGGCAAAACAAGAGGGCTAGTAGTCAAATTTTATGGTGATTTACATGTGTCAGAGGAAGCAAGCAAGGGATGAAATATAAAAGAAGAGGTAACTTAAGCCATTTTTTAGGTTAAAAAAAAACAAGTTGGGGGAATGAGAGGACTGGAAACAGCAGTACACAAATAAACATACGTTTTAATTCTAGAGATCACCTCTGAGAAAACAAGTCTCAACTCAGCCCAGTTAAGTGACCATTGTGGCTTTTCATTGTTGTTCTTTTCAGATAAAGCAACAAAATGCATTTCAGTATATCAGCACTTTCATTCGTGTGTGTGTGTGTGTGTGTTGAAGTTGATTTTGGAAGACATAGCTAAACCCGGAGCTACACATTATATTTCTTAAATTCCCTTGACGAAAAGTAATTACTGGCAGCTTGCATGCTTCTGTCCAGCAAATCAGAGAAATTCTAGTGATATGTATCCACTGTCTTCCAGAAAATGGATGGTTTCTGGGGACAAACTCCTTCTAGAGGTTGGATTTTAGAGAATGGTTAAACCTTGGCAATTTCACTGTGGAGTAGAGTTGAGAACATAGTAGTGGGCTGACAGAATTTTAAATAAAGCTATCACTGCTCTTGTTTCTTAATATAGAAAGCTGGGTATCACCTACATAGGTCACAAGAAAGTAGTTGCAAGAGTCTAAACAGTTAATTTTACTTCTAAATTCTGGAGTTTGTATAATAAGAGCTTTAATGGTTATTTTGACATCAAGATGTGAACTCATGCAAAACACATCCATTGAAGAAACATATTTATATTGCTCATGAATTAGTGGTTCGTTCATTCAGCAATTGCTATTCGTAACTACTCTGTGCCAGGATTCTCCAGAGAAACAGAACTAACAGGATGCGTGTATACATACACCATGACAGCGAGAGAAAGAGAGAGAGATTTTAACGAGTTGGTTCACATTATTGTGGAAGCTTGGCAAATCCAGAATCTACAGGGTAGGGTGGTAGACTAGAGACCCAGGGAAGAGTTACAGTTTGAGTTTAAAGGTAATCTGCTGGCAGCATTACTTTTTGCTTGGGAGATTAGACTTTTTCTACTAAGGCCTTCAACTGATTGGATGAGGCCCACTCACATTGTGGATGGTAATTTGCTTTACTCATAGTCTGCTGATTTAAATGTTAATCGCATTTTTAAAATACCTTCATGGAAACGTCTAGAATAATGTTTGACCAAATAATCTGAGTACCATGGCCTAGCCAAGTTGACACATAAAATTAACCATTACATTAGCGCTAGGCACAGGTCTAGGCACTTTGGAGATAGCCATTATCTCATGGAATTTACATACTAGTAACACAGAAGTTTGGGACATGTTGCCACTGACTTTAAAAAAAAAAAAAATACCCAAAGTTAAATCAGTTGCTACTATTCTTACGCTCACTGTAAGATGATGATGATGATGATGAAGATGATGATTTAGCATCTTCCTGGCATAAGCTAGACAAGGAAACCTTATGCAAACTAGTAATTGTAAAGAGAGTTAAATAATGGCAATGATAGAGTCATAAGAGTCTTTCTGAAGAATAAAGCATCTTTTTCTTTATCCTACTAAGATTGGAGGAGTGAAGACCATGATCATATGACACTATTAGAAAATTATTCAGTACATCTTGCTAAATAAGCAGAATTAGACTGTGAGTTCCATGATAAAATAATGAATTGGCTATAATATCAAAGACATGCAGGAGTTTTTATGGCTTGCTGTTTGTTTACCTGCAAGGGAAATATCTGAAAGCCTGAAGTATATATTACACATAGTTTGGCTGCACTTAGAGGAAAATCTTGGATTGCCCTGAACCTTCTAACTTTTATCAAACAGAGAACCTTTGTGCCCTTCCCATACTCATTTGTGAAGCACAGAAGTTTTCCATTTATTATATTATTTTATTCTGCTTTTTTGTTTTGCTTACAGGTTTTTTTTTTTTTTGTGTGTGTGTGTTTTTTTTACTTTTTTCCACCTGTTTTCAAGTGCTAAGTGAAATCACTCCTTATCCTCGGGTAGCGGTGGGGGGCAGGTGCAAGTGAGAGGGCGGAAATGACAGATAAGAAATGAAAGTCATGGAATCTTCCTCTGCATGCGAGAGCAGAAATAGCTCTCGAAATAATTTGTGGGCATGCACAGGTAGCTTCTTCATTAGGTGACTTGGAGACTTCACACGATAGGCCCTACACTACCCATCTGGGATGAGCAAGCCTTGGGCTGCCATCCTATTTGGGGGCCCATAATTATAGTACAAAGATGAAGGTGCATCTGTGACAGCAAACTTGGTCCAGTTCTCTCAAGCTCATGCTCTAATTTTCCCAAATTACCTCAATAGAAATGTAATAGAAGTCTAATAGAAAAAGTCATAGAATGTCTCTGTAGAGATACATAGAAGACCTGGTAACATTTGTTTCTTTTGAGGTGTGGAGCTGGGAACCCTGGGAAGGGCAGGGCAGCTTACTTCTCAATGTACACTCCTTTGTACTATTGAAAATTTACCACGTGTATATATTGTCTCCTTAAAGTCAGCCACCTACCCAGCTGATTAATTAGCTAACTAAATTAATAAAATATATATTTAAAAAGCCAAGTAACTGGAAACACTTGTATCTTCTTCTGTTCCTATTTAGTTAACTTCAATTTAACTCTTAAATCCATTGTTTCCTCTTTCTTTTCTCTCCCCATGGAAACTCTATACCAAGTAAGCTCTTTGTCCTTCCTAGAACATGCCAAGCAGGTTCTTTGCAAAAACAGTTTCCAATGTCTGGAAAAAAATCTCATCTTCCATATCTATATAGCTTACTGCTTTAAATCTTGACTCAAATATCACATTGTGAATAGGGCTAACTTTGACCACCCTATTTAAAAATTGCAAGCTTATACCCTAGAATTCTCCATCCATTTTTTCATACCATGTTTCCCCCCAAATAAGACCTAACCGGAAAATAAGCCCTAGCATGATTTTTCAGGATGACATCCCCTGAACATAAACCTTAATGCATCTCTTGGAGCAAACCTTAATACATATAAGACCTGGTCTTATTTTCGGGGAAACACAGTAGTAACTATCTTCTTTTAAACTACTGTATAATGTATTTATTTAACATCTTTATTGTCTGTATCCCAACAGTAGAACTAAGCTCCTTGAGGGTTAGGATTTGTCTGTTTTGTTCACTGCTTTTCCCCAGTATCTACATACTGCCTGGTAATCATAGGTTGTCAGGAAATAATTGCTAAAGAAATGGGAGATAGAATGAAGGAGTTTTACTTTCCAAATGTGTCACGCTTGATTGATATTATTAAGTGATTTGAGACTGACGCGTCTAGTTTTTCATTCTATTAATGTTATTAAGTTTTTTGAAAACATTCTTTACCGTACATTTTGAAAATAAATTCAAGAATAACCTCTCATTAGTGCAAGGTAAAGTGTGTACTGTTTCTTCTGTTACTTCACATTTCTTCTGCTTAGCTAATATCCTCATCTTTGTTAACAGTACTTTACGATCTAGATTATTGGTATTAAGTTATTTATTTTTTCTCTATAGATTTTTTAACCTTCTGAGCATAGTTTGTACATAATCATTTGAACAAACTTATCGTAATTGTTTAGATTTATGTACATTTACAAGCTTTCAACACTCATCACCTCAAATAGTCAGGTTTAATCAACTAGAGTCGTCCACTAACTTCAACCAGGAGAACATTGAGAGTAAGGAAGTAAGCACTGAAAAAAAAAAAAGAAGAAGAAGAAGAAAGAAAGAAATCCACTGGAGAAGTGAGGGCCAGAGCAAGCCTCTGTGACCTTTGAGGAACTCAGGAAGTTGCCAGAATCACAAGAAACCATCTTGTTGCTTCGCTCTCAGCAGAGCAGCACTGACGCAAGCAATTTGCAGGTGATTTCCCAGAAACCGTTGTGATGTCTGCTGTCTGTTCCAGTTGCCACATCACCCACCCCTTCTAGAGAAACAATAATGACTTCGACTTCTCCCCTTTCTGTGGAATTAATCTTTCCCAATGTACTCTGAGATATAAGTGGTCAAAGGATTGGATTACTGTTAGCAACCCCCAGAGGTCCCTCAATATAGAGATTTCCATAAGCCTCCAACATAAAGAAAAAGAAAAGGGAAAGCATAGGGAATTCCTCATCAGAATTTCATCCAGATATTTTTTAAGCCTATTTAAATGTTTTTTAGCTTTTGAGCCACGGCTGTTTGCTAGTTTATTTTGGAGGTCGTTGCTACTAAGTTCTACTCGTGCACATTCTGTAGGTAAACCCCAGTGATGAGGACAGTATGTTTTCCCTGTTCCTTAATAGCCGTAACATCACTGTTCAGACTGTCTGTATCTACTCCCAAGACAGGAAATGTCAAGGTGAAAAATCCAAAAACTACCGTATATAATCCACATAATATACCTGTCCAATAGTTTAAATAGTTTAAGAAAATTAGCAACTATGATTACTTTCAATGAATAATTGTCCATTGTTTACTTAAAACAGCTTTCCCTATCAAGGTTACCTAGTTAAATAGTACTACTCATTTCACAGGAACGTTGTGAGGATTTAATGAGGTTATGTGTGTGTGTATTTCTATTATCATCATCATTATCACTACAATATCATTACTCTTCTCCAGAAAAACTGACAGGTTCATGTGATAGATTGATTTGTTGGATTAATTCTTTGTTTTTCCCTGCATCTGCATCTTTGCCATGGTCTCTTCATGGACGGAATGTGGTTCTTCCCTCCTTGAATTTGGACTTGGTCACATGACTTGTTTCGGTTAATAACATATGAGCAGAAGTGACAACTTGCCAGTTCTAAGTCTAAGTGTGAAAAGCCCTGTCTTTCCACTTGCACCCTTGCACATCTGCCATCGCCATGAGAAGAGTTTTTTTCCAGGTCACTCCTGCCCCTTCAGTGGGGATCCCAGAATGAATATACATAGGCCAAAGCTGCCTCAGTCAATGCACGGAATTGCAGTGAGAAACAAAGCCATCTCGCAAAGCTCAAACTTGACCATTTGAACCCCATCCTGCCCACACAGGTTTGAGCAATAATGAGTGATTGCTACTGAAAGACCCTGACTTTTGGGCTGGTTTGTTATGTAGCAATAGTGAACGAATACACTTCATTTCAGGTGTACCTATGCAGAAGACCTACTAGTGACAGGATCAAGTGATAACAACTGCTCTCTGGCTGAATTACATGACATGTTTTGCCCAAATGCTGGCCATGGCTTTCTGTGAACACTGCCTAGGGCAGTGCTGCAGCAACTGAGTGTGTGTGGGGAGAGGGAAGGATTGGTGCCAGTTTCTGCCTTCTGTGTTTTGTGCCACTTTCAACAGCTTGCCAGCTGGTGCAGCTGCACCTTTTGGACAAACGATATGATATCCTGGGCATGAGCCTAAGCAGTACCACACATGTGAAGAGCCACAGCTGCTATTTGTTGTGCGTCTTGCTATTCTTGGCTCTGTTACAATGCATGGGGGTGGCATAGATTTCTACACACAGAGTGTGGCTTTCCAAGATTCATAGATAGAAGTTTGATCAATGCAGCCACTAATGACGATGACTATGTATGTGGAAAATGGACCAGGATCATCTTGATTAGTTTAAATTTTTTTTTTCTCAGAGTAAGGAGTGTGCTAATAAATTAATGTTATAAGCATATGCTATCACATCATGTAGTTTGTCTTTCCAGGAAATAATTAAAACCTCACCCATATTTTTATTACATTTTTATATCTTTTAAAAGGACAGAAGATTTATTCTTTCTTTTCTTTGCTTTGCATACTAATATTTATACTTGGCATATGTGTAGATAAATCCATGAGTTAATCATTCAACAAATCAAATGTATAATTAGCGTCCATTTCTTAGTAAAAGGGTAATTTGTTCTGCATGTTGCTGGGAGTAATTGAAAATCATTACTAATTAGCACGTGCTGCTGATGAGTGCGATGCCGCTCAGAAGTTTTCTGATTTTTGGTTTGAAACCTAAAAATAAGAAAATATGATTAAGTATGAGCCCAATCTATAGTCCATAGAATAGATGTCATATTTCTAGTCTATTCAAAACTTAATCAAAAATGTCTTTTTACTGATAACATTTGCCAGTGCTATGGAAATGGGAGAAGTAGACAAAAAAAAGAAATATTTTTATATATATGGTCCAGCCAGAGTTCATAATTTAATATGATGAAACACAGCCATCCTTTAGAGCACTCTCAATGAAAATATAGACAAATAAATATATAGTGTAGTTTTCAGCACTTGTTGCAAATTAAACACTTCGTGAGCTTTACAAAAATATCCATGCTGAGCACCGCCCAAAAACTACTAATTTAGTTGGTCCTGGGTAGGATCGTGGAATTGGTTAATACTTTATGGAATCTCCCCATGTGATTTTAATGCGTAGACTTAGACCCATTAGTATATGGTATTTTGAAATTGTTTTAATTCTGAAAGGATGATACATTTCAGATCTCTTTAGAGGAGGTTTATAGAGGATTTGCACTTAAAACTATGGTTTTAAAGGAAAGAAACATGGATTGATATAGGAAGTGTTTTTCTTTTAAAATCAATTATATGATTTGGTTTTTCTCAACATTTATAATTTCATTCAGCAAAACTTAGATAAATGAAATTGTGAGATGATGATCTTTGCCTCCTGATTTCCTGTATCCGTATTTCTACCTGGTGACAATCTAGATTGCATTTTCATATCTGTCTTCTTTTGTAAAACTATGACTTCAGCCAGTCGTGGGCTGGAGCAGCTCACAGTGGGTTGTAAAATTTGATGTGCGTGACTCCTCCTAACTCTTTGTTCAGGAACATCAGGTTGGTAGAACTCAGCCATGATAAAAGTGTTTACACCATGGAAATTGGCAAGTGCTACAAATAAGATGCTCTCTCCCCCGAGAGATGATGATTAAACATTTAATACTATACAGCTGACTTCAGTGGAAGAGAATTATGGCACATAAGTTGATTTTTTAGTTTTCCATCCCAGATATTTCAAAATTTAAGTTCCTATTAAACTGGAGAAAATGAAATCTACATTTTGCAAGAATGCCTCATCTGTATTTTTATTTCCTCTTGAATTCCCCTCCCCATTTTACCCTTTCCATGCAAAAAAACAGAAATTCCACATATTCTATGCTGACAGGAGATTTACTTATGTTAGTTTAAGAATGATTTTGTTTTCTCATGCTTGCCTTCATACCACCCAGTACCACAGTTTGCAGTTTTTCATTTAAGCTCCCCAGCAGCCCTTTTTAATTTGATGAGAAAAGATAACCAAGAAAATAAATTAGGAGTCTTATGATTGACCTTATTTTCTTGTTATTCAAGGAAACCCAAAATGAAGCAAAATAACCAATATTTGCCAAAGAAAACATTTTTTACCATTTCAATTACTGTTTTAATTGGCTGGGTCTGGCTGCCAGATTATCCTCTAATCTCTACAAGAATGCTATTTGGGAAAAGCTGAAATATGCCCTGTGTGGAAGCCACATTCATCCCTTCAGCACATTCTAGTTGGAATAACTTTCTCAGCATACTGGAATCACATTAGAGTAAAATTGGAAGTTCCTGGAAGAACATAATCCATAGATCATATAAAAGCCTAATTCACTATCAGCATATTATTGGAAAGTCTGAAAAATGTTGTGTGCCTGAATCCAAGATAAAGAAAAGCAATGGTACTGAGCTGTTTGTGTAACAAATACCTCCAGACAATGTGCAGGCATGTGTGTGTGTGCACAACTGTGTATGTGTGTGTACGTGGCTGTGTGTGTCTGTGTGTGTATTAAGTTACACGACAATAGAAGGCAGAAAATGGTTGCAATTATTTGGATGGTTTCATGAAAGCGACTTGGGATATGGGATTTGTTTTATGAAGATGATACCGAGGAATAGCTCCAGCTGCTTATCAGACTTGTGGATTTAGAGACAAGAAAAGGCTTTTCTTTTGTTTGTTTTACTTGAGTCTTGAAAAGATTGATATTAAGACTAAATTATTACATCTTCAGATTGCCATTTTCAACGTATTCTCATTGAAGAGGGATGAAGAGCTACTGTGCATATTTTTTTTAAAAGCTATTTGTAGTCAGATTCCACAGAGTACACAAAATTATATATATATGTATTCATATATATATATATATATATTCATATATATATATATATATATATATATATATATATATTCATATATATATATATATATATATATGGCCAGTTAGGTTTTTATACTAGACTAGTCTGTTCAATAAATGTGGGTTGTCTGGCACTATGTTGGCGTTATAGAATTTAAACTATCATAAAAGGCTGTTAGCATCTGTTTCATATGTTGGGACCAGGCCACCATGAAGCAGTATGCCATTACAAATCTTAGAGAATGCATTCTACGGGTAACCTCTGCAGTGCACATCATTCATCCTCTAGAGCCTTGCTACTCAAAGTATGGCTTCCTAAGCAGCAACAGTACCTCCTGAGAACTTGCCAGAAATGTTTACTCTTAGGCCAATTCAGACCAACTGCATCAAAATCTGCATTTTTCACAAGATTGCCTGATGACTCATGAACATTAAGATTTGATAAGCATGGGTTTAGATTATCTTGATTATTTGTCTAAGAGTGAAAGAAAGTGGGTGTGTCTATTCAGTGTCTGTATCCAGAATTCTAAGGATACTACAGTATTTGCTGGAGTATTTATTCGTAGCTCTAAGTATGGATAGAACCAGGACTCTATTTGTGGTGTTTCAGCAATTAATAAAAACTCCATCCAATCACTTTTTTTCAAAGGTTCCATTGCCAAGATTATTAAACCCACAGTAGGTACTTCGAGGTCCCAGTGATTGTGGAGTTGTAGCTGGAAATTTTGTTGTGGCTACTCAGAGTAAATACTTCTTTGAGCATTTACTCAGTGGTGTCGTAAAAGATGTGGAAAAGTTTCTTCATACTTAACATGACGGAATGACTGGAACAGGGATCCAGTGTGTATATATTCTTTGATCAAGTTTTTCACAGGAATCTACAACAGAAAGAAGAGCTTGAAAGGTTTAGTCTACATAATTTAACCCCACAATGGTACTAATTCATCAAAAATCATAAATGTAATGAATCTTTATATCTGAAGTTATTGAAAGAGAGAGAAATGGGGGGAGGAGGAGACAGAAAAAGGTATAGGGTTCTCATACTCTGAGAAGACAGCGCCAAGAGGGAAGGAGAGGGGGAGAGACAGGAAGAGAGGAAGAGATAGGAAAAGGGGTGGGGGGAAGGAGAGAGAGAGAGGGAGGAGAGAGAGAGAGAGAGAGAGAGAGAGAGAGAGAGAGAGAGAGAGAGAGAAGTAAAATCCTCTATCTAAGAAGTAGTCTTCAAAGAATTGCTCCAACTTGGGCGTCATCAGCTGTGTGGTTACTACAGGCCAATTGCAGTCTGAATACAAATGAACACATTTATGTTCACCTAAACTGCTCAGAGTGCCTGAAAAATGAGACTGCTCAATTAAATAAAAAATTCTCAAAGTATGAGAACCCTGTACTCTTCCATTCCCACATTAAAATTATATAAGATATCAGATGGGTACCAGATCTATGGGGGGTTGAGGACAGGGTGAAAAAGGTGAAGCGATAAATAAGTACAAATTGATAGTTACAAAATAGTCATGGGGATGTAAAGAAATGCACAGGGAATATAGTCAATAATATGGTAATAACTATGTATAGTACCAGGTGGGTACTAGTCAGGGGGATTACTTCCTAAATTATATAAACGTCTAACCTCTATGCTGTACACCTGAAACTAATGTAATATTGAATGTTGAAAAAAACAAATAAACCCAAAAAAACCAAAAAACCTCTTTGGTTTCTAAAAGACACAGCACACGGAAAGTATAGCCAAATGCAGATATTTTTTTCCTATGTAGTGCTTTCCTGAATCTGCCTTTTTACTTATCTTAGTGAACTTTCAGGACAACCTGGAAGGAAATGGAAAAAACCACAAACCATCATCATTTCACCCTCTCCCCCCACAATGCAGCCTGGAGTCAGTCCTCAGTTTGTCTCCTATGGGTCTCACCCCTGAGCTCTCCAGAGCCAAAAGGTCCTATTTAAACGAAAGCTCTCCCTTACTCAGCCACATCCACTCTATCTCAGAGGATGAACCTTCCAAAAGCCCAGGATGTCAAGGACATGGGAAGCTAGGTTAGGAACCAAGGTTTATGTTCCAGCTTATAAGCTTGGTGACTTTGGGCAAGGAGGTTCTTCTGAGTTTCCTCATCTACAAAAAAAATCATCGATTTCAGAAGACACCATGAGTATTTAACACAAGACTGCTCAAGTTCTCAGGAAAAGTTTACAATAAATGGTAACACGTTTTCCCTCTAAGTTCCTTTTTCCTCTTCTCTCTCTTTCTGTCTGTTCCTTGGTCTCTCTCTTTACCCACACTCCTTTCCCTCTTCCTCTCACCTTCACCATTCTTCATGTTCAAGCCATAAAAGCTCGCAAACAAAATATCACAAGCCAAAATTAAGTTTAGGATTAAAGAATCTCAGGATCCCCAAAGCCCGTATGTCCATAGGGACCATCAACATTTCTTACCTTCCTTGTTGATAACCTTTTTATTTCTACAACTAACAGATCCTCTCAACTTCCAACCAACATTTGTGCTGCCCAGGCTTAAAGAGAAACTAATTCACCACAAGCTGAATCGCTATTCCAATTGCTTTCAATCTTTACTGTTTCTAACAAACTTGTAGCTATATTATGTCATTATCAGACCTGAGTGGAATTCTATTACATCTCTTTTATCTCCTGACTTCTTTTCCATCCCACACAGGGATTTTCCTATAGATTGAGTGGAGGGAGTGTGGCCCTGAGAACAATACTTCCACAACAGTACTCGAACCTCTTAGCAACCAGAATTCCAATTGCATGCCCAACAGAGCAATAGCTAGCGTCCACATGCTGGCCAACAACAGGTAGAACAGGTCAGTGTTCTCTTTTAGAGCAGGACTTTTCAACTTCCCGTCCTGGCACTGACTTGTATGCATCAACTGCCATAACATAGTTTGGTTCAAAAAAGTCTCACAGTACTGAATTTGTGAATGAGTTCATTTTTATACTATAAATTAGAATGCTTTAAAATTTATTTTTCTAGTAGTGTCTCTCTCATTTGCTTGCATTCTGATGTGCTTTGCAGGAGAGAGTAGAGTTACAGCAAGCTACTTAGAACTTTCACATCACCAGCAGCCTCTGACAACCAAGAGACAGACTGCTAGCTATGGGCCGTTAACAACTGTGGAGATTCTAGTCATTGAAGCATTTGACAAAAGGAAGTTTGCGAATGATGTGAAAAACCCATATATGCCCATGAGAGTATACTAAGCACATACATATTGTTGCTTAGTGTTATCACTGAGAATTTCATGAGCTACTGTTTTGGAGTGTGAAATATCACAGAAAAATTCAGTTTCAGCCTGAAATGGTTTATTTAAACACTGGCCATCAAAAATGTAGACAGCATCATGTCTCACTTTCACCACGTTGAGTAATGGAAGATGCACCAAATTTTTTCTTTAGGTAGAACTCTGAAGTATCAAAAGGTGTTTTACCATAGTTAATGTAAATTTCTTGACAAGACAAGAATTTATTCTTCTTGAGCCACCAAGACTGCTGAAGAAAAAACACACAAAAAACCTCTGTTTGTTACACACCCTCCTACCACTTGCTTATTGAGTAAGGAGAAATGGGGGAGGTCTTCAGAAAAGATGGGAAGACTGGGGGTGAGCACCATATGTTTATTGTTGCGTGGAGCGGACCCTTTCTTGCCCTCCACTGATGTGCTAAATGAAGTAGGATGTGGGTAGTCATGTGGTTTTAGCTAGATTGTCCATGGGAATCAGCTTCTTTGGTTTATAACTGAGACCTTAAATACCATTTTATAAACACTGAAAAAGGCGTCTCTCTCTCTAGATAAATGTTAGTAGAACAGGGGTTTAAGGGATGCTAATTAATACCTTACCCTGATATAGATCTTAACAGATTTTATACTTTGAAAAAATACTATTTCATAACCTGATACGGCAGCCTATACAAGAAAATCAAAGAAAGATTCCCATGCTGTGAGTAGTATTCTTACAGCAGGAAATAATTATGGTCAGTGATGTGGGAGCAGAGTCGTCCCAAAGTTAGCTGACTGCAGTGGATTAAGTTCACATCTGGCTAATAGACACTATCCAAAAATGATTCTGGGAACGCAGGGAGGCGTTTGACAGTGCTGTGATTTTATTCTGTCTTTGTGAGCCTCAGCTGACAGTGCTTCATCAATGCTTTCATTATGACATCATTTTATGGACAAACAATTTGTGGACCAAGAAGAGCTGAGAATCCCTGGGGTGAAGGGAAATGCCACAGACAGCCATGGTCTTGGATGATCAGTGAGTAAACTGTGGTTTTTAAGCAGTTCCTAGGGCCTGAGAAATAGTTGATCGTGACCCAGGCCTACACCCTTCAGCCTGAGCTTTCTCAGGCAAGAGTTGGATGCATCTGCAAAACCCATACTGGACCCACATGTCCCTAATACATTAGAGCAAATAAGGTTAATATGGCAGGAGATGCTCTTCTAATTAACTCTTTAAAAGAGAATGTTTGTGCGAGGATCCTGAAGGTGAAGATAGTGATGCCCCATTTCACCGGTGCCAATTAATGCCCTGTCATAGCATTGGCATGCATGAGGCATACACATAACCTTGCTCTGGAGAAAAAGAAATAAAGTCAGAAAATTCCTATGCTTGCATGCATAAGCCTTCATGATTATACTTTAAGCATTATATGGAAAGACACACTTTCAGCTCAGTAGATGTATAGATATTGATGTATAGATATTGATACACACATAAAATCATACACACACACACACACACACACACACACATATATACATATATATATATATATATATATATGTATATATATGTATATATATACACACACACACATATATAAAGTCATCCATCATGGACACCCAACCTACTTTCCCTGTATTAACTCTCATAACTCAGGATTCTAGATGTTATTTAAACTGGGTTTATCTCCTTCCATCATACCTATATTCTGAATTTCCACTACTGCCCCAACCCGGTATCACTACCTCTCTGTACTTGTCCTTTAAGACTACTGGAAAAGATACAATTAAGTTTCTCTGAAAGATCTAACTTGACAATGACTCCATCCTCTGCTAGCTTCTAGGACTTTGTTTTCACCTTTGTCATTTTACATTCTACTCCATCTTGTGTCATCATCATTTCTGTACATGCTCAAAGATAGGGGTGTGCACTTAAATATTTAAGTTAAATTTTGAAAACGATCTGTTAGTTTTTATTGCAGGCAACTTTGCCTATGAAAGACAAAGCTGATTGGTATTTTTCTTTTAGTTAAATTGGCCTCTCTTTTTGACATGGAACTCAACTAATCAAAACACTATATGCATATATGTAGAGTCAGGTGATGTCAAGGCCATGTACAGAAATGGTTGTATTTGCAAATTGACCTCCAGTGCTATAATCCCTTCCTTGGGCTCTAACACCCCTAGACCTCAAAATCAAGAAGATTTGTATCTTTTGTATAGAGACAGGGATCATAGGGAGAATGCCGTTTGGCTTCTTGAAATTATCCTAAATTCATTTCACGTTTGATCTACCTGATGTCAAATTGTGCTGAATATAAAGAAATGAGTGATATTCTCTTCATTTATGACACACCCTTAGTTCTTTGGTCCTGTGGAGAAAAGATGATTCCATGATGTGACTGATGCCTGCTGGCTGCCAGATCGGCCAGCTAGACCCAGGGCAGAACAGAGATTGCTTTTTCTAAATCCCCTCAGAGCCTGTCTGTTGGACACCTACGCTGTGCCCCACAGCATGCTGGTTCATGCTGGTTCGTGCCGGTTCCTGGAACAAGCCGTTGCCCTGCCCCTGGCAAGCGTAATTGCCCTTACCCCTGGCAAGGCGGGTAAGCATGATAGGCATTTCCCCCTTATCTGGGTCGGGTCATGCCCCAGAACCCATATCCATTCTGCCCCATCCTTTATAACTCCTTAGCTCCTGCCCAGTGGCATGGAAGATACCCACATCATCTTGCCACTAACTGAGGTGTGCTTGGAATGTAAGTTCCCTTAATAACCTTATTAATATAATGATAGAATTGTCAGCATCTTCCTCTGGTCTCTCAGCCCTGGGAAATTTTATGTAACAGGACCATTTCAACATCAAACATGTTTAACCTATTAAACATAAGCAGGACATGGGGGTTTTTTGGCAGCTACTAATTTGTGTGTCTGCCTGTTCACAGGATGTCTATTACTCCTTTATGACCCTGTCCCACATGAATAATGTGAACATTACTGACTCCTAATAAAAAGCATGAAAGTACCGAACACCCTTTCGAATATCATCTCACTATATATATTTGTGAAAGTATGAATAAACTTAGTGATGTTGTGAAAAAGATGCCTATTTAAAAAGGGAACCAGGAAATGGAAGTGTTAGCAAGGTGCTCATTCTCATATTGAACCAACAATTTTCATTACAAATTATGGTCTGATTTAATGTCTGCTTTAAGGAAAAACATTGTACCAAGGTAAGGTTTCTTTAAATGATAGATATAGAGAGTTTAGTGTTTCATGTGATAAGAATTCAGTGCAGTATGTAATTTTAAATAAAAAATGAGACAAAAAGTCATTACTTACCTCCTGGTCAAAGCTATACTGTGCTATTATAAAACACCAGACTTATTTTCGTATACGTTTACCCAAAATAGTAAACATATTTCAGTGACAGGCAATGTAGTATCTTATAAAGAATACAGATGTTGGCATCCGACAAACCCAGATTCAAACTACGATTTTACCACTGAATAGCTCTGTTCCTCTGCAAAAAGGAAATATGATATTATCTTTAAAAGCCGAAGTGACATGTTCAATAAAGCATTATTTGTAGTAGCAAAACGGTTAAACAACATCAGTGTCCAATTTCAGTTGTATTTATCAGCTATTGTCACAAGAACACAAGTAACAAACCATGTCCAAACAGTGATTTGCATCAGCAAGCATTTATTCTAATGCTCATGTGTCTTTAGATCAACTGAGATTGGCAAATTTAGACTAGGCTTGACTGGGACATGGTGGGACTTGGCTCCATGGTCCAGTTTGGGTTCATATTTTTCCCACATGTGCTTATTTGAAGACCCCAGCTGAAAGGACAGCAGCTACCCACAGTGAGTCATCAAAGCATTAGAGCCAAACTGATTTGGGCAAGCACAGTTAACATCTTCTGTTTGCATAAAATTCATTCACTTTTATTGGCCAAAATAAGTTCCATGATCAAACTCAACATCAATAGAGTTAAAAAGTCAACTGCAGTAGAAGGGGAGTGAAGTAAATATTTGCTGTACAATAATCCAGACTATCACAATAGCTAAATAGTAGTAAGTAATTTGACGATTAAGCAACATTCATATAATGAAAGGCTATCTATACTTTAAAAGTTATAATAGGAAAAACTGATTAGCATAGTAATATGCTTATGATCTATTTTCAAGGGAAAAGTATGCTATGAAAAGACATATGCAAGGAAAATTATAGGAAGATTTTTGGAATAAAATCATAGGAAGATAACAGTGGTTGTCTTTAAGAAATGAGATATTGGATGATTCTGGTTTTTTCACCCTCTGCATACTTTTCCGTGTTTTCTAAGTCAGCTGGATTGATTATGTATTATTTTTTGTCATTTTAAATGATTAATTAATAAAACTTGTTTTTCCAAGTGTGTGGGGAAAAAACTTATTTGGGGCAATAGCAATACCACATTAATATGGTTCTACTGAGGGGAAAAATGTGACTTATGTTGTAATTATAAAACAGAAAAAAGTAAGAGATTATTTTTATAATTTGTATTTTGTCTCAAATTCCAGTATTCTATATTTTAAATGTTTCTTTTTTCCCCCTGGGAATACAAATTGTTTTTACCTCATCTTCCACCTCAAAAGATAGTTTTACTGAGTATAAAATTCTAGGTTGACATTTATTTTCCTTCAGAGTTTTGAAAATATTCTGCCTTTCAGTGTTGTCATTGAGATGTCTGCTTCAGTTTAATTTTCATTTGTTTGAAACTATTTTGTCTCTCTTTAAAGATATTCTTTCTGTCTTTGATGTTATGTTATCTTTTTGCAGTGTGTCTAGGTGGACATTTTTGTTTTTCTCTGCTTGGTATCTTGCTGTCTATTGTACTTCCTGAAGCTAAGATTGGTATCTATCAATAATACTAGAAAATCATAAATTATTAACTCTTTGAATACTTCCTCAATTTGATTCTCCCCATCCCCACCCCTGCTTCAGAAACTTCAATTATCTTCTGTTTTGCATAACTATCATTCATATGTTTAATCCCTTTGTGCCTCTACTATATTTAGGGTAATGCCTTTATTTCCAGATTCATCATTTGGTTCTTTTTTCAAATCTACCTAGTGATTTTTGAAAAAATCTCTTGTCCATCTTCATAATCTTTATATCTTCTTGCTTTTCTTGAAACATGTGGTTGATATTTATTTCATAATCTGTGTCTTTCCAAAATCTACAATATTTTGAGTTTGAATTTTTGGTGACTCTCATCCGTAGTTGCTTATATGGCTTTAATCTCCTTGTGAGAATGTTGTTTTCTAATTCAAGTACTGAGATGTTACCTTTTGGAGGCTTTGGCTTAATGATGTCTCTTTGCTTTTATAGCTCCTCTTAAACATATTTCAGGATTTGTCTCTACTCTGCCCATGCAACTATGGCCCACAAAGTATGGCAGATACCTAAGAGCAAACTGTGACTTAAGAACATGTCAACTTCTCTGTATTCACACTTTTTTGCCATTGGCCCTTCAAGATTTTTTTGACTATCTTATCAGCTCAGGCAAGTAATACAAAAATGTATAATATTACAAAAAATTATTCAATATTTGTAAGTATTATTTTCTGAAAGAGTTTTTCTGGACAACCATCCTACCATATTTTCAAAATAAAAATGCTTAATCATCTTTCAGATTATCTGTTTACTTCTAGACAAATGAAAGCTCTTCCTATATATGTGCTATGTTATACATGTAGAAATCCTTAAACCTGACCTGGTACCTGACACATAGAGGCAATGAAGGAATAAAGAAGAAATGAATGGAGCTGATCATATAATCTTATAGCCTTTGAAAACTATAGACCATTAAGGAAATATAAGATATTACCAGTTCCCCCAAGGGATTTGGAAGTCATGTTAAATTTCTCATTTTACTATAAAGGTGTCGAAAAGAGATTGCACAGCCCAAATAAAATGCTAATTATCTGCAAAAATTAAAAAGTCAAAATATTACTAAAATCTATCATTTTTGCATAACTGGATATCTTTAAATTTTATGGTAACTGGCAGAAAGGCTAAATTTAATGTGAGAGAATTATGCTTTAATTGCCTAGCTTTGAGTTAATTGTTTGCGTCCAAGAGAAAGACAACCCAATAGGTGTCTTTATCCCTAACTTTGCTTTATTTGGCAGACATTTTCTGTCCTCTACACAAATGAACCTGTATGATAGAGGAGGAAGAAAAGGCAATTCATACTAGGAACTCCTACATTTTAGGGAAAGATTTTTGTGCTGGGTCCTAGAGGAAGATATGAGACATAGTAATTTATTTTCAACTTTAATTGGCTATGTATGGTCTGATCATTAAAAAAACTTACTTCCATGTTTTTTTTCCCTTTTTTATTAAATTTATTGGGGTGATATTGGTTAGTAAAATTACATAAGTTTCAAGTGTACATTTCTATAACATATCATCTATATATCACATTCTGTGCTCACTACCCAGAGTCAGTTCTCCTTTCATCACCATATAGACGGGTTTTATTTTTTACATTTTTAGTTGTTTTTGTTTTTTAGAATGTTCACAACATGGAAAGAGACATGAAATTTTTATATACTTTTACTGGGATGTTAATAAGCTTTAAAAAAATAGTACATTAATGAAAATTCCTAAGAAAAGGGCAGACGTGTGTGTGTGTGTGTGTGCCTGCGTGCGTGTGTGTGTTGTGTCTACCTGTTATTTACACTTGTTTGTGGTTCGCATATTTTGTGGTTGAATTATCCAAAATTTGTTCCCTCCGTTCTGATGAAGCCTTGCATTCCAACTTCATTGCAGTATGCAGTTCTGTGTGGTTTGCTTTTTCTTGCATCTGAAAATAATTTGGGAGCAACAGAAACATAAAATTTGATTTGGCCTGAAAAATCTTTTCTCCATTTCTTTTTAAAATGTGACCAGTCCAGTCATTTCTATATAAGGATAAAGAGTCAAAGACGGGCTAATCCAGGAAAAATGTGGACCTGAAAACTTCCTCAAATTTGATATTTGGACAAACCAATCCCAAAATATCCAAGGCTTATTCCTTGGCTCTGAGAATTGCAACATCATAGGACTAACTCTTTTCCCATTATTGGCAGTTCTTTTGCTTGTTCACACTTTGCCATTGAGGTTTTCTTCTCAAGATTCTTTTAGAGAAAGATTGAGTTTAACTAGACTGAACACTGCACTCTTGAAATCACAAGAGATGCAAGTCAAAATGATTTTATTTTCAGTCATCAATGCAAAATATTTAAGTCTGAAAGACTTCACTCGAAAGTTAGACCAAAAATAGAAACCATTTTGTAAACTATGGAACATCCAATTCAATGAAATACCACCCAGGCATATTTACAAAAGTTTTGAAGCTGTGGTATGTGTTTATTATAAAATGAAATGGAAAAGTAGGATCTAAAATTGTATGATGCTCCTTAGTACAACTATGATTTCTTTTAAGCTGGAATAGTAAAACAAGTCAGGTAAAACACACCATTAAATTGTTGATAGTCATTATGTTTTTTTGTTTAGAGACTATGGGATTTAAAAAACAAACAACTAACCAAACAAAAAACTTCCCCACTTTTCTAAACTTATTTAGTATGGGTATTTTTATGATTTTATTTATGTATTTTGAATTTATATATTTAGTTTGAAAGAACAGTGTATTAAAGCAGAACAAATTTCCAGGGATCGGACTTCTGATTCTGTTCTTTACTATCTATTAATGAGGGCTTCATGCTGGAATATTTATGATCCAAAAAATACTATTACTTGGAAACTGTATCTCATTTCGTACCTTATTCTGGTGATTCATAGAAAAGTTTGTTTTCTCTTCCCCTTATGTTATATAGGGAACTGGATAGCTATTTAGAAATGTATTTGTATTGATAGATGTAACAAGTCACATATTTCATTTTGAAGTGGTATTTCAGATAGAAACATTTTCCTTGATGACTCAAAAAAATGGCTGGATTTGGCAGGGGGTAGGTGATTCCTCTGCTTGATGTGGAGAATAAGCACCGATATGTGGTACTGACAGAATAATGAATGTAACGGTTGGTTAGGAACCATAGTTTTTATGGGTTTCTGTTTATTAAGTTCTCCCATGAAAAGGCACATTCCTCTAATTGTTGGATATTGCTTTAATCTTCAGGCTGTGGTGGACATTTACTCAACATAGCAAATACCTCCTGTGAAATTATTTACCAGGTAAATGAGTATATTTTTTCTCAACCTAACTTTTACATCACCATGTTCAGTCAACTTAGTTCTAAAATAAAACCATGAAAATTTCCAGAATTTTTAATGCTACTAATACATCCTGATTCTGATTTTCAACTGCCGTAATCCATTTTTCAATATGAACTGTAGAATGTACCTTTTGCCCATTAGAAGTTGCATATTTTTCTATTCCTTGGTCTCCTTCAACAGAAATATTTTTCTCTCCAATCAAAGGCTGATGCATTCTGGTACCTTCAAGTAATAC